>NC_141689.1:1169925659-1170402211 GCF_964263255.1 Lissotriton vulgaris | reverse complement strand
CACCACAAAGCATTCCTCCCCAGGCATCTCACGATTGGAAAGTATATGCAAAGAAAGTTGCAACAGCCTCCAGTATGAAATCACTGCCATCATCCGAAAATAGTTCAGCCATCCAATTTAGCAATGGGAAAGAACATACGTGCTCCTCCAGCATCGGATCCTCCTGCAACGTCAGAGGACAACTCGGTGGGTTCACCAGATCGCTGTGTGTCAGAAAGGCATTCGCCGCTGCAGAGATCTCCCATTGGCCCAGAACTCCATTTATCGCTGCCAAGGCCATAACTCTCTCGCCAGAACAGATCAGCTCGTGAGCCACAACGGGACGCATTAGCTGATCAAAATCGACGTCAGGAGCAGTCCTCAAGCATAGGCATAAATCAATGGCCCAATCGAACTCGCAGCTCAGGCAGTGAAACACAGGTTGGACACACGTGAAGTCGGTGAACCGAAATGACAATCTATAGGCCGTGCTTAATGCTGCAAGCGGCAATGTTCCATAGTAATTGAGCATCCGATTACGGCACAGTGTCAGGAGGCGTTGAACGGCGTCTTGCGCAGGATGGGCATCCATGTTTTATGAAGAAAACACCAACAGGAAGCCTGCTGCTACAGCCAGCAATACAGGTATTCCACCAAACAAACTCCCAAAAATAGTGTGGAAAAACGTGGGAATGAGACCAAAAACTTTTTCAAACGTAGTCACGAGGCCACTGCTTACTAATTTAAAAAATGTGCCAGCCCAGTCGTTGAAGAAGCATTAAAAATCTGGTGTACCAGCTCGCAGAAATGAAATGGCAAATCAGTGTTTAAAAGCGCCTGCACCTCTGTGCGGGTGTTAGCTATGTGAAGGACATAAGTTTCCCGGGCCGAACTCAGGGTCACTTGTTTTTGAGACAAAAAAGCCCTTATTCTGCTTAAACCATTGAATTTCGCTTCCAAGGTTGGGATCCGTGGCCAGATGGAGACATCTGAAGAGCCATGCGTGGGTGGGTATAGGACGTTCTTGCAGCACACTACACGCTCTGATACAGTAACTATATAAGCCACACCAATTAATAAACCACAACATAATTCGTTGTTTAAAAGCAAATAACTACCATTAGCTAATAAAGTAAATGTGGGAACTACTGCTGGAACTGGCGTTCCTTTTAAAACACATGCTAAATTTGGGCGGTCCTGATTACAAGAACCGTGTAACTGAATGTGTCTGCATATTAATGAATGGTCAGGTGACTGTGTGCATTCCTCACCATTAAGATTCACTTCTTTTCCATCTTTCAGACATCTGTATGTGTATGGTAATGACCATGCCTCATGTAGGAATGCATTGCCTAGTGGCTCATATCGTCCTATAGCAATATACCGCATACAGTTAGTAAATTTATATAAAGGAAATGGTAATGTAATTAAACCATGAATAAGCCACGTGGCAGTGGTGGTTTCAGCAACAGAGAAAGGTAAGGATTCTAGCTTCTCAATATGTAACATAGAAAACGATGCATCACGCATTGAAAGCATGCGCTGTTTATCAGTAAGATTAAAAGGGGCAAAAAGTGATGAAACGTTCAATGAGGTCCAGGGAACTCGACCAGCCTTAATTGTCTGTAGAGTCCAGGCAAACTGCATTACAGAACGTAATTGATTTTGACCATGGTATAACGTGGACACTTCATCATGTACAATATCAACAACAGAAGAAACAATATTATCCAATGTGTAAATTCTGGAAGAAAGCGTGTTAATACTATTATCGACCACTGCAAGCACTTTTTCCAAATTGGCTTGATCAATAGCCCTCAGGCGTTTAGCTGCTTCGACTCTTGAAAATTTCCAAATTTCATTGTAAATAGCATAAATAAAGCGTTTAGACCTACCCATAGTTGGGCCTTTTATAAAATCATTTAACTCTATGTTCTCATTCAACTGGGACAGATGCAGTTTAACTGCAGCTAAAGTGGAATGTTGTAACCAGTTCTGACACAATTTGCCTACTGAATAAGTTGTAACAGTGTGATCTTGGTCAAACCTGGGATCTGGCCTGATGCGTGTAAAACCCTCAGACAAACCCAAAAAACGACTTTGGCAAGAATCAGAGCTTCTTTGCCATAAAAGCCACCCATCCGGATCAAAACTGGAAATATTAAAGGAGGAATTCTGCAAAAGTGCTTGTATCTCACTTATGGACAATGTAGTGAAATTACTCCAACCTGAATATTCTTCCAAATCAGGGATAGTAGGGGTATTTAATTTTTTAGATGTAGCCAATCCAAAACATGTTGTTTGGGAAATAGTCGAATTTAAAAACAACATGTGATTCGGGATGAGACATGCACGATGCAAAGCCTCAGTGCCTTGTACCTGCCAATCTTTGGTACCCCAAACTGATTTAAGGTCAATAGCATCCTTCCATAACTCATAGCCATCCACAGATAACCTTTCTAGAAAGGACTTTGAATACAACAATTTTGTGTCAGTTAGTCTAACTTTTGGCATGAATTTCTGTTTCACTTTAAAATAAAACGACTCAGGATTAGATTGATTAAAATCTGAAAAGTAAGAGTATTTTCCCAGAAACGTATTTGAGCTCCCCTGTAAAGGAGTAGGGCAATGTTCCCACTGAGTATAATTCACAGGAACTCGCCTGGAACTTGTCTTGTGCAAGAAATGATTTCCATAATGTTGGTAACAAAACAAATCACCATAATTGACAGAGTCTAAATACAAATCCTCATCATCAAAGGCCGCATAATATTTCAAATCAGAGAACAATGCTTCTACGGCCTGAAGATCCCAATCATCCGAACGAATATTTTGCTTAATCACATCTCCCATGTTTACTCTAAGCACATTAGGAACATTAATAACTTCTGTGGGGCCATGTATCTGAAACCTAACCGCATCCCACACAATCCCATCAAGGACAGGCCAAGCAGTAATTTGTACTGAATGTAAGTCTCTCTTTAGTCTGTGTGCTGAATGTGAGGAGGAGTGAGGGGCCAATGTTCCATTAAGGTACCGAATTCCTGTTCTTTCTTTCACATAATGGCCATCAATCAGGCGGAAAAAATAAAACACAAAACCAATTGACATAAAAATGTAAAATGAAAAAAGTATCAGCCAAATGTACGTCCAAGGTGGAACTAAAAAATGTTTTTTAAACAACGTGGCATATTTTGCAATAGTCGATGGTTTCTTCGAAAGTTCCGAATCAGAGTCAAAAGAGAATCTGGACTGGTTAGCCAAACGAGCATGTAAATCGGACATAGATAAATCAGCAGGATCTGCATAGGTCACCTCATCAATGTTAGTAACAGGAATAGTATTTAATAAAGGACTTGATATGGCAGGCATCTCGAGGGACACCTCCTGATCTGCACCAGATGTAATAGCCAGCACAGAGTGCCTCACCATGGAAGGACAGGATACAGCCGGTGTCATGCTATGAAGAATCGGCCACCCTGTGTGTCTTGACATTGTCAATAGAAATAAATCTGTTTTCTTTACGACCTGGAAGTGGTGGTAAAATGACTGTTCTTGTGCCCTTCACTCCAAGGACCCGAACTGGTGCTCGATATGAGGGACCAAACTCCTTTTTGTTATCGATCTTCTCTCGAACCAGTTCTCCAACTTGGGGTAGCCAGCCAACTACCGGGATCTGCAACGCATCATCCGACGTGGAGGGCAAGTGTTCCTTTGCAAGACTGTCTCTGGTCTTTTGTAGATCCTGTAAAACATTGCAATGTTCATCTACGTCAAAGGCCGCGGCCTGGGCCTCGCAGTCTGCACCATCAAGGTCAGGGACGTACATCTTGATACCAAAGAGCATTTCGTATGGGGTCCGCCCACCCAGAGACCTTCTAGGGAGATTATTAAGCGCACGCTGCACGCCATAGAGGTGGGTCAGCCAGTTTCTACCAGTGCCTATAACTCGGGCTGTCAAAGATTGCTTTAAGTCGCGGTTCATTCTTTCTACCACAGAATTGCCCTCAGGCCTGTAGGGGCTTGAAAACTTCACCTGTACTCCCAACGAAACCATAGCATCCTTATACGCCTTAGAGGCGAAAGCCGGACCCTGATCCGAATGGAAAGCACCACAAGCAAAGATTCCCACAAAGACACGCAAATCCTTAATGACAGTCCGTGAATCAGCGCTGCGATGCGGCCATAACCACACAAAGCGTGTGCATGAGTCAACTGCTACTAAGATGTATTTATACGCAGTATCAGAAGAGAAAGGACCGCAGTGATCCAAATAAACACATCCAAGTGGTTTATTAGAGATGTACAACTGTGTCTGAGGCGGACGCGCAGCAGTAGAAGGCTTAATCTGCTGACAAATGTCACACATAAGGACATAATCGCGCGTCTGTTTGTACAGTCCCCGCCACCAGAACCTCTGTTGTAGCTGAGACACAGTGGCTGAGACGCCCGCATGCGCAGACGCCACACCTTCATGAGCCGCTGTAATCAGAGAAGCTCTGCGATCCGAGTTGGGAACTAGACGCTCTCCAACTTCAGGAATTTTCACATAAGGAACCTTATCGGGACTTAAGTGGTATGTGTACTTCGAAGGGAACCCCGCAGGATATTTACCTCCCTTCGCCGTGGCAGCAACAGCCGCCAAGATGTCATCATCTATTTTGCTTTTGGACCTCGTGACTGCTGCAACTAAGTACTTTGATACCGCTGACTTCGCTGCTTCATCAGCAAGCGAGTTGCCAACAGCGTGGACTCCCACGCGCTGGTGGCCGAGAGTATGAATCACAAACACGAGCGGTAGCTTTTCTTTAAGTTCCGCTACTCGGACCCAGATCATTTTATGTTTTATTGTGCTACCTTTGGAATCATGAAAATCATTCTGAATCCAAAAGAACAAGTTCTCATTGTAAGACTGGACACAGTAGTAAGAATCACTTACGATTAAAGTCGTCACACTAGGATCTGCGTACTCCAATGCAAGCATTAGAGCACGTAGCTCTGCTAATTGTGCAGTGCAGTCCCCAAGTGTCTGCGTGTGCACGACACTGGACTCGAACTCATCGTTCACCATTGCACCGACCACAATGGCGCATGCGGAAACGTAGGCATGTTTAGAGCCATGCGCAACCTGCGCCGAACCATCCGTGTAAATGATACAGTGGAAATCCTCCAACGGCCGCATTGCTAAAGGAGCAGGATGAACAAATTCATACTGTAAATACTCCTGCGACCGTAAAGCGGCGTCAAAAATAAACGTGACATCTTGAGACGTCAAGGAAGTAGCCCACTGAATCCACCGAGGGTGCAAAGCTTTAGAATTTGGTACACTGGCTTTCGTGACCGCCTCCAAGGCAGGACACGGGGTAACAACCAACATGCGCTTTCCCTGCGACAGGGCACGTTCTTTAAGAATTGCCATCTGTACAGCCGTTAACACTTTCTCCACAGTGGAAAAACGCAGTTCAGCCGAAGTGTACAAGTGTGACTTGTAAGCAATAGGTACAGTATCCCCCTCATTAAAAGTCAGGTACGTGAAACCCACCGTCCCAGGGATAATTCTTATCACCAGGTTGGTCCGGTTATCACGGGTCTGTAAGTAGTCAGAAGTGAGCAAATCAGCCTGCAAAGACTGCAGAATAGCTGAATGCTCTGGCAGCCAGCATGATTTGGAAAAAGATGGTTGTACCAAGGCATATAAAGGCTTGATACGCTGGGCATATTCCGGAATGTATGTCCTCCCGAAATTTAAAAAACCCAGTAAAGACTGTAATTTTTTCAGCGTTGTCGGAGAGCGCAACTGCGCGCACTTCTCCAGGAAGTGAGGAGCCAATCCCTTTCCTTCATGGTTAAGTTCATAACCTAGAAACAACACTGTGTACTCCGCAATGTGTGATTTTGCAAAGTTAAACTTGTAACCCATGTCTGCAAAGTTACAAATTATGCTGTTTACTCGACACAGATGCACCCAAAGCTCGTCGTCTGTGAGATAAATGTCATCCACATACGAACATGCAACTGGATCGAAACTCTCCAAAAGAGAGACTATGCGGGCGGAAAACACTCCAGGACTATTTTTATATCCCATTGGGAGTCGTTTAAACATTTTTTGTACGCCGCCGCACGTAAAACTGGTCCATTGGGAACTTAGACCATCTAATCTATGTGCATAAAAACCATTGGAAATGTCAAGCGTGGTTTTGAACCGTTTACGCTCAAGACTATTCATTAGGGCAGAGCCGTGAGTATTCTGTACTGCACAGTTACGGCAATGCGAGTTCAAATGCCGGTAATCCAAAACCAGACGATATGAGCCGTCCGGTTTGTTAACAGTAAAAAGGGGATTATTCATTGGTGACACACACGTTTCAATTACACCTTGATATTCCAATTGTTCAAGGATAGCCGCGACTGAAGCCTTAGCTTCACGCCGTATGGGATACTGGGGTTGTGGCTGAGGCTGTGACCGTAAAGGAATCTCATGGCTAGGGGACAATTTATCCCAGCCACACTGATTTCGGTACACAGCCGGCGCTAGCGCCAGAGCCCACTCTTCTGCAAAATGCAGAGCTTCCACTCTCGGTACAGTGTGCGCGAAACTGGGGAGGATTACCTCCTCCCCTCGCGGAGCTGCGAGAACAAAAGGTGGGGGCCAGTCAGCCTCCGAAAGCAAAATGTCATACGTATCCGAAAGATTCTCCCAAAATACCCCTTTTATAGTTCGCTGCATGTCACCTTCAATTAATAGGACAATTTCAAAAAGTCTTTCAGGGGGAGCAACATGTGTATCAGCTGTTTCGATCACAACAAAAGTGTCAGTCGCTGTCACCTTCAACAGTGGACGGAGGGCCTCTCTCACTATGGTAATCTCCGCCGCGCTGTCCAGCAAGGTCAGAGCCCACGTCAGATTCCGAAGCCGCGTTCTCACTATCTGGGGCATATCGATGCGCCGTTAAGGCAGCGACTTTCTTCTTGGCAAACTGCGGTCTCTTAGGCGTAGAGTCGTCCCGCCGGTCCCCTTCACTTCGTGTGCGGGGTTGGCCACGTCCTTGCTGACCACCCCTGCCCCTGCCGCCCCCTCCACCACCGGTTGACGGAGCCGATGAGTCCTGAAAGGAACGAGGAGAGCGTTGGTCAGATGCCTGATACCTCTCAGGTGATTTAATCGTAGCGCGGTCGCGCAATTCATAAACACGCTCTGACTGCGCAGGCTGTGAAGGCGCCGGACTCGAGACCTTTGTCTGTTGTTGTTGTTGCTTACCCTGATTTTGCTTTTTAGGCCAATTTTGTTTCTTGGACCTGGGCTGTCCACCTGTATCCGAAGACTGCCCCTGGGGTTGCTTCTTTTCTTTTTCAAGAAAAACCTTTGCCCCCTTAGAATTGCGGCCAACCATTTTATAAGCCGCCACAATTATTCTTGCCAGCTGACGGGGTTTCTCGGCATCGGGAATTAACGCCAGACCATTGGCCACTTGAAAGTTCACCGCATCCCCTTTTACATTGGCAAGGATAATACCGCAAACTGTCTCAAATGAACCGTTCAGGCGCATACCCAACTCAACCGCCGACTCAGGTCCGTGATCATCCTGAACACGTTTGAGGATTGCAGACAGGTTCGACACTGAAGGTGTGCCAAAGCACCTCGAGTAAACCGCTGCAAATGTCTTACCCCATGTCTCACAGTCAGCAAGTTCCGGGGCTATTTCCTTCGGTAAACTAAGCGTAAGAATCCGGTGTTTTTCACCCGGAGTCGTATTAGGAAACACAGCCTCTAACTGGTCGAATTTCTCGGCAAGCCAGTAAGGAAACTCATCCGTACTATCTGGCTTTCTGCCCATAACGGAATTCACCAAGACAGGACTGATTTTCAAACCAGCCTGATCTGCCCGAAGCTGCGCACCTGCGGGGGCTGCGCCTTGAATATTACGACTAATGTAATGAACAAGCGCTCTAATCACTCCAACCGAGACCTCATGAAGACGTCTCAGGTCGGCTACGTTACACGTGGCGCGATTAGGATGAGGAGTAAATCCACCCAAGGCGGGCCAATTTGTGCCCGGAATGGACAAAGGACCTAACCTCGTAGCGTTCAAAGAATGGGGTAGGGCGCCACCAAACCAAACACCGTGCTGCCAAGCATCAATAGGTACTTCCAGTGCCCTGTACGGAGCATAAGCCGCCGGTACTGCTGAGGCAGTGTATGAATGATAGACACCCGAATTAGCGTCTACTTCCGGAAATGTCACCCAGGAATAAAACAATTCGTACGGGTACGCATGTTCCGCACTCACTACTAGAACCACAGCTAAGCCTTCCGCGGGTACATTATATCCCCGCAAGTGGTCGCGAACCGCGACGCGGCTATGCTGCGCTATTTCCACTGCCATGTTAGCACAGGAAGAATTAAAATAAGACAAAGAACACTTTGTAGCACAACTGGGTAGTGATTCAAAGAAACCTTTTTAGAAGAATTCAAGCTTGAAAAGACCTATTTCAAAAACAGGTAGGTTTTCCGACACCGCCGTTTACCGGAAATGAAGGTGTCAAGGTATGAATGATATACTACTCGAGTGTCATGAAATACGGCCAACCAATACGTTGGGCGCCATGTAGCAGGGTTTCCGTTCTCCCACAGAACTGTGCATAGAGATCTAGAACCTCAGTGAGTTAGGATGATCCAAAAACTCATCTCAGTGTCAGAAATCTCGTTACCTAGCTAGCTACAGTGTCTCATGGATCATTATGGAATGATCCATGTATTAGACAAACCAGAACATGATCTTTAGAATACCTCAGGAGTCGTGGAACACATGAACACTCTTTCGTTATATAATCATTTCAAACCAAAACTGAGAGTCAAAGAACACAAGTGCAAGTTTGAAATATTTATTATTCAATGCAAAGTTCTCAAACGCAGTATCTTGTATAATACCAAAATGCAGATTATAAAAATCAGAGTCAGCAGCATAGTCACTAATCCATAGTAAGCAAAAGGTGCTAGCATGTTATAATGCAATTTCTATAGAAATCTATATCACCTATATTTCGCGCACCCTATCTAGCATATTATATTATATCTAAGAAGGTCTCATTCGGGCTTTAGCAGGGCGGCCCCATACCTCTCAATGTCAGTAAGAGCAGTTCACATCAACCGCTACCAGCTCTCTTCATGCGCAGCACCAAGTGTCTGCTTTCATTCCGTGTAACTCTATCTTAAACCCGCGTAGAGCCCAAAATGTTGGCATCAACATAATTTGTGTTATGTCTAATGTGGTGCGAGGATCAAGCCTCCTAGCAACCTTGTGTTAGGTTAATCTTAGAGTGTGCAGCTCTCAGTGTGCAGACAGTTGTACCAAGTGTACCAGGCAAAGCTGATAGCATAGGAATAACATATTATTCTCAAATAAAGCAACTCGCCGCTTCTAGGGTGAAAGCTACAACAACAAGTTCGTGTCGTGTGCAAAACTGAAGCCGAAGGCATAACGGCTGTTTAAACATGTAATACACTCATGCTAACTTAACGCAATATATGTAATGAAGTATCCATATGACAGTCCAGTTTTTCTGTCAGGAATACTTCTCAATGTCATCAAAACAAGAGGCAAAGCATCTGGCCACTTAGATCCTGTTGCCAAACACATCTTTGCAATTCTATTTTTAATGGTTCCATTTACCGCTCTACTACCCCTGAAGCCTCAGGTCTGTAAGCACAATACAGCTTCTGGCGAATGTCCAGAGCTTCACAGATCATTTGCATCAACTCATTTTGGAAATGTGGTCCGCGGTCTGATTTAATGGACACTGGGAAACCGAATCGCGGTATTGTTTCTCGTAAGAACAATTTAGCAACAGTTATTCCATCATTCCTCCTTGTGGGGAATGCTTCAACCCATCGTGAGAACAAACAGATTATCACAAGAACATATCCAAGTCTGTTGCATGGAGGCAAGTCCACAAAATCTATTTGAACTCTTGTGAATGGACCACCCTCCCATACAATAGTCCCCAAACTCGCAACGGTTTTTCTGTTTGGATTGAATTGTTGGCACATTAGGCATGTTTGACACAAACTCTCAGCTATCATCCTAAATTTAGGATTATACCAAGTTTGTCTGAAAAGACGAATCATGGCAGCTCTTTCAATATGGGCTTGACCATGGTACATTCGAGCCATGTCTGAAATCATGCTATCGGGCATTACTGGTCTTTCATCTTTGTAAACCCATATTTCATCTTCTTCTCGCTGTCTACATCCTGCCTTTAGCTAAATATCTTTTTCTTCTGGTTCTGCCTCTTCCTGTATCTGCTTCACTTCCTGCCATGTCTCCACTACAGTAGTTAGCAATAAAGGACTCGGAACATGTTGTTTTGATTTGTCTCGATTGATTGAAATTTGATTTTTCGCACAATGCTTAGCAATGGCATCCGCATAATTATTCCCTTTAGAAATATAATCCTCATTCTTTTTATGTGCTGTACATTTTACCACAGCTATTCTTGCAGGAAGATGAATTACATCAATCAGTGTCTTCACAAACTCAGCATTCTGAATGGGTGTTCCCGCAGAAGTTAAATAACCTCTTTGAGACCAAAGTTGTCCATAATCATGAACAACTCCATAACCATATTGACTATCAGTCACTATGGTTACTTTCACCTCTTTTCCCAGTTCACATGCTCGTATCAAAGCAATCAACTCCGCAACTTGAGCAGAATGAATTCCTTTCAAACAAGATGCTTCCAACACTTCTGCTACTGTGCAAATGGCATAAGCAGAACTCAAAATGCCACTCTCTGTTCTCAGACACAATCCATCTACAAACATCACATAATCTGATTCAGGTAATGGTTCATCCTAAATGTCCGACCTTGGTTTTGTGCAATACTCAAGAAAATCCAGACATTTATGATCAAGTTCACCTTTTCCTCTGCTTCAATAGTGTCAGGTAACAATGTAGAAGGATTAACATTCACACATCTGACAATGGTCACATTTTCAGCTCCCAAAATTACCTTTTCATAACGGGTCATTATGCTGTTGGTCATGTATTGTGTTTGTGCTCTTGTACAGAGAATCTCTACTGAATGAGGTACATACACCCCCACAGGAAATCCCATCACAATTCCCTCACTTTGCTCCAGGCTTACACTGGTTGCTGCTACTGCTTTCAGACATCCTGGCAAAGCCTTTGCAACAGGATCCAAAACAGCTGAGAAATACGCAATTGTTTTTTTCATTTTTCCATGTCTCTGAATTAATACTGACAATGCACATCCTTCCCTCTCACTGCAGTATAGTTCAAACTTTTTTTCATAATCAGGCATTCCCAATGCTGGTGCTTCACACAATTTTGTTTTCAGGTGTTCAAATGCTTCCATTTCTGTTTTAGTCAATACTATTGGGTCTCTGATGTCTGCTTTTGTCAATCTCTGTAATGGTTTTGCAAATAATGAAAATCTACTAATCCGCTGTCTACAATAACCTACCATTCCCAGGAACATTCTTACTTGTCTTTGAGTTTTGGGTGGTTGCATTCCTTGTATCATTCTGATTCTTTCTATCATAACTTGTCTGATACCCTTTGCAATCTTATGACCTAAATATTGTACTTCTTTCTGACAAAACTGCAATTTTGACGGAGACACTTTATGTTTTTCTTCTGCCAAATGATTCAACAATGCTACTGTATCATTTACACATGCATCTTTTGTTTTTGATGCAATCAAAAGATCATCTATGTACTGTACTAATACAGACTCTCCAGGCATGTGCAGACTTTTTAATGATTTCTTTAGCAACTGGTTAAAAATCGATGGACTCTCAGTGTACCCTTGTGGAATTCTACACCATGCTAGAATACGATTCTGGAATTGGAACGCAAAAATTGGCTGACTTTCTGTATGTAATTGGACAGTAATGAACGCATTGCATAGATCAATCACTGTATACCACTCTGCAGGAATTTGATACAAAATCACTGCTGGATTTTGATCAATCGGGCAACATGGGACAAAAATGTTATTAACTTTTCTAAGGTCCTGAACAATTCTAAATGTTCCATTTGGCTTTTTCAGTCCCATGATCGGTGAGTTACAAGGGCTGCTTTCTATTTCTCTAAAAATCCCTTGCTCAATCATTTTATCAATCACTGGAGTGATTCCCTCAATTATTTCTGTAGTCATCTTATACTGTGGTATATTTGGGTAATTTGCACCTTCTTTCACTGTAACTTTTACAAGATAAACCCCTTTCATTAATCCTATATCTTTTCCAATAAAATCCCATACTTCCTCTTTCAATACTTCTTTTAATTCGGCAGGAATCTTTTCTCGATCAAAAACAGGAAATAACTTGCTCTGTTCTGCCTCAATCATAAGCATCGTCATTTTGTACAAACTGTCTTCATCTGGGGTTTGCCATTGTATGCCATCTGTTGAGCAATATATGGCACAATTCATTTTACACAGTATATCCCCACCTAACAGATTAACAGGACTACTGTCACACACCACAAATCGATGCATATCTTTGTAACTTCCAATTTCTACTTCAACTGGTTATGTGAAAGGGGTTTGTATCTGTCTATTTGCTACACCTACAACTTGGATGGACTCTCCCGAGAGAGGAAGATTTTGAATTTCCACTGATCTTACAGTAGAACGGGTAGCACCAGTGTCCACTAGGAAAGGTATTTCTACATCATTCACTTTTCCGTTCACAAATGGACCAGACTGATCTACCTCTAGAGTGGCTCCAAGCACACATTCTTCTCCCTCTCTCAGGCACCGTCATAAACTTTCATCCGACTCACTGCCACCTTCTTCTTGTAACCAATACTGGGGACACGCATTCACTCTTTGCGGTCTTTTTAACTGTTAACCTCCTGTCTCTGCACTGTATCTTTGCTGGTTTACACTGTTTGGCAGTGGTGGTTGTGGCACCTGATTTTGCTGATTTGCTATATGCTGTTGTTGCTGTTGTGGATTTATCTCAAACTGCACCTGCAAATTCAATGAATCATTTTCTGTATTAACTCTCGGCGGACATTTACACTCTTTTTTCCAGTGCCCTAACTTGCCGCAATTAAAACAAGGATGCTTCTTCTTTAGTTCATCTATGTTTCCCACTAACTTTGGTTTACCCTTAAAATTTCCTTGATTCCCTGCATTTTTACTTTCCTTTTGCACCACTTGCTGTTCCGCTACTTTTACGTGTGCCCACATGGCTTTCTCTTTCAACTTTTTCTGTTTTGCATCAATCTCTTCACTGCAATATTTCGCTTTTCTCAAAACACCATCAACAGTATACCTGACTGCCATCCTTTCATGTTGTGTTGAATCATGTCTCCAATTTCTGGTCTTAATCCATACACAAATCTGTATATAAAATGGCTCATATCTTTCTCATTTAATTCCTCATAACGAATATGCTGTTTAAAGACTAACAACAATCTTTCATAAAATGAATGTACTGATTCTTTTTGCTCCTGTGTGGTCCTATCTATTTTTACCCAATCAGTTTCTTTTGGAGGTATTTTATTTTTCAGCCAGACTATTACCTGTTCATATTTTCACATCACATCTGGTGGCGGAGCTCCTGTAACTTTGTCTCTGGCAAATTCTTCCCTTGGCCAATCTATAGCTATTTTGCATTCTATCCATAAATCTGCTGGCACTACTATGTCAAACAATCCATCTAGATCAATCCACAGAACTTTTGACACTTTCACAAATCTGCCTACTTGTCGATACCATTCTACCGGTTTCTCTCTCAATCTTGGGAAATCATTAGTAAATGACAATATATGCTGTCTGCTCCGTGGGACATGTACATATCCTCCTCCAGGTATCTCTCTCATAGGAAACTCAGTTGTTACTGCCTCTTTTTCCCTGACCGGAAAACCTAATGTGGATTTATCACTATTTTTTTCCTTCTTCTTTGCCCACTTATCTCCCCATCTTCGCAACAGTACAATTAGCTCTTTTATTTGCAACAATCTTCCTGCGGTATTCATGTTTTCAATGTCCCTTTCTGCAAAATCCACTCTCTATGATTTCTGCAATGATTTAAATTTTGAAAATTCCACTCCCAATTTATTTGCTAATTCCTCCAATTGATCATATACTGATTTAGCTCTCCATGTAATGCTTTTACACATAAACATAAGTTCATATTCCTGATACGTTTTCAAACTATCTGTACCAATTGTTCCAATAATTAATTCTTCCATATCCACTTTTAGTTATGCTACATCCAATATTTTTGGTTCATTCTCTTTTAATTTTAATGTTTTAATCCACTCACTGAACTCCTTATCTGACGGTCCTACAGGAGTTTGTATTAAATCTATTTTATCTAGACTTCTCTCTGGTGTTGCAGAAACAGATTCTGCACCAATCGGGTATTTGTACAATGAACTTTGGTTAAAAGTCAATTCAGGTGGATTCACATTAACAATTCGCTTTATTTCTGACAAATCTGGATAAATATTCTCTCTTGCTTTTTGCAAACTTTGTTGTAATGGGATTGTCAAGCTTGGTTCTTTTATTTTCTGATTTTCAAATACTGCTATTACTGGTCCTATTGTTACAGGGACAGTCACTGCTTCCATATTTTTAGTAGGATTCTGAATTAATTCATGTGTAGAACGTTCATAATCAGAAATATTTGGTTGCACATCATTTCCATTTTCACTACTTTGCACACTTCTGTGTGAATCATTCCTTGATACAGGAGTACCTGTAATTCTAGCTTCCGCAACAGGTGTATTTGGAGTATATCTAACCTCTACTCTGTCTGGCACATCTTTTAAACTTGAATATGGTCTTGGAGTTTCATCATTTCTTTCATCTATTGTTGGAGCATTCGGAGTAGGCAATAAAGAACTTGGCTGATATGGTGGCGGTCTCCTATTTAATATTTCTTCTAATACAGCATCTTCTGATTCACTGTCACCATGACTTTGATTCACTATCTCTGTATTCTTTTTCTTTTCTGTACATTTCCGACCCTCATATTTATCCACTAATCTGACTGTATATATACCATCAAACATATTACTGTCTCTCCATCAACGCATCCTGCTTTCATGAGTTTCACCCCATAAATTTTGACCTCTACCTCTTGGTCTGATATGTCTGCATAGCCTTTCACTCTCTTGCTCATGCATCTCATCTTCCCATTCAACTAAAGCTTCGAATTGTGTCCGTCTAGGTCTCGGCTCAAGCTTCATCATTTTGTCTCTCAAATTTCTCAAAACTGCTGCATCAAGCGATCCTTCTTCAGGAAAAGCTAACACACCATCATCCTGAGTATATCTTGCCCAGTTTTCTTACTAAACACATGTATGATAACCATATTTTGATAAAATGTAAGAAGCTGGCGTTTTCGGTGGAGGAAGTAATTTTCCCTCTCTAGTTACAATTTCTTTGTCTTTTGAAAAGGCAATTTTCAATTTCTTAAACCATGAAGGTTTCTTCTTCTCTTCTTCGTAATAATAAGACATATCTCCGATAATTCTCTGTCTTACAAAAGATCGCGCACTTCCCTGTTTACTGTTACGTACACCACCCTATAGCAGCGCGGTTCACACTAACGCACCAATTAGAACACGATACGTTCTTCTAAGTGCTTAACCAATCATTTTGCTGCTTTTTCGTGATGAACCTATCAGCTCCTACTCTGTCTTGGTCATGTGAACCAATCCCAGCGCGACACTTTTGACGTCACCAGCGCTGCGGCTTCTGCAGCGCCGACTGACCCCTCCTTTACAGGGTTTTTTTCAATAAGCCGTATTTACAAGATATTTTTCAAAAATCAATTAGTAACTTACAGAAAACGATACCATTTGCCTGTTTCGCTAATAAAGTGATAGAATCTTCAATCGCACAAGTATTCTGTAACCGGAGTAGATGACGCTTATCTCCTCAGAATTTATTTTAGACTCGCCGATAAAGCAACACTACTGGCCTTACCCTTCTATCAGGCAATAACGAACTCGTTTCTCTAGGAAAGCACATACAGAGATCTTTTTCACCTCCTTAGAGACAATCCCAGAGTTTCACTTGAACGCGTATTACAATTACTTTTACAAACGTTCATATAGAAAACCATATTTATATATACATGAACTCTGTATCGCCAGTAGGCAGCGCTTCCAACTAACCCACCACAGAATTCCTCTTTCGTTAGTAAAGTAGACGCCACTCCTTTACCCTTCTATCAAGCTCGGGTTCAGTCCTACTACTCTCCTCAGCGATAAGTTTTAGTCAGGATACACAATGATACACAATGATCCCTAAACTTGAAAGCCAAGATTTCATAGACTGTCCTCACTATACATTTATCCTTTCACACCTAATGTCCCTAAACAGTGATACAACAATACCACTGCAGTATATGACAATACTACTTTTTTGAAACAGACCAATGCACTGTGCGACTTTACTTGCCACACTTCCTCTGCCTGCAGACAGAGACACTAGCTTCATGCAACACTTTGAAGCTTTTTCTAAACTACATATAACGTAATACGAACTCAACAGATGTTAGTTCATAATTCTGTACATCAAACTCAAAGCTATAGTGCTTTATACATATTCCTAGCTAATTTCCTTAGCAACCACTACTCTGCTACCAAGTAATAACTGCTACAGCGGGACTCCAAAACATATTTTAAATCACCATGGCCATTTCTCCCTCATATCTCAGAAACACGCATAACATACAACAGTGGGGCCCATTGCACTGCATACTTACTTTGTTCATTTAATTCAGCTCAGAGATTTGGCCATCAACCTAGGAGTCTCACTATAACATTGGCGGAGTGTCTAAACCTATTTAACTATTTATTAATTACACCTGCAGTTTTAAACATTTTTACCATGGTTTCTTTTATCACCATTTTATTCAGACACACCACCATAATGGCAATGGATCTGCTAGAACGAAAATTAGGCGTAGGAAAAATCAAAGACCCGATTTTAGTTTCATCATTTATCTAATTTTTATTCAAAGCAAACTTTAGTATGTCCGACATTTAGGGAATTATTATTCTCTTTATTCAATAAGAATCTTTAACTTTTCAAAAAAATGATCATTTATTTTAAGCTCAGAAATAGACATTTATTTTAAAGTTCAGTAAGGTTTAGCAAAGAACAAATAGTTCCAAATTCTTTCTCTCCTGACATCCCTAGCTAACACCCTCACCTTATCCTAACAAAACCTGCAAAGGAAAATAATCAATCAGAAAAACAAAGTTTTTACATCCAAGAATAATCGATCTTCAGTCCGGCAGCATCTCCAGAGGAAATCGAAAGAGCGACCCCTTCTAAGCAAAATTAGGGGTTTTTATACACTAATTTCTAGCTTAGGCTATCTAAAAAAGTAACTAACATCACCAATTCGAGTTCTGATTGGACAAATGTTACAGCATGTTTTTCACGATGAATCAGCAGAAAAATAAAGCTTCTTTGTTTAAGACAGTTCGTGGCCTAGGCGCATCCTGCACTTGAAACATGCATCAACTTTCCCAGGCTCTGGGCATTACATCGTCCATGCTTGGCACCCATCCTAGGTTCCGGGGTAAGGTGGCCTTGAAATTCCCATCAAGCACAGTCAGCTCACTCGCGCTGGCAGAAATCTTTTGATGCGCATGCGTAGACCATTACTCGCTCGCAGTGACTCAGAGTGGCCATTTTCATACTAGGCCTCACAAGCCACATTTGGAACTATCATAGAAACAAACACAAATTCATGTTAATTATGGTAATGAGACCCTTCTGTTTACCTCCCACCATTCTAATATTTCCCTATTAGTTGTTACCTAGCAAATAAGCCACATAAATGCGGTTTATACTTACATTTCCAGCGACTTTTTAGCACAAAACGTTTACAATAAGCACATTTAAATTGCATGTTTATTATTAAGCTGCGCATTAGTTCACATTACAATGACAACATGTATTAATTAATTTTTTCACTCCATGCAAGCAAGATTAGTACTTCCCATGTGTTTGTGAATGCATATTACTCTAAAGTTGGTTATTTAAACACATCACACCATTAGTAAATGTTAACGTTATGGAACATTAATTTCACGAGGGGTGAACAAAATTTTGCATTTACCACCTCGCTCCATCAGTAGTACAGAAGGCACTGTAGAGGCTTGTGCAGCTCCTTCTGTTACTCTAATATCGCTGGCAAACACACAGCACTAGAATTAACTTCAGAGGGCGTTCCTTCATTTGAATGGTGACGTGGCCCTTATGCAAATGAAGGTTTCACTGTGCCCACACCATATTACAGATGCAAACATGCCCTTATGAGAAACACTGAAAGTGTGCTCCCTGAAAACAACCTTCTGAAGGTGGGAAAACGGGTCCTATGGCCCCCCAGACATGCCCCTGCAGGCCGGTGCATACACTCAATGCACCCGACTTCAGGAGAATCTCTAAAACCTCTTTAAAGTGCAGGCAGACTGCTGTCTGCACAGAGAAATGGAGCAGCTTTGAAGAAGCTGCTCCTCGTACTTCAATTAATAGGATGGCCGCCATCCAGCACAAGTTTGTGTCTTCCCCTGGGGTCAGGGCATTTAGTGTAATAGGACACACTGTGCACCAGCACCAGACATATCTGGTTAACGGTGACTGTGGCAAAATCAAGGACAGTGTGCCTTATATGTAATACAGGCCTTGGTGCAACGGTTAGGGATATGTTATGTTATGTTATGTTATGTTATGATATGTTATGTTATTTAATCTCTTCTATAGCGCACGGCTACTCCAAAGAGCATCCCGGCGCTTTAGCGAAGAGTGCTCAAGACAGAGTGAAAACACAACAACTAAAAACAGAAAGAACCAGAAGAACTCTATTGAATAAAGAGCCAGGTTTTCAGCTCTTTCCTAAAAACAAGCAGACTGTTGGCTTTTCTTAAGGAGAGAGGCAGCTCATTCCAACCCCGAGCAGCCAGGTATCAAAACGAACGGCCTCCTGTTCTAGTACGCTTGATAGAGGGGACAGCAGCTTTGGCCAAGGCTTTGGCCAAGGCTTCTTCGGTCAGAAGAGTCCTGCTGGGTAGATAGAAAGACAGACATTTCCCAATGTACTTAGGAACCACGCGATGAAGGGCTTTAAAAGCTAGGGTCAAACTTTTAAATAAAATCCTCTTGGAGATAGGCAGCCAATGCAGCATTTTGAGCAACTCTGCGGCTTTAGCCCTTCTCGGAAGCCAAAAATAGCTCTAGCCGCAGAATTCTGCACAACTTGCAGACGGGCCAGAAGATATTTGGGCAGACCCAGATAGAGGGCGTTCGCGTAATCCAAACGCGAACCTATCAGGGCCTGCACGATAGTTTTTTTGTGATGAAGTGACAGCAAAGGAAGAAACTTCCTAAGCATCCTCAGGATGCCAAAACATTTCCCTGATAACCCTATAATATGGGGTCTGAATGATAGATCACAGTCAATCAAAACTCCAAGGTTTTTCGCCATGAGAGAGACGTCGTCCGGGGGAAACATATCCTGCGGCCACCAAGCCTTCCAGCTGGGATCTGGCATACAACCAAAAAAAAGCAACTCCGATTTATCGGAGTTGCATTTTAGACCGTGCCGCTGAAACCATTCGAAGACTGCACCCAGGCAATCCCTGATCCGCATGCCGTCGAACGCCCCATCCCTGCCACAAGTGAACAGAAGCTGGGTGTCGTCAGCATAGGATATGATCTGGGCACCAAAGGATTCCGCCACCGCCGCCAGAGGGGCCATATAGATTTTAAAAAGGGTGGGGCTGAGGATAGAACCCTGAGGAACCCCAACCTCTAGCGGCAACATTTCGGCGGAATGTGGAGGTGCCCAGATCATTTGCCGGCGGCCGGTAAGAAAAGATTTAAACCAGTTCAATACCGTCCCACGAAAGCCGATCTCCCAGAGTCTTATAAGGAGACACTCATGGGGGACGGTGTCGAAAGCCGCCGACAAATCCAACATAACCAACATGGCCTTACCTCCAGAGTCTAAAGCATCCCTGATAGCATTGGTGACCTCGAGAAGGGCTGTCTCAGTGCTAAAATTAGCACGGAAGCCTGATTGAGACATGTGCAAAAGGTCGTTCTCCTCGATGAAATTGGAGATCGACCGATGCACATGCTTCTCCGTCACTTTTGCCAGCGCAGGGAGGAGAGAGATCGGCCTATAGTTGGCATGGATAAGGGGATCCAGGGTGGGCTTTTTTATCAAAGGCAAAATCAAGGCCCGTTTCCAGGCCTGAGGAACCACACCGGTAGAAAGGGAGGAGTTAAGAAGTGGGTTCAGCAAGATGTTAAGAGCCGGCGCCACTCTTCCCAGACATTTCGCCGGACAAGGATCCAGCGGTGAGCCAGACTTTAACCGGGAAAGGAGATCCAGAGAGATGGCGAGAGACATAGGGGGAAATCCAGAGAGAATGGGGCCTACCCCCTCCAAGGAGGGGGACACAAAGGGCACCCGACTGTCAGCCGACAGGGGGCAGGTGGGAGGAAAAGAGTCCTGAATAGACTTAATTTTGTTTACAAAAAACTCTGCTAATTGGTTAATCCAGGACTCGGAGTGCGAATGAGCGGGAGTGCTCAGGGA
This sequence comes from Lissotriton vulgaris, assembly GCF_964263255.1. Taxonomy (NCBI): domain Eukaryota; kingdom Metazoa; phylum Chordata; class Amphibia; order Caudata; family Salamandridae; genus Lissotriton; species Lissotriton vulgaris. Next base: position 1,170,381,624 of record NC_141689.1, on the reverse strand, counting down.
AGGAGAGGTGAAATATTTTACTATCCTAAAGATCTCTTTGCTAGCATTTTCAGCCTCATCTATTCTACACTCCAAATAGGCTTTTTTCCGTCCCAGATATGCCTATGGTAAGATGTGATCGCAACTCTATATTTCATTTTCTCAGTGGGGTCATATGAGCGCCGCCAGGCCCTTTCGGCCTTCTTGCATTCCTGACGCAAAGCCCCGAGATGGGAAGTAAACCACGGGGCAGACGCACGCCTCCCAGTGGATTTTACTTTCTTCTCGGGAGCTAACTCCTCCAGTCTGGCCGTAAGCCACTTCTGGAAGAGATTAAGATTTTCCTCCAGTTGCCCGATAATTGACAGGGGAAGCTATGCAAGGCATCAGACATCATTTCAGCCGAAATCTGATGAAAAGACCGCGTGGCCCTCTTGGTGTCTCTTAATGTTCTCGACCATGTTGTTGCGGTAGAAAGCACCGCAAAGTTGATTAAGAAATGATCGGACCACAAGACTGGCAGTGGCGGAGATACACTAATCTGTCTCGTAGAAAATACCTGATCCAGGGTGTGACCTTTGTTATGGGTAGGCCAAGTGATAAAAGGGGCCAACCCTAACGGAGCAGTAATGTCAAAAAGTTTCATAACATCAGTCCGAGTTATTGTCCATGTGCAAGTTAAGGTCACCTCATAAAATGCATTGTTCTGATCTAAGACACGGCACAGAAAGCGCCACTTGAAGTTCATCGAAAAAGGACCCAAGAGGTCCTGGTGTTCTGTAAAGAAGAAGCCCTATGCAAGCTTGTGACGGGGAAAACGAAGAGTGAAGCCCAAGGCCTCACAACCCGAGATGTTATCAGTGGGGAAAGTCGTACAGGAAATATGCTTATCCACGATCAGTGCCACTCCACCGCCCCTACCAGTCACTCTATCTCTCCTAAAGATGTTATAATTGGGAGGAATAGCATTGGCCAAATCGGGGGCTGAGCCTTCGCCCAACCAGGTCTCAGTGAGAAATAGACAGGATATATTGGAATCCTGCAACATTTTCCAAATATCAAGGGAGTGACAGCTCAATGATCTAGTATTAAGGAGATGAAAATAGTAGTGGACAGGTAAAGTGTCCGACGGAGATCTCTTCTGTTCAGGGATATGCCAACCGCACCCCGAGCAGCCTTTTCTAAGAGCTCGCCCCCCTGGAAAGACAAAATGACACGTGCGCAAAGAGCCACGTAGTGCGCGAAGGTCAGAGGCGGAGTGCGAAATCATACTTATAAGGACGGCAATAACCAGAGTCGAAACCGAAAAAGTGGCAGTCGTCCTGCCACGTCCGCCGCCGAGGCGCTGACGAGCGCAGACGGGCAGGACTCTGGCACGACTCAGGCGCAGGGAAGGCGTACCCGCTGCGCGCCACCGCTGCGCGCCAGAAAAGAGAGCTTTAAGTAGGCAGAAGCTCACTGATCACGAGTGCAGAACCGCTCCAAGATGGCGCCAACTAGCTTCCCTTACTGTCCCAAGATGGCGCTCCCACACACCTCCCCGGAACCGGACCCGCAAAGCAGCGGTGAGTTTCAAGAAGAATTATAGTGCAGGTAAGGGGCACAAGCGGCGATATTAAGAACAAGGGATAATAAAACAAAAATGTAAATCAAATGAAAAACGGGCGATTTAAAAGTTCCCAATGCAGCGCTCTAAATGCGCGCGACTAGTCCAGATTAGCGCTGAGCACCACTCTGACCAAGGTCACCTTCTCCATATGGGCACCAGGCCTTATAAATCAGCATGCTGTGATTGGAGTGCTGCAGATTTTTCCATTGGGATGTTGCACTTATGACCTTGCTAGCGATTATTTGAATGCAAATATATCTTACCCCTCGTATCACTTAGTTATTATCTCATTATTTGAACATGTTACTGTGTTAATTGGTATTCTGCTTTGTAAATCGCGCCGTGGCTGATAGTTTCTGGCTGGCTGGGTCAGAGAATCGTGCTTTTGTCGCAATTTACCTTCTGGCGTTCATTTAGTGTACGAGTGATTATGGAATTCAGGCTTTTCACATTGTCAGCTTAAATTGTTTGCCGCATTAGTTGCGTGTTAGCATAATTTCTTTGAGCTGTTAAGGTGGCGAGTATTGTGCTTCCGCCTCTGCTTCAAACGTTTTCTCTGTTAGCATTCAATTTACAAAGTGATCTATTATTTTTTTTATCCTATGAAACTTCTGGCAACTTCTTTATATTTGTTTTTAACAACTACAGTGTTCCTCAATCAGACCCATTCTCACTACCCTAATCCAATGCAAGGAAACTGAGGGAAATTTTACAGTTACAATTCTTTGTTTTGGGTCCAGAGCAACAGGAGCAAATACTCCCAATATCCTATTATATTCAACAAGCATATGGAGCAATATCCCTCACATTTAATCCCAAAAATGTGAACATGCACGAATTAGAGTACACTATGTAAGCAAACCTGAAGGCTCATCCTGAAATGACATTCACTTTCTAAAGAGCTGACAGACTCTCATTGAAACCTGATTGACAGCTGCCACCCTGTGATTGAATCAGAGAAAAACAGATGTCACCCCAATCTCCAGTGGCAAGCCAGACTTAAACATGCTATCATTAATCAATAAAAAGCAGGTAGAAGGTTTTTCCTTCAGTATATCACACTGGCCCGAACATGCCGAGGTTTTCATATGCATTCTCAAGTCAATTTCTATATATGTACCACACATCACATTCTATGCATCAATGCTATAGTCCAGTCACATTTTTCACGCTTTAACCCTTTCCGTGCGTCGGATGACCCCCGGCCGTGCTACGTCACGGTCAGAGGACCGCCGAGGGCCGTCCTGTCCACGCCCACAGCGGAATTCCAGCCGCGGTCAATGGGTTAAGCACTATCAGCCAGATTCATCAATGTCCAATTCTGCGATTTTTAAATTGCGAGTAAATGCGAATCGCAATTTAGAAATCGCAGAACGGCATTCATGATGTTTTGCGATGTAAAAATTCGATTCGCAAGCGATTGCAATTGCCGTTTGCGAGAAGTCCGAAATCGGTAAATAATCGCAGAATCGGCCGAAATCCCTGTTGAAATTGCGATTTCGCAATTACCGATATCGTAAATTGCGATCTCGCTTACTGACTGCCAGATCGCAAAAACGGGAAGTTGCATCCTGAGCACAGTGATGACATCACAACCAGGAAGTAGGCAGGTCCCACCCTCATTCAGCAGTGAGAGTCTGAAGCACAGGCAGTAGTACCAGAGCTCCCCTCCAGCATTCCAACAGGACCACAGCAGGAGATAACACAGTGGTAGCCATGGCAGAGGATGCAGCAGGAGCTTTCACCAGTGGGAGGAAACGCAAAATTAAGTTTTCGGAGCAGGAGCTCGAACACCTAATTGAAGGAGTCTCCAGGGATCACAACCGCCTATTTGGCAAAGACTCCCGAAGGGTGCCAGAGGCGGACAAAAGACGCATATGGCTGCGCATCCGCGCCAAAGTTAATGCCGTGGGGGTGACCCAGCGCTCGGTGGACGAGCTGAAAAAGCGCTGGTATGACTTGAGAGGGCGGGCAAAAGAAAAGATTGCAGAGAGGCTGGGGGAGCAATTGGCGACAGGTGGAGGGGAGCCCACCGTCCCACCGAACACCCCACTGGAGAACCAGGTGGAGGAGACCATCGACCCACAGGCCTGCGTGGGTGTGACCCGCTTGACTCCTCCCGACCCACCCAAGACACACCAGGTAAGTGCCATGCGACTGCAACCCCCTGTCCCCTAACATTGTCCACGACTCCAGTGCATCCCATTACAAACCCCAAGCATGCAGCCAATGTACAGCTCCATAGCCCAATTGCATTGTGGGAAATGTAGTCTGCCCACAATTACCAACCTGTACCATAGAGCCCCACATGTCCAGTGACAGTCAATCCCGCATGCAGACAGGGAATGGTAGACTGCATGCATGTAGCAAGCCTAACTGTGTACGTAACATGCCACTAATCAACGTCCACTTTACATCACAGGTGGCGCTGATGTCCCCAGTACTGACAGTGAGGCCCTGGTGATTGAGGAGAACATGGAGGACACGGAGGGGGATACACACCATACTCCACAGCCCGGACCATCAGGGCAAGCTGCAACAACACCGGTCATCCCACCACCCGCCCCTGTGGCCCGTGCCACCCCCGTGACAACAGGCACTGCAGTCGTACCACGCAGCACACAGCCAGCAGTGCGGCCTGCAACACCAGCAGCAGGTCGCCAACAAACCTGCCGCCCTGCAGCTGTGAGGAGCCAGACGAGCGGTCTGGTCAGGGAGCCGCGCACCAATACATCTTGCGCTGGCAGGGGCAGAAGTGTTAGAGCAGGTGGGCTCTCCATTGAGCGCAGGATGCTGAGTGTTCACCAGACCCAGGCCCGACACCTAGCCGCCATCTACCTCCAACTGGATAAGATGGCACGTTACGTCGCACAAATGACTGCAGCTGTGGAGGCCAACACTCAGGCAATGGCCCGTCAGCAGAATGTCAATCGCCGCCGACACCGTCTACTGTTGACCCGCCTGTCGGCGTACACAAGGTCAAACCACATCATTGGTAACGCCACCTCATAGCTATCGCGACGTTCCCTGGCCATGCAGGTACAAATGGTGCAGTTCTGCCAGGACAAAGCTACAGCCCTGGAAAACATATCAGTGGCCATTCAGGGCATGCAGGCCAGTGGCCATGGCCAGGCGGGGGGGGGCAGACGGCAACAGTGAGGCAACATCAAGCTACAGCAGCCAGTCCATACCACTGGCCGTGGCACCCCGCCGCAGCAGCAGGCCCTCTGCTGCCGCACGGCAAAATCAGGAGGAGGACGTAGAGAGAAGGTCTGGAGCAACTACCTGCAGACACCACTGAACTGTGGTGCATTCCAAAGAGGCCACATGCTGACACAACAAGCATGCCATTCAGACTCACCTGGACATATGACGAAATATGTCAATCTTTGAACACTTTTCAGAATGCTATGTTTATTGTGAAGTAACAGTAACTAAAACTCTGAAAAACATAAACTGCCTCATGTCATTATTAATGTTGTCATGCATGAGTTGAGTAATGGGTGTGGTGAGTGGGTCCACTAGAAATAGTTCATGCAGATTTTGTTGCGGCGCCTGTGTCCTTCTGCTGGATTCTCCCTGCGTGCGTGACGCACATGCGCAGGTGGCCGATTGTCCTCTTCTGACTCTCTGCCTGAGATGTCTACAGGTATCCTGCGCTTGGTAGCAATGTTGTGTAGGATAGCACACACAGCAACGATGCGGCAGCAGACATCTGGATCGTATTTAATGGCCCCACCAGCCTTGTGCAGTATGCGGAATCTGCTCTTCAAAAGCCCAAATGTCCTTTCAATGCAATTTCTTGTGCGAATGTGTGCTGCATTGTAACGCCGTTGCTGTGGTGTTGCTGGGTTGGGGTATGGGGTGAGTAGGTACTCACGGAGAGCGTAGCCGCTGTCACCTGCATGATAGGAGCAGAGGGTGAGTGCCTGTGCAGCGCCGCCTCAATAGCATATTGTACTGTTGTGTGGTATGTGTACTTACACAGTAGGTGTCCTTCACCAAAGTCTACCCTGGCCAGTCGTGTGTGGAGGCCACTGTGCCGGAATATGAAGGAGTCATGTGTGCTCCCCGGGTACTGTGCTACTATGTCCGTGATGATTGTCTTTGAATTGCATACCATCTGTATATTGAGGGAGTGGTAGGACTTGCGTTTCCGATACATGTATTCTGTTTGTGTAGGTTGGCAGATGTGGATGTGGGTACAGTCAATGCATCCTATGATGTGTGGAAATTGGGCTACATTGTAAAATTGCAGCTTGGTTTCATTAAAGTCCTGTTGGCTGGTGGGAAATAAAATGTAGTGGTGTAGGCGGGTCAGCATGGCCTCCAGGAAACTCCTTAGTCAGCGGGACATGGTGGGCTGGGATATACCCCCTGCAACAGCGACTATTCCCTGGAAGCTTCCGGAGGCCAGTAGGTGCAGGCTGCACAATACCTGCACATGTGTGGGGACGGCGTGGGCCCTCCTTGTTGGGTGCTGCAGCAGGGGGGGGTAAGTCCCGGATCAGCTTGATTATCATTGCCCCACTTAGGCGGTACTTTGCGTAGATCTGCTCCCTGGCTTGGCCCAGTAGGGTGACCCAAAGACGGAATATCCACTCCTGGATGCGTCGTCTGTTCCGTGCTGCTCGCTGTAGCCTTCGCCGCCTGACCACCATGTAGAGTCCTGGCATTGTGAGAGTCCTGAGGCTCCAGCTGGATGTCCTTAAGTGTGTTTGTTCAAGCCAGTAGCTGTGGGTACTTAGCAATACTTTTTTTCAGATTTTTTTTTTCTTTCATGGTTACCACCTGGTTTGGGTTCTCCTTAATTTGCGCGTCGCTATTTGCGATTTAGGGGTTTTCCGCAATTAGCGATTTTTCATGAATTGCGATAGCGATTTTTTAGCTATTTCACACTTTTATTCACAGAAAACCTGCTTTCTCGCTATTACCAATTCACAGATTGTGTTCTGCCTGGTGTCTGCGAATTTCATAGCGATTTTGCATAAATGTTTAGCGAATTCGCACTTTTGTTTGTTGAATACCTTTTCTACAAATTGCGATCGCAATTGCTTTTTCGCAGCTATTGCGATCGCAATTTGGCTTCATGAATCTAGCTGTATATTCTGCGTGTGATTCCCAGTGCTTTGAATGGGCAGGTACTGTCCGGTACTGAGTACCTGCACTTCTTAAATTTGAAAGGGAGAGTACCGTTACTTCTCTGCAGAGCTGCAATACATTTAATGGTGGAATACCAGCACTTCTCAGGAGCAAGCAGGTACTCTAAATAGTGAGTACCTGCACTTCTTTAGTTCAATGAAAAGCACTGGCTATTCCCATTAACTTTGAACTGGCAGAATTGATTGCACCTGATAAACTCCAGGGATGTAGGATTCCATCAGTTGTGATAAATTATGACTGCTGTTCAGAGGACTCGCCATAATTGGGTCCTAACATTCCATGCACTATAAACAGGTTCATGGCCAAAATATATATGCAAACTTACTAAGATTTCAACTCAACTTCACCATCAAAATACCAGCTGGTAGATGCGTTCAAACAAGAAAAACATGAGGGCAGGAACTCAATGACAAAAGGCTACAAATTGTGGTACATATCTATGCTTCCAGAACTGCCCAATCGAACATTGTTCATAAACATTTTTAAACCTCCTTATGTCAAGAGGCCTTTATCTTATAAAATAACCCCATCCAGACATACGACACTCTATCAAGGAGTGTCATGACTCAATTGCATATTTCCTTAAGACCAAACACCCGACTGAAACGGTAGGTCTGTTTCTATCTCATTGGATTATGTGTATTACTGGGGAATTCTTCCTCTTCTGTAGGCAAGGATGGAATTAAAGACATGTCAGCCATACAGAAAACACCTACTAAAAATAAATAATGAAATATGGACACATGCCCTTAAGTGCTTCTCTTTACCGTATCTGAATTTTTTCTAATCTATTTTTCGGCGACCACATTATACTAAGAGGTTTATCCATTGGAACCTTGCCAGTGTCACATATGTGTGTGTTGTCAAAACTCTGTCAGCTACTTGACTTGAAAACATTCCAAGTACAGGAATCAGACAAACTGGCAAGGATCTATGCAATGGGGTCCCATGGTTGCGGCCTATTCTCCCTTTTGCTGTCCAAAGTGTACTGCCCTAGCGCCCCTGTAACATCTATTATAGCATGACTAGAAATGTGCCTACTGAATCACTCACTCCTTCATCTTATGACTCTAACTGTGGTCCAGAAACCCCAAACTTCTGTTCAACCTTCTGAATGTTTCTTCTAGCACCCCTCACAGCACTAACCCTTGTCCACAAGTTACTTGTGTACCCACTAAGGCCAATATACTGCTCAACTTATTACATTAACCACATCTAGAACACAACCAACTTCATAGACATGACAGACGCAAGTATAAACATCATGAATCTCATAAAGTATGCAAATCCACAATGATCTATTAATGACTCTTGGTGGAGTAGGGTTTTGCTAAAAGAAACCTGCTCAGATTAATACCATCATAATACTTACTAACAGTAAGTAGAGATAACGTACACCCGACATAAACACAGGGGAAATTGCTTTTGCGCATGCATGTACTAACATGAAATAATACGTGAAAGAATTAAACAGGTATAACATTGTGGTTCAAAAGAAACGATAAATGCTGCATGACTAGGCCTGCATGTGCATTAGTGATTTGCATTTTGCATCCTGTCTTGGAATAATAAATAATGCTGCTTTTTGCACAAAGCTTATGCTAGGTACATTAATGGGGAATAGTGCAAGGTGGGTGGTAAACAGTCAGGGTTTCATTATCACATAATTGATAGGTGTTCATTATCATTTACTTTAGTGTGCTGGATGAAACAGCATCTTCCTAAAGTTGGCTAAAGTGGGAGGGGGTGCTGCGAGAAGTGAAACCGAACTGTCAGAGGCAAGACAGACGCGCTGTGCACCCCAGATGACATGAGAACGTTGAAGGCTGGAGTGTTGAACAACTGCCAAGTGAAGTACCCAGTCGTGAGAAAGGAGATTCATTCTGCGGATGGTGTTAAATAATGAATAGAGAATGTTACAATTTGTATCATATGTAATAAAGTGAGAACGAGCTAAGACCCATACCTCGGAAAAGAACGTAGAACAATTAATTAGTTGAATTAAAGGTGAAGTCACAATGGTGTGACAACGCCACCTCCCAAGCCCACCAATCCCCTTGTGATCTTTATGAAAGTTTGCAATAATTGTGGGAAGGTCATGTTAGTTTTAGGGTATAATTGGGGTGCCTTTAGGGGTGGTCACTGTCCTTCGGTTTTCAGAGAGGCCTAGCTGTTTCTGACTTGTCCTGTTCCTGTCCTTTTACTCTTTGTTCCCTGATTCTATTTCAGGGAACCCCCACCATCTCCTAGGCCGAGGGGGTTGTTTTCCTACAGACTGATAGGTTTTCATTTAGCCTAACTCGTTCTCCAAATTTTACTTATAGATCTATTTTGCCTCTGAAACCTTTGTCTCTTTACCCATCCACTCCGTCAATGATATATTGATTGTATTATTTAGATGAAACTATTGTCTCTTCATCATCCCCTCCGTTAGGTGTATTATGTTTCGCATATATAAATTTTGCTGAAATTTTGTCTCTTACTTTATCCACTCCTTCATTGCATAAAGTCATTGCTTGTTTGGATGCGTTTGTATTCGTTTAAGTTTGCGTATGTGATTTCTCCTTACGTGAGATTCAGTGTTTGTATTTTGTGACCAAATGCAGTTGAGCATAATCCTTAATATTTGAGATGAATTTATTATAAACCTTACTGAGAGTCTGTGATCATTTAATTGACTAAATGGTTGGTAAGATAGTCGTTATCATTGCCATCACCTATTCAACTATTCGGCCCATCGACCAAATGGAAGGAAAGTTGATGTAAAAGTTAGTTATGATGTTTCATTTAAATCGATGAAAAGGAAAGAATTCAAAGTACACATAAATTGAGCCCAGAGCATCATGGATCCTGGGTGAATGTGTATGGGTCATTGTAATATGATTAGGCCTGGGCATAAATTCCGTTTCGCTTGCGGAATTTGGATAATTTTGCATTCCAAAAATTCTGCGATACACGGCTTCGCCGAATTTTTTGCTTGTTTGCGCTTTCAAAATGAGTGTTCGTGAGATATTTCTCCCCGAGCATGCAAACCGCTTTCGTGAATAGGAAAAAAGCATCACGAACGGGCGGAACAAGCAATTCCGCGTGTTTGCTGAACTTTTGCGTGCTCACGGAGATTTTTTACCATTTCGCAGAGCTTTGCATAGCACGACTACTGATCCCTAATCAATTATTGTGTTGCGCTGGATCCCTCTCACACCCAAAAAGCTGAGATTCCTCTGTGTTCACCACTCTTAATAACACGCACCCAACAAGTTAGAGTACACACCATCAAACACACAAACAAATCTCCATGTTACAATAATCTTAAGTAACATTTATTAGGCTGGTATCCGTCAAATTTATGGTCAGGAAGATACTGTTGAATGATTTCCCTGCCTGTAATCTCATCCAAAAGTTTTCAAATGTTTACTGAACCCTATTTGTGTTGCCAATAGAACTCTTTGCATTTTACTCCTGCTAACCAGTGGTAATTGCTTGTGCGCTCCTTGATAAACATGGTAAAATTGGTATCCACCTGATTTTAATATTTAATTTCCTTGTAAGTCCATAGTTTATGGAGGCATCTGTACCCAGGGTTGACTACTGATGGGCTGCAGCACTTATTGTGCCAACCACTAAAGCAGCACTGTAAAGCACGTCTCAGGCCTGCTACTATAGCCTGGTGTGCAGAGTTAAACTGACATTACTACCAAATAAACCATTTGCCAGACCTAAACCTTTTTTTAAATAATATTTATAACTCCCACCTAAGATAGGCCCTAAAAAGCCCCTAGATTAGTGTGCATGGTATTTAAAAAGTTGAACATATATCTTTAATGTTTTACATGTCCTGGTAGTAAAGACCTTCAATGTTGTCGTTACTGTGGCAATGTTAGTTCTTCCTTAGGTTAACACTGATTACTCCATTACCTTTAATAAGTGCTAAATTCAGTTTGGAAATGACGAGAAAATGGTTCAATGACTCATTTAAACAGCAATTTAAAATGCAAATTAATAGTCGTCATATTTTATTTTACTATTTTGATGATTACACTTTTAGAAAGTTGTCATTAACCTGCCTGAAACAAAAAGGATTGCCTGCCAGTGTACAACCGTCACCTGGCCCCTGATGGTTACCCTGTGGTGAGATGTCCATTTTTCACAGAAAGCAGACATAATGGCCCTGGGAGTGGGGAGAGGGACTTCTCAGAAGACAGAATGGCCTGCAGGGCTGTGGCCGCCCTTTTCTGAGCTTCAGTGGATGGCTTCCTTGTCACTGGCAGATGAAGCTCACATCCTGCCTCCTATTTTTCTTTCTAGCAAGGCTGGCACAAAACCCAGTAGGGGTAAAGGAACTTACCAGAATTCCTTTCAGGCGAGAAAAAAGGCTTGTATTTTACCCACAGGCTGGCACTGGGCTTACAAGTGGATGCCAAGGACCTTATCTCAGGACACTCATGGACCTGTGAAGAATGAGAAGGACTGCCCTGTTATCTGAAGAACCTAAAGGAATAACCTTACCTTGAACCCAGGACCCCATATGTGTCTCCAAAGGTCAGTTGCCTTTCTCTGTAACTGCCCAGCTGACTAGTAAGTGGTGCCACCCCAGGTCCTGGATCCTTGACTGGTGTTAGAGTATTCTCCTCCTGTCCCCAAACTGCAAGATTTGGAACTTAGAAACATTTTGCTATGTTTCTGCCTGGAGAAGTAACGGTTATTGGAACAGGCACTGACCAGCCTTCACTGGCTGCCAGTACGAAAAAAAGTCACCTTTAAGGCAATGTGTATTGCCCATCAGGCCTTCTGGGACTCGGGCCCAAAACTCTTGCGTAGCCTAGTCAGCCAATACCACCCAGGCCGTGAACTACGTTCTAGCCAGGCTTTTATGGCAAAAGTTCCCAGAATCAAGAGGTCTAGAGCAGGTGGAAGAATGTTCACCTTCAACGCCTCAAAAACCTGGAACACCCTACCCCCTCACCTGAGATCTAACCCTAACCTTGCCTCCTTCCGTAAGCAACTTAAAACCCATCTATTCAAATCCCCGTAATCAATTCAGCCCCCCATCTTCTTCCAGTTTCTGTCAGCCTCATTACACCCCCTCTTCTGGTTCCCTAGCGCTTGGACGCCCCAGGGCAGCAATCGCGCTGTATAAGTGTATTTTCATTCATTCATTCATTCATTCAATTGCAGGCAAATGTGACTTATGAGACATATTCAAAGTTTCTAATATTTGTTGTGGTTAGTACTGGCTTCGTAGCAGAACTCTACAACATTATTCTTAATATGTATAGTTAAGAAAACCTAGAAGGTTTCAAATATGTCACTTAGATTGGTTTGAAATTGAAATTAGAATGCATGTGAGAATTCATAGTAGGAGATACAGGTACTTTGTGATACCTGTTTTTGTTTATGTAACATTTCGTTTTAATTAAATTTGTTAACACATTCTCTCAACTACATCCAGAGACAGATGAGGATACATTGACAAATAAGGCAAAACATCATGGTATATAACAGGGTAACTAAAACTGACTTGTAACCCCTTTTTAAGGGGAAAACTCGAATCCTGTTTGTCTAAAGTATTATTGTTTCACCTTTGCAGTCAGACCCTGACTCATTTGCCAGGCTTGAATACAGGGAGTTCTTGCTGTTTTGTTCCATTACTCTATTCAGTTCACAATGGATCGCTGGGGCCCCATCTCTTTTGCCACACTTGTGGTCAGCTGTATGACCCTCAAGTACTTGATGCAAGCCAGGCCCTGAATTCCCTTGAGGAACCTTATAAAGGGGTGATAGATCTTCTTGTAGGTGTTTTCAAATCCTTCTGGTGTCATGGTGATGTTTTCTATATCTAGTACCTCCCATAGGAAGTAATGCCAGAAGCGGTGGTCTGGGATAATGTCATTGCCCCACAAAGCTGTGATTACATGATTCACACACAGAGGGTCAAGGCGATCATTTTGCCTCTAGGATAGTGGGGGTAGGTCCCAATTACATAGGCCATGAACTTGGGAATTTGTTTATTGAACATACTGTCTTTATAGTCTAGGACCTCCCTCCAATGCTTTGTCAACATTAGGCATATCCAAAGCAAGTGCAGCAATGTGCCCATTGCTCTGCAGCGCCAACAGCATAGCTTGGTTAGTTAGAGTCTCATGTGTATAAACTTTTCGGGGTGTAATATCAGTTTGTTGATTTTTAATACAAGCTCCTTACCTTGTGTGCATCAGGCTGACAATCTTACTCTATACTGAATGTCACTCCACTCCATTTATGTTAAAGTCCACCCCATTTCTTTCTCTCCTCTTCTCTGTCTTGGTGATGTGTATATCATGTGTGTCTGGAAGAACAATTGGCATATTTCAGAGAGAGATCCCTTATCTCCTTCCTTGGAGATAATAATAATAATAATAATCTTTATTCGGAGTTTCAAATTTGAAATCCATAAAAGGAATAATAATATACAATAAAACAGTCATATCAAAAGGTACAAAGTGATTACATATATAACAAGTAAATTCCACATCTGAGTTATAAAAGCATTAATTTGTTTAAGGGAATTACCTTTAAAGATTTTTTCTGTGTCTATGTATACACTTCAAAAAGTTAAGAACATGGTAACAAGCAAGTTCAGTATCCAAAAGCTGCAAACACAGCATGGCAGGGCGACATTGCCTGAGACCCCAAGATTTTAGCAAGGTCAATAGCCAAACTTTACGATGTTCATGGTAAAACTTGCAAAACAAGACAGTATGTAAAGTTGTCTGTGTTGACTTCTCGTCACAGGGGCATAGGGGTGGATTCGGATCCCAAACGTTTGCTGTTGGAAAAGCCACCAGTCTATGAAATACATTTAATCTGAACCTTGTCAGAAGGTAGCGATCAAACAGGCCAAGATTAAGCCTTAGATAGGGCTGAATTAAGAGTGTAGATTGGACCATTACAGCGTGTTGGACAGACGGTTTGCCTGCTTCCGATTGCAATCTCAGGTTTTCCAAATGTCCCAGGGCTAGTTCTTTTAGTTGTTTCTTTGCGAGTTCAGTGATTTTTTCAGGATTCAGATAGTATTGCTCTGCCCCAAGGTCAATGAAAAAGTTTCTGATATAGGCTAACCACTTAATTTTTAAGGCATGGTCCAATGTCATAGCGTCCGCCACTATCATCTTGGTGAGATCATTTTTCTCCGAGGTCCAGATACGGCGCCATAAGAGTAGCGGTTGTATTTTTGCAAGGTCTTCAATGCATGGAACACCTAATTCAACGTGGCAGGCATAGGTTGAGGATAGCTTTGGGGCCATCAACAAGAACCTTAGAAAGTTATTTTCTGCTATTTGCAGGGAGGTTACATCCGTGTGACCCCATAAGCCTGCTCCATATAGGGCTGTCAATTGGCATTTGGCCTTATATATCGTTAACAATTCCTCAGGCGGTCGTTTTCCCAGTTTTTGTGTGAATGTCACCAATGCTGCTAGCGCTCTTTTAAAGCAGTGTCTCCTCGCTTCCACAGCCTTTTTCCAGGACAGTTTATTATCTATTGTGATTCCCAGGTAGCAATATTCATTTGCAGAGTCTATTTTCTGGTTATTAAGGGTAATGTTTTTCAGATGTTTTCTCCCTGTACCTGCCGACATCACAAAAGTCTTTTTCACATTTATGTGAAGGTCTAAGGTACCCATGAACTGGGAGTACCTATTAAGAGTATTCTGAAGTTCATGGGGAGTCCGTGCCAGGAGGACAGCGTCGTCCGCTTAGAGCAGAGCGGGGATCGGGCGATGTTCTGCCTGTGGGAGGTCCCGGGCACCTCTCAGGAGCTCAACCTCCAGGTTGTTAGTATAGAGGGAGAAGAGGAAAGGTGCCAGGACACATTCTTGTCTGACCCCACGCTCCACTCTAAAAGACGCTGTCAACTCTCCTTTTGTACCAAAACGGACTCTGGCAGAGGGCTTTGAGTACATTTCCCTTAAAAAGTTCAGGAGTGGCGGATCTACCCCCATTTGGGCTAGGAGGGACCACAATTTGGTGTGAGAAACACAGTCAAATGCCGCGGACAAGTCCACGTAGATCATATATAATTTATCTTTCTTGGCGTGTATATATTTCCCAATAATTAGAGAGAGGTTTAGGGCTTGCTCCACAGTTCCAAAGCCTTCTCTGAAGCCAAATTGTAGGTCAGACAGTATGCCTCTCTCCTCCACCCAGTCCTGCAGTCGCTCCAGGATCACCCTACCTGCCAGCTTGCCCAGTGAGTCCAATAAGGATATTGGGCAGTAGCAAGCAGGGTCCTGGCGGTTTCCCTTCTTAAATATTGGTACCATGATGGACCTTGTCCAAGACTCCAGGATTCCTTTCTTTGCCGCTGCCGTGCACACCCTAGTAATAATCGGGGCCCAAAGGTCTGGTTTATATTTGAAAAAATCAACCGGGACTCCATCCGGGCCTGGTGCTTTTCCATTTTTGCTTGTTTTTAGGGCCAGAAGGATCTCGGGGATGTCAAAGTCTATTTGAATGGGGTAAGGCGGAGCTTTTAGGTTCTCGTGGTCATTTTCTTGTTCAAAGGATGGTTTTTGAAAGATTTTTGAGGAGTGTGATACCCATTCTGACTCATCTATCGCCACTTAAATTTTTGGAGTCGAATCATCCACCAAAAATGGGGTTCTTATTACTCTCCAGAAGGCCTGGCTGTTTTTCTCCTGTGCACTGGCGTGAAGTTCATCCCATAGGGCTTGCTTTAAGTCCGCTTTTCTCTTTTTCCTGATTATATGATATTCCTTTCTTAAGGCGGATATAATATGGGGGTCTCTTTCATCTTTGTTTAGTGCTAGTTTGAGCTTTGAGTGGGACTGAGTACATTCTTGATTGAACCATCCCTTCGGCCGGCGTGGTCCAGCTTTATGTTTTGCTGTAAGTAAGGACTGTATTTTTTCCATGATTTGTGCGAAGCAATTAAGAAGTTCCTCATCTTCTGTGAGTATGTCTAAGCATTTCTTAATTTGGGGGTATGCTGATTTTATCAAGTCTTTGGTGATTTCCTCTGGGTTTATCTTCCCCCACTTTATTGAGTACCCGTTCAATTGGCCCAGGTTTATATTTTCTTGGGTCAGTGCACTAGCTATCGCCGTAGGGAGAGACTGTTGATGATTTATATACAGTTCCATTTTGAGAATAGCATGGTCACTTTGGCTGTTGGGTATAACTTTAAAGTTGTTTACTCTGGGTTGTAGACTAGCTGATATTATGATGTAATCAACCGTAGTACTAAACCCTCTTCCTATATAGGTTGATTCTAATAAGCTAGTTCTGGGATCCGGTGTGTTTGCTATTTGGAGGTCAAGATCTGATAGGAGATCGTTCATTATTCCTCCCGTGTTGTTATGAAAAAAGTGGGTTAGCAAAAGACCTTCCTCTGTGGCCATACTGGGACATTTTTTTTCTGGTTGCGTACATTGATGTAGATTAAAATCTCCTGCCCATATTATGGATGATCCACCCCTTGCTCCCTGTTTCTGTCTAAGGGTAGATAGTTTTTCATGAAGGTGGGCCAAAACTCTCTGGAGCTGTGTTTCCTCAAGGTTATTATAGAAGTTAATGAGGACTACAAACTCATTTTTGGGTAGAGCAAGACCAATGATCTGGAAATTAGAATCCAGTTCAATGACACTTATTTTGATATTTTGAATGGTATTGGCTATATATATGTTTAGTCCTCCCTTTGGTCTTCCCTTTTTCCCCACCAGCGCAGGGGAAAAGAACGTCCTATACCCCTGTAAATGAAGTTCTGATTGTGACCATGTCTCCTGCAGGCAGAGTATTTGTTGTCTATGTACATGGTGCATGATGGTCCCATCCTCCAGCTTTGGTCGCAATCCCGCGATGTTCCAGGAGATCACGCTCAGGGCTGGAGGATTATCTTTAAATGCATTTTCTATTTGTGGGTTAGTGTGGATAAGTGAATGTTCAGGGATTATGGTATTGTCTGGGGTTTGTGGGGTGTCTGGGGTTTTAGGTGTCTGTTCTTCTGGCTGTGGTGGTCAGTCGACACACTCTAAACCACTATACATATTGGTTAGTGGTAGTCCATTCCACCCGTCCCAGTGTGGGGGTTCTCTGTATTTTCTCCAGTGTTCTTGCCCTCTCCATTCATCCCTTTCTCCACCTCGATACCGAGGGCCTACTGTGTACCATGGTCCCTCTAATTGAGAGGGCCATCCTGAAAAGTTGGTGGGTAAAAGAAAGACAAACGTTTTATTCTTACCCCCCCGGTTAAAGTTTGGTCCTCTCCTGCACAGATGTATTCTACTATTCTGGGGTCCTCAAAGGTAATTAGGACGCAGTCCCCCTTTATCGATTTTTTACCGTGACCGACCCAAGGGGCTCTTCTAACCATCAGGATTCTAGTAGAACAGTAGGGAGGTGGAGGAGGACGATTAATGGTAAGCCAGTGTTGTATCTTGTTTTTTAACGACCAGTTTGGTTCATGTTTCTGGTCTGTCAGCTCTGGTACACCGGTCAATATAGCGACAAAGGGACTCGCTTCTGGTGGGAGTGTTACTGGACGTATTACTGGTCGTGTTTTGACATGTTGTTGTCTTTCCCTCGGTTGATATGTTTGGGGTTGTTTGGTTGATGGTTGATTATTTTTAGCCGTGGGAGTGCTATTACAGGGGGTGCTGTTTTTTCCTTGTGGGATTAATGGGGCTGATGTAGCTGACGCTTTATTCTTACTAGATGTTGTAGCTGGTAGTTTCGGGGCTGTAGTGGGTACAGGTGTCGAGTTGGTTGCTTGGGCTACAGGGATTATATTTGCCGGTTTTTGCCCCCCTGGTTTTTGTGGTTTTTGTGGAACTTGTGCACGATTTGGGGCGGGATTAGCTTTGATTGTTGCTGTAAGTTCGGTTACAGCTTTTTCCAGTTTTATCAGAGTCTTTTGGATAGGTGAAAGAGATTTATGTAGAAGATTTTCAATTTTTTCCAGCAGGTCTAAATTGTATTCATAGTCAGTTTCATTTATTTCACTTGTTGGGGGGCCTTCAGATACTATCACTAAATCCGTGGTGGGTGAGGCATCATGATGTATACTCACAGTGTGCCTGCTCTGGTTTCCCAGCAGGGGGGGACTAAGTGTATTTTCTTTTCCCTCCGTGGCGGTTGGGGTTTGTTTTCTCGTTGGTGTTTTATTTGTCGCTACCTGATTCTTTTTCTTTTTTATGGCTCCCTCCCTCCTCCCTCTTGCCTGTCTTACCTCTTCTGGTGTAGGGTGTGGGACTAAGTCAGGAGTTTTTTCCAAGTCGGTGTCAGCTATTAGTTGTGATTCTGAAAGTTGTGACACCGATAAATCAACTATATTTGGGAGGCTCTGCCTATTGTTAGTCCCGCCCTCACTATACCTTTGGTCTTTGGTAGGAGCTGGCGTTCTAGCGGATGCTAAATGTCCCATTGAGGATCGTCGGGCCTCCAAAAGGTCTTGAGATACCCTCCGGTCAATCAGTGATATACTCTGATCTATGAAGGTATTAGCCTTCGTTATGAAACTGTCTATTGGGCCGGTTAATTTACCTTTCTTTGCTGCAGTCTTGCTTCTGCTTCCCCTTGAAGACATGTTTATACCAAAGATGGTCTTTGCGGTACGTTTTTAAGTGTGACGTTAGGGGGGTGGCCCGGCCCGGCTCTATCTGGCCTCTAACGGCCTAGAACGGCCCGCTCTTTGTCCGCTCTTCGTCCCGGGCTTCAACCCGCGCGCGTCCCGCGATGCGCGTCACTGGTCCTGTTTAAATTGGACTTAACATAAGGGGGGCGTGGCACTGGAAGGGGGCGCGGCTCTGGCGGGAAGAGGACCCAGCTGGTGTTAGTGAATGCTGGTCCTCGCAGTCCCGGGAGCCGCGCTTCTCACCTCCTCTGCGGCCAGGTAGTTCTCCTTCTCCTCCCCTCGCACTCGGGACAGCAGGCAATGAGCAGAGTGATGGGCTACTCCTGTAGCAAAGGGCAGCGGTCAATGTGGAAACAAAACCTCAGACACGAGGGGCACCCGCAAAGCGGGGGCCGCAAGAGGTTATCAACAGTCCAGGAGGGGGCGTGGCACTGGAAGGGGGCCCGGCTCTGGCGGGAAGAGGACCCAGCTGGTGTTATTGAATGCTGGTCCTCGCAGTCCCGGGAGCCGCGCTTCTCATCTCCTCTGCGGCCAGGTAGTTCTCCTTCTCCTCCCCTCGCACTCGGGACAGCAGGCAATGAGCAGAGTGATGGGCTACTCCTGTAGCAAAGGGCAGCGGTCAATGTGGAAACAAAACCTCAGACACGAGCGGCACCCCTTGGAGATAAGTAATTTTAAGGAGGTAAAATATCTCATGGCATAGAGTTTAACTGACCCCTACAGCACCCAGCACCAGATCCGATAGCAGTGAATTCTCTCCTTTTCTTAAAATTTGAGTTCTTCCCTTTCACTTCGGTCAAAATGTCTGATATAATTCTTGTCAAATAGGGCTCCTATGTGTTTATAACCCCACTCCCTCCATATTGTATAGTCCTCACCTTAGGAGGCCGGTGTGAATGCTGAGATGTCATGCATAAGCGTGAGGGGAGAGAGGACGGTTGTGAACATATACGCACTACCACTCATCCAATTTAACTAGTGTGGACTTTTGTCACTAGTGAGGTGTATATGCCCCAGGGACAGGGCATCTACAGCAGCCGGGGCACTTTTCAGATTTGAGTGGCCTCAATGTGTTGATATATGAAGCACCAATGTTTCTCTGACTCCCTCCCTTGCTGTTCAGCAAAATTTCAAAGCTTTGCCACCTGATAAAAGTTAGTAAGATCTTGGATACCCAGCCCTCCCTCATCTGGGTGTCTGCAGGCCCTTTGTTCTGCCACTCAAGTTCTTTTCCTAGCTGATACAAACTGGTGTACAGTTTGCTGCAGTTTCTGGAGGGCGTGATGTCGGGGATGGAGTCAGTCAGTCTGGATAGGAAGAAAATATTAAGCAGGATAATCATTTTATGCGTTGTGATGTGGCTGACCCATGACAGTCCTATGCTGTGCCATGATTGCATATCCTTTTTAATTGTGAACATGAAGCTTGTGTAGTTTAGTTTGGAAGTCTTTGTTCGGGTGGATGCTATTCAGAGTCCTAAATATGTGACTCCATCCTGAGCCCATTGGACAGGGTATAGTCCTCCGATAAAGTCCTGCTTCTCTTTTGTGAAATTTGCACTGAGCATGATAAATTTCCAGAGATTCAAAGGCATCTTTAAAGGTGTGTATTCCTACATGAGCTCAGGTAGTGATCTCACCGCGTCTGACAGAGGAGCTATGTCTCTGTACATGTTAAGTATGAGTGCGTCAGACCTAATTTTGAGTCCTGTGATTCTCTCTCTGTTCCTTGCCCTCTCTTCCATAGGGCTCATTTGTAGCACAAAGACCTGCAGGGAGAGTGAACTTGCCTTTCTGGTCCCATGCTGTATGGGCAGACTGACGGAGTATATGTCATTCATTTCAGTTGGCAGTTGGAGATTGATAGCTACATTTGATTCCCGGCTTAAACTTGTGCTTGAATCCTCATTTAATCAGAACTTTGTTATGGTAAGGCCAGTGGGCCTGATCAAATGCCTATTTAGCTTCTGTTATGAGGAGCAGTGTGCTTTTGCTGGTTTTGGTTGATCTTATCCACTACATGGAGGAATCTCTTAGTTTTATCACTGCAGTTCCTGCCAGCTATAAACCCAGAATGATCTGTATCTGCCAGGCCCAGCAGGAGGGTATTAAGGCAGCTTGCAAGGATCCCATTAAATATTTTGGCGTCAAACTTAATCAACAAAATGGACTTATAAGAAGGGGCAGAGAGATATATATCGCTGCTTAGTTTCAGTATGATGGAAATGTAGGCCTAGCCTTGCATTGAGTTTGTATGTGCACCTGTCTCAGCAAAGCTTCTGCAGACTCTGGCCAAGATGGCGGTTAGGTCCTGATTAAATAGTTTATAGAAAAGTTGTGTAAAACTATTAAGCCCTCCTGCTTTATTATTTTCAGGCATGATATACTGTATATGACTTCTTCAATTTTAATGGGCGGAAAGAGTGAAACTGCATACTCTTGGGGGAGTGCTGTGATTCTGGACTGGCGGAGATAGCTCACAATTTTATGATTTGATATGTGTGGTGTGCTTAGTATAGCTGGCCATCAAATTCTCAGAATGCTTGCGTTCTATCTGCGTATTTAGTGAGGGTGTCCACTTTATTATCCTGTGCCCCTGCTACTCTATGTCTGTTTATTCTGGCTCTCAGCTAACAGGCTAGCAGAAGGCCTGCTTTATTCCCCCCTATATAATATCTTTGTTTTGTAGGAAGAAGTGCACACTGCACTTTATCGATGACCTGTGCCTTCACTGCTGACAGCCTGCACCACAAATTCTTTTATACCTTATCCATTTGGGGATTTGTTGCAGTTCTTTCAGCTAGGTGGTTTGTTCATCCCTCTTTTTCCTTCTGACCTTATTCAGTCTAGCCGCTGTGGGTGTACAACAACATCTTATCAAGGTCTTCACAGCATCCAGAATGCAGTCAGAGAGGCCTTCTGTTGTCATTGAGTGTGATGTGATCCTGAATTGCTGCCTGAATTTAGGTTTGTGTTACTTTTGCAGATGAGGGAGTTGTAAAGCCTACCTATGAGACTCTGGGCAAGCGAGTCATTCAGGATCTTCACTGCATGAACAGAGAGTGAAATTTACCTATATCAGTAATGGTGATTCCGTGTGATATGGAGGAAGACTCGAGTTAAGGATATCTACTATGTGCTGCAGAGAAATAGGTATAGTGCCACAGGTCAGTATGCTGGGATCTCCTGTTAACGAGCATGCCATGTGAGTTCAACCTCTTCCGCCCTGTCTCTGAGAATCCTCCCCACTGGCCAGATCTTGATGCAAGTGAACCAAGTGTGTTGTCCACCACTAAATTCAGATCCCTCCCCAGTCATTACCTTTCTATATGGTTTGTAAGATCTCAGGGATACAGTAGAGAACCTAAATGGAGAAAGAAGCAATCTGAGACTAGCTGAATGAGTGTAGAGATCCTCGCCGTCCCAAGAACACCTTAGCATCTGAGATCACTGAGGAGCACCTACAACAAACACATCAGAAGCTTAAAAGTAAACTTCTTTAGAACTCAACTAGACATGGACAGAAATTGCACAAAAAAGACTGTTTGAAATAGTCAAACAACAATCCAGTCAAAAAACAAACCCCCTCCCAATTGATTCGAATCGGCAGCCAAACTGCTATGATTTTGCTAATTTCATCCTTGATTAGACAACAAATATTGAAAATGATCTCCAGGCGGTGATTGAGATCCTCCCGCTGATACCTCCAAATAACCCCCACCCACCTCTAATCACTCAGTCGATAGACTTCACAGATTTCACCCTTAGAAACAACAAAATGTGGAACATATTCAACCCTGCTGATGAAAATGTCATTCTTAATATCTTAACAACACTAAAACCTTCAACCAACTTCTGCAACCCACTACCATCTAATCCCTACAAGGAGATTAAAACATCTTTACTTCCAATCTGGACCAAGATACTGAATGCTTCACTACTTTAAGGGGCTATACCAGACTGCCTAAAACAGGACAAGTAGGTCCCATTCTAAAAAAAAACTCAGCAGATCACTCAAACCCAGTGGCGGCTGGTGACATTTGAAAGTGGTAGGGCGTAAATGTTCAGGATGAATGACTGGTAGCGAATGACATTGTTTCTGTACTCCGAGTGTATACTAATAAATAGAAACGTATTTCACCAGCCATTCCTGTTCCATTACATGATAGTACAAAGTCCCCCCCCCTTCTTCCAGACGCACCCCCTTCCTCCCCACCAGCTGCCTGTTTGCTGAGAAGAAACATTACATTCTCATTCTTTCACCCCTCCCGCGCCTCCTTTCTGTTCATTTTTTCTGTCGTGTGATTAACGGCGCAAATCTCTTGTGACCGAAGAAAAATGAAATATCGTTATAGAGAATGGAGGGACGGGGGAGCCGGAGGGAGGGAGGGAGGGAGGGTGAAAGGCCGCGCGTGAAACGTGTGCCCGGTGGAGGCCAGGCTGCCAGCTGAGAAAGAAAGTTTTGTGCTTTTTTTAAGCATCATTTGTGGAGCAGTTTGGCACCCGGCGAGGAACAGCTCGCTGTGCTATGAACACTGGTGTCCAGCAACCTCACTCTGGTTGTGTGTCTCACATTTGGAGCACGGCCTGCTGTCAAGGAAAGAGTCTCACAACCACAGACTCACTCTATGAATTTCAGTCTCAGAACTGAAGGCGCACTGCCGCACTGAATGAATGAACGACTTATGAACCCCAATGCAGATCCACCAGCTGGAATGGCCCTGTAATTACTCCGACTCCTCCACCAGCTGCCGCGATTGCCAAACTGCCATTAAGGTGCGCCAGCGCCAGGAGACAACATGCCAGCTCCACTGCACACCCTCACCGCGCAAGCTAATCAAAACACATGGCACTGGCAAAAATAAATATAAAAAAACTTACCTTGGCTTCCCGAGTCCCGTCCCGAGACTGCAGTGCAGACTCCCGCCTTCCTAGATTTAGAATGCCCGTGCCGCCGCTGCGTCTGACGTGGTCGTGTGGGCTCTCGGCGTCACTGGAGGCTGCAGGCAGCCTCCCTCCCCTCCATGGCAGCCGGCGCTGATTGGTTCGGCCGGCTGCCCTAACCTCGTCATTTTCCATAGTCTGCATCCTGCAGAATGGAGAGTGGGAGGTGGCTTGGGGGGAGCGGCTTGCCCACTGTTGCTAATACTGTCTGTTTGGACAGCCTTTACAAAGAACAATAGAAGGAGTATCACCCGATGAGGGAGATGAAGGCTTATCCAGACTAGGAAACACTGTTCCTTTGTTAGTAAACCCCTCACTCACCACCTAGTGGTGACTTGCTTCATCATCGGGGCCCACCCAGGTGGCCTAACGTCACTTGGGTGTGCTTCAACACCTGAGTTGCAGTGGAGCAGGTAGTGAAGTGTGGGTTGCAGACAAAAAAAGTGTGAATGTTAAAATTGTCCTGGTTAGTATTTCGTATAGATTTTAATAAAAAAGGTAACTGGACAATGTTAAAAAATAAAGGTGAGATACTGGGAGGGGAGTTACGACCTACGTATCTCTGCTATGTGTTGGTCAACATGTTTCTACCAATTGGGGGGATCCCCGGTATTCTTCAGGACCAAAACAAGGAAGTGGGAGGTGTGGGTCCCCTAAAAGACGCACCCTGTCCTAAATCCTTGGTCATCCAGACGAAAAAATATTCCTCTGGGAAGACACTCCTAGAATGTAGGGTGCCAACAAAAACCTAAGGAAGGAAGATAAGCAAAGGAAGTAATTACTATCCTGTAACGAAATGCAGAAATTAGGTGCTTAAAATGTGCAGTTATGCTTGCTTTCCACGGTGGTGACTGGAAGAAAAGTGCCTTCATGAGTAGAGGGCGTGTCTACTTATGGGGTGGGAACGTGCTCATATCGTGAGAGTGAGCGCTACAGCATGGTATACCTATGGTCATTTCACAGATTAGCAATCGGCGTCCTTTGTGCGTGCCTGAATCAGCATGCTACGACGTCTAATTGAGTTCACTGGACTATAGTGCTCATATCTTTACCGGCGTGAGTTGTACTGCGCCAGATGGTTGCCTTGCATTGCATGCCGGCTCAAAGGTATCCTAATAAGGATGAGTGGTGTACACAAAAGACAAACTAGACTCACACAAACATATAACACGGAGTTAGTCATAGAACGTGACATGTCAGAAAATGGGCTTACTGGAGTAATACTCTAGTTGGACTTCAGCGAGCAGGGGGTAGGTGCTTTACTCGTAGCAACATATTGAAAAGACATATATCACAGTAGTAAGTATATGGAAGCTCGCCTACGTACTGACTAGAGCGGTCAGACCCAGGGTGGAACCTGTATGGAGGGAAAATCTACTTACAGTTGGTACTCATAAGGAAAGGCAGTTCACCTACATCTACCTTATCCCTTACCAAACATACGCAGCATTTTTGCGTCCATGAGAATCCCCACAACGTAGCGCACTGTACAACGAAGCACTAAAAACACAGGGATCCTTGTGACTTCCCGCTTCGTTTCCCTACCCAATGAGTACAAGTGTTTGGACATATTCTTGTCCCGATACGTTGTTTTCATCCAAGCTTTCCCACTACGCATGCGCAGCTTCCAATGATCTCCATGCCAACCCACTCCCTCCCGTGCGAATGGGCGCATGCGCAGCTCCGCCTGATCGCCATGCCCATACGCACGCGCAGCATCGAATGAGCTCCATGCCAACCCACCCCCTCACGGGCCGCCGTAGCGACCACGTGACCTACCCCGGAAGCATGCTAGCAGTTATATACTAACCGCGCACGCCCATTCAATGTAACCTAGCGGCGGAAGGTATACCATGCTGTAGCGCTCACTCTCACGATATGAGCACGTTCCCACCCCATAAGTAGACGCGCCCTCTACTCATGAAGGCACTTTTCTTCCAGTCACCACCGTGGAAAGCAAGCATAACTGCACATTTTAAGCACCTAATTTCTGCACTTCGTTACAGGATAGTAATTACTTCCTTTGCTTATCTTCCTTCCTTAGGTTTTTGTTGGCACCCTACATTCTAGGAGTGTCTTCCCAGAGGAATATTTTTTCGTCTGGATGACCAAGGATTTAGGACAGGGTGCGTCTTTTAGAGGACCCACACCTCCCACTTCCTTGTTTTGGTCCTGAAGAATACCGGGGATCCCCCCAATTGGTAGAAACATGTTGACCAACACATAGCAGAGATACGTAGGTCGTAACACCCCTCCCAGTATCTCACCTTTATTTTTTAACATTGTCCAGTTACCTTTTTTATTAAAATCTATACGAAATACTAACCAGGACAATTTTAACATTCACACTTTTTTTGTCTGCAACCCACACTTCACTACCTGCTCCACTGCAACTCAGGTGTTGAAGCACACCCAAGTGACGTTAGGCCACCTGGGTGGGCCCCGATGATGAAGCAAGTCACCACTAGGTGGTGAGTGAGGGGTTTACTAACAAAGGAACAGTGTTTCCTAGTCTGGAAAAGCCTTCATCTCCCTCATCGGGTGATACTCCTTCTATTGTTCTTTGTAAAGATTGACCAGGGGATCAGGAGTATTCCCCGTCCAATACCCAAGGACGAAATTCCTTACTCCCTATATGTTCTAGATGTGTGGACAGCCTCTCAGGCTGTCCAAACAATCAGTATTAACAACATTGGTCAAGCCACTCCCCCAAGCCACTCCCCCCTGCCCTGAGGCTCGAAGTTCTGTTCTGCTGACTGCTTTCTCGCCGTGCGAGAAGGGCAGGCAGAAACAAATGGTAGTTATAAATAAATAACTACCATTTGTTCCTGCCTTCTTCTCGCACGGCGAGAAAGCAGGGGGGGGGGGGCGGCGCCCAAACGCCCCCATGGTAGAACCGCCGCTGCTCAAACCCAAATAACCTCCGACCAAATACCACCATTCTTTCACTGGTAAAGCACCTGGAGAAATGCGTCCATACGCAACTATGCAACCACATAAACCACTTCCACCTTATTGACCAATACAAATCCAACTTCCATCAGGGACACAGCACAGAAACAGTCCTAACACTTATAGTTGACAATCGCTTAAAATGCTGGATCAGAATGAATCTTGCCTCCTTGTTCTTCTGAACCTCTCCTCAGCCTTCAATACGTCAAACATGATAGCCTACTTGACTTACTGGAGTGCAGAATAGGGTTATCAGGGGTTGTTTTAAACTGGTTTGCCTTGTTTCTTCACAACAGAACTGAGAGAATACAGGTTAGCCAAACCCTGTCCAATACCACTCTAGTCACTTTAGGAGTCCCACAGGGGTCCATCCTATCACCTACTCTCAACAACCTCTTCATGGAACCTCTAATCAAAATTCTGAAATTCTCCAATATCAAATATCACATGTATGCAGATGACACTCAGCTGTACCTAAAAATCTCCTCCCCTTAAGATATCCATCTATTCAACTCAAGTTTACAAAAATAAATCAAATTGGCTGAACAGAAACCACCTTAAACTCAATTTGCTCAAAACGGAATTCCTCTTATACGCCCCACCACAAGGTCCCTTGACATCAAGGATTGGATAAAACATCTAACAGCCTTCAGCTTTCATTTGTCTTCTAAAAGTTATAGATTCCACAAGATCACTGGGAATGGCACTCAACAAGAATCTCCACATGTAAGAACACATCAGCACAGCCACCAAAGGAGCCAACCTTAAAATCAACATACTAAGAAAAAAAAATCCTTCCTCCCCTTTGACCACCTCAAACCAGCTGTACAAGCACCAGTAATCCACAGGTTAGAATATGGAAGTGCTACCTTATGTGGTCTGTCTAGATCCAAGCTGGCTCTACTAAAAGTGTTGCTTAATTCTGCTGCAAGAATCATCACTGGATCCAAAAGAAACAACCACATCACTCTGAATACACTAAACTGGCTCCCTTATGAGGCAAGGATACAGCTTAAATTGCTTGCTTGACACATAAAGCACTACACATAAACACACCAAAGTACAAAGCTGACACACTGGAACATTCCTTTCTGGTCTGGTGGCTGCAGATCCTCTAGGAGCGCCAGCACCTTATTGTTAAAACTACAGAAATTTCAGAAAAAGAAAAAGGGGCCTGCTCCGGAATGGCCCCTAGAATTGGAAGCTCTCTGTCCCCTAAAATCAGACTGAATTCACCAATCAGCTCATTTAAAAAAAAGTCAAACTGTTTTTGATTAACACAAATGTGCACAAGAAAACTCTGACTCAGCATATGGAAATTAATTGACACAATGTCTCAACCTGGGCTCTCACTCGCCATTTGGGTGTTCAACTAACTGACTTCCTCTCGATTTGCAATGGGTAATGACAGCCTTTGTGTTGCTTGGTTGTCATGTTTCTTCTTGCCTAACCAAATGTAAAGCGCTCTTATACCCTACTAGGACCAAGTCCGAGCTATAAAAAACTTGATAAATTAAAAAATTAAAAAATGCAAGCCCCTGGACCCTCATTTGGTCCATACCTTTTTGCTGGAGTAATTTGAGGAGACCATGCCGAAGACAGAGAACCAACACTCTACCTCTCTCCATCCACTTCGTCTCTGAGACTGGCCCAGGAATGAACTGGACAGTTTAATCACTACCCCACACTCTTGGTCTGATCTGATTTCCATTTTTCCGTTTTTTTGCATTTGTATCGTACATAAATCACCCGAAGGTCTCAGAGCGCTTGCAGGCAAAGGAACCTCCTGTCCGCCGAACCCAGGACCGGATGATAAGTATTGCCTCAGAAACCACTTAATATAAAAGCAAAAGCCACCATTCGACAATAAGTCCTCCCCAACAATAAGTGAGTCCCTTGTATTAGGGCTCTGTCACATTTTGTCTAGTGCAGTAAGGGCGGGATTTCCATATGCTTCGCTTCGGCATTAAGGCCTTGTACATTGAGACAAACACTTTTGAGTGGTGTGGCCATTGTGTTGCACTAATGAAGTTGTAGAATGCCACTCATACCTCTCTCTTTCACCTGGTTAATTGTTAGTCAGGCCTCTATGGTCTAAATCCTCTGTACAACCAAACAGAATTTAAAACCAGTGTTAAATAAACCATATGTAAACATGACTTCATCCTACCCCTAACTGGAACTGCACAAACATTCAGTTTGGAAGCATTCTATCTGGCCCAGGTTTGGAGGCTCTCTTCCATTTCTCTGTTGGCCCACCTTCCTTGCCCAAACCCAGGGCAGAGACAGCTTCTCTAGTGCATCCACAGCAGCCTGACAGTCTCAGCAAGCTTTTAAGGTTCTGCGTGTCAGCTTTCAGGCCAAACCTGGATGTGTGCAGGTCCTCTCTAAGTCTTAGTAACCGGTCTATGTTCCTGCTCCATCTCTGCTGCATTGGAGTTGTTTCTTTTTCAGCTGGGATAAACTGCAGTTCAGCAACCCAGGTCTACGCCTCTGCCATGGTGGGTCCATTTATGTTTTTCAGCGCCAACTAGTCTTAGAATGGGCTTAGCCTTACTGAGTCACGTCATCTGCCCCTCATGTGACCCAACAGCCAAAGCTGCCACCGTTGGGACTGTGGAACCAGGTTTGATTCCTGGCTTTGGCTAATGTGCTGTGATTCGCGGCAAATGGATTAATCTCCCCCTACATAAAATGGATGTATGTCATTACGATGCATAATTTTACAACGCATACCTTTACAACGCATGTTTTACACCGCAACATCCATTACAACGCATTCCATTAGAACGCATGCCATTACAATGAAATCTTTGAAACTACCTTTACATCGCATTCCACTACAACGCATACTACATTTACAACGCATACCATTACAATACAATGCATACCATTACATTGCATATATGGTAAGTATTGGATAGTGTAAGGGTAAATATTACTATTCTAACTCCAGGGGGTGCAACGGTAGGGTAAGTGTTGGATAGTGTAGGGGGTAAAATTACTATTCTAACTCCAAGGGGTGCAACAGTAGGGTAAGTATTGGAGAGTGTAGGGGTACAACTTACTATTCTAACTCCAGGGGGTGCAACAGTAGGGTAAGTGTTGGATAGTGTAGGTATGCGTTGTAATGGTATGCGTTGTAATGACTGCGTTGTAAAGGTATGCGTTGTAGTGTCATGCGTTGTAATGGTTGCGTTGTAATGGCATGCGTTGTAATGGATGTTGCGGTGTAAAAGTTTTGTTGTAAAGGTAGTGCGTTGTAAAAGTTGCGTTGTAAGTGTTGTTTCCCACATAAAATACACAAACCTTATCTTGTGTAATGTAATCTGATGCTGGAGTAAAGCATGTCAGTACCCTTGGGCAGAGTTTGTGTGATTTAAAACTGCTAACCAAAACAGATAATTTTAAAGGGGTGAAAGATTGGCTTAACTCTTAAGAAGCTAGTGACAGGGTTGCTAGGTCTCTGTTTCTGCCATGTGATCTGCAACAATTCCTGAAAAAGTACATAATTTATTTAGATTGAACAAGCCGTTGTTTGAACTATAGGATTCCAATGCCACTTGCACATCCCAGAGATCTGTGTGCTTGCAATTATTTAAAATGCATTATATATATAAAATGTCACTGATCTGAGCCGAAATCATTTGTCGATCATCTTAACACATGCTCAGGCACAAAAGATTTGGTAATCACTACTTGTATTGCAATTTGTGGACTACAGATTGCACTCTACAAGTGATATACTAACCTAGCAACTTTTTTAATGGGAAATAATATCTCTGTTCTGACGGATATGAAGGTTCTATCGCGTCCAGAAAGTGACCACAATCCCTTGTTCCTTTCCATGGAGGTCAGGATCTCTAACTTTGGCAAAGTTCTGGAACCACAGATAGACCGTGTAGATATTTTTTAATCCAATGATACACATCGGCTCAAGTGGTTTAATGTATCTGGTAAGCCAGATCATTTGGATCAAATGAGGCATATGTTAGCTGAAGCCATAGCGACCCTACAGGCTGACAAAACACACGGTTCTCTCATTCATAATACTGCACAGGTCCATGAAAACTTATTTAATGGTCTCAAAGGTTTTGTTACCGCTAAACACAAAAAATCGCATCTTCCTCCTGCCAAGAAGGCTGCCGTTTGGTATAATTCTGTTTGTCGTACCGCCTACAAACGGTTAGCTGCAGCTATAAAAAGTAAAGATGGTTAGGGAGTAAAGGATGGCTTATAAGGTTGTCCAATCCCAGGCCAAGAGGGACTCGGACGAAGCTCACTGGAGGGA
This sequence comes from Lissotriton vulgaris, assembly GCF_964263255.1. Classification (NCBI taxonomy): domain Eukaryota; kingdom Metazoa; phylum Chordata; class Amphibia; order Caudata; family Salamandridae; genus Lissotriton; species Lissotriton vulgaris. The sequence goes on along the minus strand of NC_141689.1, from coordinate 1,170,351,058 downwards.
TTTGCTTAGGGCGTGCAAGGATAGGGACATGACCAAGTTTTGGCACTTAGTGAAGAGGGGGAACGGCGACCAAAACATTATTCCAATCAATTATGTGGCGCCCGACCAGTGGGTTACCCACTTTAAGGGCCAGCTTGCATGTAGTTTATCAGATCAAACGACTTTTGAGATGCCAGTCTTTGTTCCCACTTTACACTTTGCCCAAAAAGAAATAGAAAACGCCCTGCTCCTGGTCCCAAGAGGTAGGGCCCCGGGGCTTGATTGCATTCCAGCACATTTATTTTTACAAGATGCTGATTCTTGCGCTTTGTACATACAACTATTACTAAATGCTATTTCTAAAGGAGCATCTTTGCCTAGTACTTGGACAGGATCTGTAATTTTACCTGTTTTTAAAAAAGGAGACCGATCAAACCCTGGCAACTACAGGCCAATAAGCCTGATTGACTGTATCCAAAAAGTTATGGCCAGGGTAGTGTTAGGCCGGATCCAGGTATGGATGGATGACTCTAATATCCTTTCCAACCTACAAGCAGGGTTTAGACAATCAATTAGCACGGTGGATCAGGTCTTAAAATGTATTCTTATATATTGGCGATTCATTACCCTGGGGAAAGGGACCATCTATGCTGCCTTTGTTGACTTGAAGTCAGCATTCTATTTAGTCCCGCGTCCCAAGCTGTGGTGCACGCTTCTAAAACTGGGCTTGCCGCTAGAGCTTTTAGATCTAGTGGTAAAGTTACACACCGATAATTATGCTCAGGTTAGATGGGACTCGGCAGGTGGGACCACGAGCAAATTCCCGGTAGAGAAGGGGGTGAGACAAGGATGCGTCCTAGCTCCCACCCTTTTTTCTATCTACATAAATGGGGTAATAAATTATTTCAAAGCTCATCCCACAGATGCACCCTGTTTGGCCGGTACTAGTACCCCCTTATTAATGTTTGCCGTTGACACTCTCATACTCTCTAAAACTAGACAGGGTCTCCAAAGGGCCCTCACGAGGTTTGAAGAGTTTTGTGCAGACCATGATCTCATTGTAAATGTCGACAAAACCAAGTATATTGTCTTGCACAACTCAATAAAAGTCATTGGCGGAGTTAGGATGAAGGAGGGATCTCTAGACCAAACTGAGACATTTTCGTATCTGGGGGTTTTAATTGACAGGAACATGAGTTGGAAGGCACAACTAGACTGTCTCTCTGTCAAACATGCCCAACTCTCTGGTGCTCTCCTCAAGGAACATAAACGGTCACACTCTAAACCAATTGCCCCAGTTCTCCAGATATACAATGCTAAAATAGGCACATCTATCCTATATGGTGTTGAGCTGTGGGGTCACACCAACTTGACCAACTTAGTTATGAGCCAGAACAAATTCATGAGGTCTCTTATTGGTCTCCCCCAATCGACACCTATAGTCCCTCTTTTACTGGACCTGGCCTGTCAATCGATCAGGGATGTGGCCAGATATAGGCTTTTAGCCTATTGGAGGCGTATCTGGGTCACCCCGAACTTGCTCACTATGCCCAGGCCATTCTAGAAGTCAGGGATTTCGATGTTAATCAACAAATCGTCTGGTTTAGTTTTCTGAAAAATTCACTATGTGAGCTAGGGCTGGCCCATTTGTGGACTACTCCTATGGGAAGTACTTTCCCTAGTAAATCTGAGTTGAAGGCAGTCTATTGGAAGCAAATTAACATGAAGCGATTTGCCTCTTGTTCAAATGGCTCCCTGACTAAGGTTTTTATTGATCTAAAACACAAACCCAAATTCGAGGGTTATTGGGACCTTATTACATCTACATGTGACAGGAAATTATTCCACAAGTTTAGGGTAGGTTCCTTGCCAATACATTCTTCTACTTCCAAATGGGGCAACACTAAGTCAAGTGCTTGTCCCTTTTGTATGATGCAAGTGAAACCATGTCCCATGCTTTCCTTGTCTGTCATGCTTATGTTAAACCTAGACGTACTTGGCTTAAACATGTATGGGTCAACCTGGGTACTAGATCTAGCAGTGAGGCCTTTAGAATCTTAAAAACATCTGTTGAAGGCTCAACTGTGGTTGCTACTGCCAGGTGTCTGGGTTGGGTAAGGGTGATTAGATGGAAAATTATGAGTTCTCATTAACTGTTTTATCATGTTGATCAATCAAGAGCATTTCTGTAATTAATCTGTCAATAATTAAAAAAACAAACAAAGAAAAACGCCAATAGTTATCTTTTTTAACGTCTTTTATAATCATAGATCTGTTTAGTATATATTTTATTTATTTATCATCATTTAATTGTCGTATCCTGGGTGACAACTACATATTATGTTTTTTTCTATTGTCGTACATAGGGTGTGTTACTGTAACCGGGCCACTTAGTATATGCTGTTTTAACTTTTGTGTTTTTTTTAACAAACCGAAATAAAGTTTATAAACTGAAACTGAAACCTCTGTCCTGTAGGCAAGGTGAAGAAAGCTGGCTTTGTGTATGATGCACACACCCTGCATCAAATAAGACAACCCTTATTGTGTTTATAGTGGTTTAGACAACATTAGAAAGCTCTCTAAGTGGCAGCTGTGGAAAGCAGCATTCAGGCTTAGTCTAGGAGAAGTGTAAAGCAGCTTGTTTCACCAGTATCTTATCTTATAGTGCAGATTAAGTGAAAATGAACCACACAGTGTAGCTATAAAAATAGTTATTTATTGCAGACAATTACGAACCCAGTGCCATATCTCCTACCCGGAGACATAATTACAATACACACAATACTTTGATATTATGACAGGTAAGTAGCATGAAAATACAGTGGGCTCCACGGGGAGACAAAATCATATACAAAAATGGTGGAATGTGACTAACGACTGAAGTTAAGAGAGGATCCAGGAGACTTAGAAGTGCTGGGGAGCCAAGGAACCCCCGAGAAAAGGACCCAGGAACTCCACGGAGGCTGTGTGCTAAGAGAATATATATCCACATGCTCAAGGTAAGTCAAGGGGGAAGTTGCAACTTTTAGAAAAAAGGACATTTCACAGAGGACTTAGAAGAAACCCCGTGGAATATGGACGGTTCGAGAGTCACCCATCCTGTGGATATCCAAGGAGACCAAGTTACGTGCCCGAGGGGAGCTGGGTGCATAGGTACGAATTGACATCAGGAACCGAGGTCGTCCTCAATGGAGGACTTCTAGCAAGATGCTGCTGATGAAGAAGCTGGAAGAGTCTGGTGGAATCCAAGGGTAGATTCAAGTAGTGGAGTACCTGCAAGCAGAGGGCAGAGACTCTATGTCACTTAGGAGTGACCACGGGGCACGGGAGTTGAGTGCCCACCAATGTTGGCTGTTTCAGGAGGATGCCCTTGTCTCTACAGCGACGCGGACCAGGTTACTCTGTGGATGACAAGGAATGGTGTACAAGCTGTCCCATGTTGGATGTCAATATCCAGGGGGTCGGTGTCCGGCGGGAGCACCAACAGGCCTTGGCAATAGCAACATGTGAAAGAAGACGAAGAGGTACAGTGTCAGGACCAGCAAGGTCCAAGAGACTCACCGCTTAAGTCAGAGTAGGACCGAGCAAGCAGGGAAGCCTACTGGAATTGAAGAGGACCCTCAACAGGGCCCGAAGATCTCTGGAGACGAGAGTCACCCAGCCTTCGCAAAAGACAGCTAACGCGGTGCACAGGGGCTTGGTTCTGGCGGTGTCGATGAGTGATCCTGACCTCAGACTTGGTCTGAAGACAGTGCAGGCCTCAAGGGAGTCGTAGAACCACCACCTGTGCTACTGAATCTGTTGGAGTCCATAGGAGCCCAGGATCAGTAAATCGGTCAGCTACATTGTGGTGCCTGTGGATGCAGGCAAGTGACTCCTTCATTTCAAAGGAGATTCATTCAAGTGTCTTTGAATTTCCATAGGCCGTGTCTGGAACCTGTATGGAGCACGGACACTGACGGGGCAGTGGTCTTGCAGAACAAGGAGATCTGGAGTAGACAGAGTCTTCCCGGTTGCAGTCTCAGTTCCCAAAGCAAAGTCAAATGCGGTCAGTCCGACGCGGTCAGTATGACTCGACCACAACTTCCAGATGGTTGAACAGGATGCAGAGTTAGATCTGAATCTAGGGACCCACCCTCAGGTAAGCCCTTGAGTACCCTAAGGAAAGGGTCGGGATGATTCAAGGGTCCCTCTGGGAGGAGGGGCTGGACAGTGGGTAGAATACTCCCACTTCCTTTGCTCCCTGAACTGGTTTGAGCTGGAGTATACAAGGAGGGAACCAAATGTGCTCTCAAGCAGTCTCAATGGCGCTGGCAAGTGCCCCCACCCTGCCCCAATACACTAAACACTGTCTGGGAGGTGGTCACACCTCCCTGTGACAGGATATTTATTGTTTTGCCTTCCCCTGATCGAGCTTGGCTCAGCAGCAGGTGGGCAGAATCATGTCTGAGGTCTGCAGCAGCCCGAGCTTTCTGTCTGGTTCCGAAAGACTGGTACAGAAGCGCTGAGGGCCTCCTGAAATAGACTTACAGTGCATGGGCGTGTGTTTCCAACATGTTTGATACCAAACATGACAGGGTTTGTTACAGCCAGTTTAGAGATGGTTGTCGCGTAATGACGCATGGCCACTCTATATATCGTAATGGCTAGTGCACTCACAACCCAGGAGAAGTAACTCTGAAGGTTGCAGGGGTATGCTGCTCATGCAATGGCACCCCCACACTTAATACCATGCACCCTGGCTTTGGGATTGAAAGGCCTACTAGAGGGGTGACATAGAGGTTTTAAGTGCAGTGATGTTAGATATAAGGAAACGCAGATCTTTTGTGAGAGGTGCAACTCACACAGGCTGCAATGACAGGCTTGTAGTCAGAGTTTGAGGGTCCCTCATGGGTGGCATAATACATGATGCAGCACATGGGGGACCCCTGGTGTACCTAGGGCATAGGTACCTTAGCACCATATACTAGGGACTTACTAGGGTCCCCCAGCAGCCAAGTAGGAATGTACCATGGAACGTACCATAGCCAATTTAGGGAGGAAGCACAGGTACTGGGGTCCTGATTAGCAGAATCCCAGTGAGACTTGTCAGAAAAACAGTATGACACCAGCAAAAAGTGTGGATAACCATGAAAGCAGATCCTACTTTCCTACACAAGCAACTGCCTCTGTAGCAGTACCATAACCAAATAAGCTGTATTAATGTTTAACAAGGCTGAGCATTTTAATATGTCCACCTAACTGTCTCTCACCGTACCACTCTTGCCTATTCCACATTGACAACAACAAGCAGTCTTTTCCTCACTACAGTCACTCCTCAGTGTGAGACTATTTATTGATGAAATAAGTTAGATTTTTAAAACACCCAGACTAAATATCAAACCTGGATCTAACAATCAGTTCTCTTGCTTATGTTTATATAAATGTATGAGCCATGGCTAATGAAATATTCCCCGACCAAACAGGCAATAGACCAATTAAATGTGGTACTTCTGGTGCAAAGGAGCATCCAATGCAATCAGATGCACCCCCCATGAAGACTCACACGTTTTAAATCATCTAAAATGTATATACACATCAATACATCAATAATCATGACCTTAGTGTTAATGTAATCATTAAGTGTATGGATACAGTATGTTCAATGCTAGATTTCTATCATACCTTGCTGTGTCAGACAATCCTGAAATTTGAGAAGACACCCTAATATGAGGCAAGTTCCAGTCACTACTGGAGAAGACCTGGTGTGTCCCTTGCTTGTGGTGTGTGACTTGCCAAGGAAACATCAATTTCAAAATGCTCATTTAACAAGGATTGTATCAAGAGTAGACTTGCAATAGTATAACATAACCATGAACTGCACCCCAAGTGTTTTTGACATGAGAGGGTGTATATCACATTTAAAATCATGCTGTCCACCTCAGTGGGATTGGTGTGGACATCTGTCACGATAATTACACATGTTGGTTACAAAACACTATGGCTCAGATTCACAAAGGTTTAGCATCGGATTAGTGTTACTTTTTTAAAGCTAACCCGATGCGAAACCTTTTTTAGGGATTAACAAACCAACGCTAATTGGTATTAGCACTGGGTTGTATGTGAAATTAACATAAAGCAGCGAGAAACACAGCTGTACATTAGTTTGCATCAAGGGGGCATTACATGTGTGTCTCCATGCAACCACTCATGCTTTTTAATACTAAGCGTTGTCTTCTAACATTAGGCGACAGGGTTTAGTGCCAAAAATTAACGTGGCTGGAAAGCAGGCATTAAAAGGAGAAATTAATTTCTTTCCTACTTTGAATGCGTACTGCACTATGTAGCACACTTACAAAGTAGGACAATCTTTAAGGTGTGTCTAGCCATAGTATTTTGTACAGGAAGCATACCCTTCTTGTACAAAACCTATGGTAGACTCAGGCATGCATCCTAGCACTATGGTGCTAAGGTGTGTACCTGGAACACAGCAGCTGAAATCAGCGTCAGCGCTAGGGATAGCGTAGGAGAGTGCTACATCTCTGTGAATATGGCACTCTCCTGCTTTCGCTCAATCATGCCACACAACCCTTACTTTTGGGTGCTGCGCTGCATTCTGTGATTTGTTTTAGAATCTGGACCGATGTGTTAAGGTATTTCTAAATGGGTACAGCAGGAAAGTGCCCTTTTTCGATGGTCATCCTCCCATGTTTTCCCTCAATGCTGATTACTCTGTTAGTGCACTGGAACCTGCTGCCCATGCCCCAGTGCACTCTGCCTAAAACTGTTATGTGTGAATTGGCAATCCCAATTGATAATGACTTTATCCCCCTTGTAAGTCCCGAGTATATGGTACCACCTGACCCATTTTTTAAAAAATGTCCTCACCAACTATACACTCCACCCTGATCCACATTTTTTGAGTAATATGCTTTCCCAAATAGGAAGGTTGAACAAACTGCCGACAAACCAGGAAGTAATACCACTAAGAGAGGCCATTTTGGAAAGTCAGCACATTAGCTTCTTCTCACTCCAGAACACTGACTTTCAGCGATCCCGTCTAAAAGGAGCCTGCTACCGTGGGCTCTTTTCATCGTCGGAGACATGGGCGGCACTCACCTTGAAGGAGAGAGTATCCATGAGGCAGTAATTATGGCATAGCCGATTCAGGAAACAAACAATAAATATACAACTATCGAACCTCTGGCAGTAACGCTTCTTAGCCCGTAATACTTATTGTTTCATGGGGATCTGTCTGATTTATCTTCTCTATACAGAGTGTGACTACAGGCATCCTGCCCCCCTCTATGGTCTCATGTTACAATTTAGAGGCAACAAAAATTTATGTGTGTTTGTTCTTTATTTCACTATTGCAAGTTGGTCCCCCTGGGTAGGGGACGTCCCCCCGGGCACTGCGTGAAGCCTTCTATGGGGTTGACACGTTGAAATAAATCAAGTACACTTGAATTCACTTCTTTTGACTGTGGTAATATATTGTGTTTACTGAATGTTTTGATATTGAAATATCATATCAGAACCATGTTCAAGACACAATTGCTGATGAAATCCATCAAAAAGATTTGAGGAAAAAAATGATCATTCCCAATGCATTTCGGTCCGTTATAGACCTTCATCAGGGGGTATTTTCTAAGGAAAATACAAATGTAAACAATAATGAGGAGCCAGACCATTATGGTTCTTAATAAAACATGTTAACAGCTTGTATAGGCGTGAGTGAGGGAGACAAGGATGTACAACGGATCTATAACGGACTGAAATGCATTGGGAATGATAATTTTTTCCTCAAATCTTTTTGATGGATTTCATCAACAGTTGTGTCTTGAACATGGTTCTGATATGATATTTCAATATCAAAACATTCAGTAAACACAACATATGACCGCAGTCAAAAGAAGTGAATTAAAGTGTACTTGATTTATTTTAACGTGTCAACCCCATAGAGGGCTTCACGCATTGCCCGGGGGATGTCCCCTACCCAGGGGGTGCAACTTGCAGTACCTTACACACATTCTGTGACCAGAAAGTGACACCCAAGCAGGCACGCTACAATCTCACAAACTATACAACTTGGTAGTGCGTGTCCTAACCTTGTTTAAGCCTTTATTTCACTATAGCCATGATTGATATTATTTGTTTGTATGTCTTGTTAGTGCCTTATACGTTGATTTTAAAGCAACATAATCACTTATGGCAGCACTAGAAGTGATCAGATCTTGTAAGAAAAATATATCACAGTTTTTCCATACAGGTGTAATGGTTTTACCAGTGGGGCACGGAGTCAAGTGCTCTTGATGTATCTAAAATTATGCTTTTTCGTTCCCTTGTAGCTGATATCTATCTTTTGTGATTTTCACACCGGTGGGTGCTGTATACATTTATTATTACATCTATTAACATTATATTTATTACTAACAATAAGAGTGGTAACAGGGAACACTTTTAACTTTGGTCCTGAAAAAGAGCATTGGGGTAGGGCTAGAAAATGTCGACCAGTGGAACCTAGGCACATTGTTACCCTTAAGTTTCCAATGTCCCCATATTTTAGGTATACTGGGGTAATAATAAATAATTTTTCCTACTGTCCAGGTATTTTTAACTTTTTTATCTCCCCACTCTGACATCTTCACTTCATCTACACATAGTACCAACTATAAGTTCTCACTCATCTACATAGATTGTAGCACGCCCTGTTCCGTAGCAGGCGGAATGAACCTGATAATGAAGCATGCCACTAAGGGGCAACCCTGGTGGTAAGGGTTGTCAAAGTGGATAGAAAAAGACCCTTCACATAACAGAGGGACTAGGGGCCAGATGTAGGTGGCCCAAAACCGGTCGGTAACGGCCGAAAATACCGATTCTCGGCCGTTACCGACCGGTATTGAGCCATCGGGATGTAGGAGTCCGAAATCCGTCCGAATCGGTAAAATACCGAATCGGAAAAAACACAGAATCAGTAAATTTACCGGATCGGTAATATACCGAATCGGTAAATATATCGATTCGGTATATTTACCGAATCGGAAGAGTTACCGAATCGGTAAAATACCGAATCGGAAAATAAGAAGTGGTAAAAACGTTGATTGAGATGTAGGGAAGCACAGAAATACCGAATTAGCCTCAAAATCGGTATTTAAGAGTCGGTATTTACCATGGATTGGAATCAGGTGGTAACCAACTGCAACCCATAAAAAAGGACCCAAAATGCAATTCAACTTGCAGTATGGCGGCATTTTATGTCATTGCAAGACGGCTATGGCTACAGCAGGAAGGAGAGAGGGAATGGCAGAGAGAGGAGCAGGTCTACAGACAGAGGATCACCCTGTTTATGCTCACAGAGGCAGAGATCCTCCAGAGCTACAGGCTGTACTCAGACACCATTTTGGACCTCATCAGGGACCTCCAACCACTGTTGGAGCACACCACCCTAAGGGCACACGCTATCCCACCGCACATGCAGGTGCTATGCAGCCTACACCTGCTTGCGTCTGGCAGCTATCAGAGTGTGGTTGCTGCGGTAGGTGGGGTGACCCAGAGCAGCCTATCAAGGTTTTTCCACAAATTCCTTGACGCCATGTTACAGAGGCTGGACCAATACATTTCTTTCCCTGCAACCCATGCGGAACTAGTACAAACAAAAGCAGACTTCTACCAGATGGCACGATTCCCCCATATCATTGGCTGCATTGATGGCACGCACATTCCCATTTGCCCCCCTGCTGGCACAGAATACATATACCGGAATCGGAAGTCAACGCACACCATCAATGTGCAGGTGATTTGCAATGCAAAGTGCACCATCACTGACCTGGTGGCAAAATTCCCTGGGAGTACCCACGACTCCTACATATTTCAAAACAGCGGCATCTATGCACGGCTGACTGCAGGGGAATTTGGTGAAGGATACCTCCTAGGTGAGACACATTGTCAGACCCCCATAATAACAATAGCAGTGTGACGTACATGTATGCATATGAGTAATGTTACCCGTTATCCTTCTAGGAGACAGTGCATATGCCCCCCGCTCATTCATACTGACCCCCTACCTCATCCCCTCAACACCCAGCCAGAGGAGGTATAACCGGGCCCACAAAAGCACAAGGAATGTAGTAGAACGGACCTTTGGCATATGGAAAAGCAGATTCAGATGCTTGCCTCAGAGTGGAGGTGCAAGGCAGTATACCCCCATCACCTGCTGTTTGATCATTGCTGCCTGTGCCATGTTGCACAACCTTGCGGTGAAGAAGGGCACTAAGGTGGAGTTGTCAGACTACGAGGATCATGACAACGACATTGCTGTGCCAGAAACCCAACCTGCTGGTGTGTCAACACCAAGTGATGGCAGATACAGATGTGAGGAGATTACAGACAACTATTTCTGAGTGAGTAAAGATACACAGACAGGTTGTGAATGTGAAAAAGGAAATTTAATGTTGCCACAACGTTCATGCACTGATGTGCAACAAAAAAAAGAAATAATTTAAAGGTGGGGACTGGTAATGCCCCGGGTTGCCTCACCCACACTGTCAATGTCATTTTCGGCCGCGCTTCCCAGAGCCACTGGGATGTTGCTCACTCCCTTCAGTATGGCCTGCAGGCTCTGCTGAGCACCTGGTGCTCCTGCGTGGCTCTACAACAGCGCTAGCCAGGCTGCTGCGGCTACTGCTGTTGTCTGCCTCAGCCACGTCCAGTGCAGGATTGACAGCAGTATGAGAGATGGCCTCCAGGGCACTGGTGATCCTGGCCATGCCCCTGGTTACCTCCGCGGTGTTTTGCATGAGGCTCTCCTACATGTTCACGCCTCTGCCACATAGCTGGGAAGTTGCCGTGGCCAGCCCGTTCATTGCCCTGTTGTGCACACGCGCATCCCTGCACCTTGTGTGCTCGATGGTTTCCATTTTTGCACACAGCTGGTTGATGGCGGTGGTCATGTGCAGCATTCCAGATGCAATGTCACTGTTGGTTTTTGCAACCTCCCTGTTGCTTTCCACTAACTCACTTATGCCCTTGCCCATGTCTCCCATTTGCAGATTTAGGCTCCGGAATTGGCGGTGGCAGGCCTGAATAGATTTACCCTGCATGCGCTGGATGTGCACCATGTTCCCCTCAAGGCCACGGAACACAGTGCCCTCTCCAGGTGGACCTGCACTGCTGGGAGTGCGTTGGCAGTGGCGAGTGGTGCTGGGCTGATGGGTGGTCTGCTGTGCAGCAGGAGTGACTTGTGTGGGTGCTGGAGCCTCACCCTCAGCTCCCGCCATGACTCTCAGTGGGGCCACAATTCTCCTCCTGGCTGGTGAGGTAGCAGGTGCTGGCAGGGACCGTGACGGGGAGTTCTTACGTGAGAACACCAATGGGGGGATTGAGATAGGTGTGGGGAGTGGGGAAACATGAGGGGATGCACAGGGCCGTCCTCATGGAAGATGGCAGTGGTGTCTACCTCCTCCTGCGAGGCATCTATGGTGCTTGGCCCTGCCTCCACACTCTCCTCCCTCGCTGGTGCAGTTCCCTGTGATGCAGATGCTCCACTGCCTGATGTTGCCCCTAGGTATAAAGAAGTGTATGTAAACTGAGTGCTAATGTGTTACAGTCACTTCAATAAATGCATTGCACATTTCACTTTCATTACTCTCATTTGCTTTCATTGCCTTGCTGATTTCTGTGCACTTACATATGGTCCAACATTAGCTGACTACATTTCCCATAATGCATTGCTCATGTATAGTGCTAGCAGTACTGGACTGGGGTTGGCCTGTACACAAAGGCTAAAGGGGAGCTGTTTGCTTGGGGGTGTCATGCTGCGCAAGCCTCTTACCTTTTGTCGTAGCCCTGGCTGAGCTGTCCGCATCTCCTACTCCCACAACACTGTCCGGCTCGATGGTTGAGGCCATCAGTTCCTCCAGGTCAGTCAGGGGGGGCGCTGGGTTCCTGCCTCCACCGGTGACACCAGCCTGCTTGTGGATCTCTGTCATTTTTTTTGGTGAGGCTCCTGATGTCATAGAACCTTTTCTTTAGGTCCTCTATGCTCCTGGGGGTCACACCCACAGCATTCACCTTCTCGCCTATGGCAGTCCACAGTTTTCTTTTGGCTGACTCTGGTACAGTGAGGGACTGCCTGCCAAAGAGCTGTTTGTGGACCCTCACCACTTCCTCCACCAGTATCTGCAGCTCCATTTTGCTGAACTTTATTTTTCGTTTTCTTTCAGCCTTCTGGCTCTCTGTGCTGCTTGCCATTATCACACTCTTTCAATTCAAACAAAACTCTCCCTGCTGCTCTGTCTCTCTGCTCGGCTCTGACTGCCTGTCCAGAACCTTATAATGAGTTGCAGCTGCCTGGGTAGCCACTCCCTGGTAGGGTGGGGGAGGGTGGTGCCACCTGATTGGTTGTTTTCATTAGTTTCACTTTTACTTGCTTGCCAATTCCGTATTTACCGATTCCGTATTTACCGATTCGGTATTTACCGATTCGGTATTTCCAATGCATTCCTATGGGCCTTTTGTCCCATAGGTTGTATGGCCATTACCGATTCGGTAATTACCGATTGGGTAATTACCGATTCGGTAACTACCGAAAGTCCTATACCAAATTTTTCCGATTAGGTATTTTTTACCGAATTTTTTCCTACATCTCATTTACCGATTCTTGAATACCGAATAGGTAAAATTCGGTATTTAACAATCGGTAAATGACTTTTACCTACATCTGGCCCTAGATGTCTAGTTTGGGGGAGGAGTCCTCTTGCTCCTAATTTTTCCTCTACCTCCCCCCTTTGTATAAACAACAGCGTGCAGCTGTGGGAGTCAAATTAGTATCAAAGAATTTTCATGAGGGGCACACAAGAAACACAGAACCTACTAAAAACAATCTCAATATACACCACACACGAACAGCATGGCAGAAATTACGGGCCTCACTTTCTTGGCAGAGGTGGTGGAGCGTATCCTAACCACCATTTCCCCTTTTGAGGGTTTAGAGAATTCAGGCCCTATGATAGAGAGTAAGGACTGGAACAAATTGAGTGCATTAAAAAGAGAACAGGTCAAAACAATGATACACAGCATTATGATGACAGAATATCTACGAGCCAATGCAGTTGCTCAAGGCTTTGTAGTTAGGAACGATCCCGTTCATCTTCCAACACATCAAAGCCTTTAAGAAAGACTGGTCTCCCATATCATGGCACTGCAGACGAGACTGGTTAATCCTCATAATAAAGACAGCGACACAACTATCTTAGGAGATGAAGTGTGAAATCCATCAAATTGAGGTACGCCCGAAAACATTCCAGTCAGTGAATTCACTCAAGAATGAGATTGGAGGAACTGAATAAAACCATGAATGAATTTGAGACGTCATTAAAACAAAGCAAATTCCACAATATCAAAAAAGATGCTGGCAAGTTCAGTCATGAAAAGGTCTACCCCTACATCAGAGATGACTACATCCCACCAGGGAGTAATTCAAAGTTCAACACTGACAGCGACGCTTCAGATTCTGGATAAAATAGCTTCAACTCAAGCATGGATAATAAATAAGCATGGGCGGAAAATCTGTTTCGCTCGCGGATTTTGCGGATTTTCGGTAAATTCGCAATCCGCGAACTCTCGCGAATTTACCAAAAATCCGCAAATTCACACGCAGCGGATTTTTTTGCTTGGTGATACAATATTGCGGCGTGCGGCGTTCACTTACCGTCATTCAGCGTTTGCCGAGATGTTTTTCTCTATATTTTGCAAGTGCTGCGCCATTTTGGATCTCGCTGCGGGATCCCGCGGGAGTTTGGCGACGCATCGTGAGAGTTCGCAATTGCAAACATGTAGATGCGGCGGGCAGCTACAATCTCGCACTCGCGAAATTACAAAATTTGCAATTCACCACTAGCAAGCAGCATAAACCTTCTGAAAATGATGATTTTTATCAGAATAACTCCTCAGGTTGACATTTGCCTGCACTTTTTTGGATTTGAGGCCTTTTTGGCTTTCTTTGGATCACTTTTGGATTAGAAATCAACTTTCACAAGCAAGTTTGTTTGGGGCATTACAGTTGCTGTTCTGCGGAAAAACGAGTTTTGCAAAACTGAAAGCACTCAGTAGGTGCAAAAGTTCACTCATCATTAGTAACCATTCCCTGTAGTGCTTCCTGAGGGCCCCCTCCAGAGTTCAGTTGCCTACATGCAACTATTCTATGACCCTGCTCTGACCCTCACAGCAGGCTCATAGAATAGCTACAAGTAGGCCACAAAGGTCCTGGGAAAAAATATTGCACTGCAACAGAAAGCAAATTACAGATAAGGAAGCTGGTGCCAGACAGGAAGTTTAAATTCAGTGACACATTAATCAACCCCAAATTAATTCATGTCAGTTGAAGCAGGGCAGGTGTGCTTTCTTCCACCCCCCCCCATAATCTACAGTGATGAATCAGAGGGTGGCAGTGATGTACCAGAGGGTGGCATGGGTGAATCAGAGGGTGGCAGTGGTGAAACAGAGGGTGCTGTGAACCTGTGATGATGAACCAGACGTAGAAACAACAAAGTCACGACCGTTGCGAGCCGCCAAGTAAGTTCGCAATTGCGAACTGGCACTAAACCCTCGCGAACTGGCAGAAACCCTTGCGAACAAAAAAAAAACGCAAATTCGCGAGAATTCGCGGATTTTGCGGATTGCGAGTTCGCAAATACGCAAATTCGCAAACGCCAGATTTGCAAAATTCGCCCATGCTTAATAATAAATGTATGTACAAAGGTAGACAAAACTACAGGAAGAACTGTAGGCAACCGCAAAAGTGAGCTTGGCCATCAAGGTCCAACATAACCAGGACCCCCACATCATGTACAACCTTTTCACACCTGGGGTGCCCAACCACCTTTTGCAAACTACCAAGAGACCCAGAATGTTCCTTTTTTAGGAAAACGTACCAGACAACAGAGAGGCAGGTCGAGGAATACACAAGTCAATTGGACCGTAGAACAAAAACAAGTCTGAGTGTCCACACAGGACATGACAAATAGCAACCAAGCGGGCCCAAGCAACCAACCAGCCTGACAGAGAACCTAACAGATAAACCACTCACCCTACCTGAATCCCAGGTATTGCAGAAAGGCCTGTGGTTTGTTCCTATAGCAAAACTAGACACTTTTAAACTAAGCTGTGAAAATGAATTTGTTACAAAACTCAAATTAAGAGCATACTTCATGGACAAACCAAGTAACAAGGAAAGACAAGGAGACAATGGGCTACAAACAAAATCTACCTTAAACCCACTAACATCGGGGAATCCCATAGAGATACTGGAGTTTGAAAAAGCAGTCATGAAAGAAATCAGAGAAATCAACCCAGATCTCTAAAATTTCCATAATACAACTAAGGAACATAAGCAAGCAAACAGGGAACTTGCTGTGGACAGAAACATTGTAATAAAACCAGCAGAGAAGGGAGGAGCAGTTGTGTTGCAGACAACAGAGGCCTACCATAGAGAAGGTCTGCATCTCCTGAACGACACCAGAAACTACAAACCTCTCCAGGAGGATCCTACAGAATCAATAAGGATCTACATCCTCATGATGATGGAAGAAGCCCTATTCCACAATTGAATTTCACACGAACACAGTGACTTCTTAAACAACAAATGCCCTATAATCCCACACTTCTACACCATTTAAAAAGTACACAAGAATCAGACGCCTTCACCTGGGTGTCCCATTGTGTCAGGGATAGGTTCTATCCTACAGCTCCTATTCAAAACACAGATACTTACCTGAAGGACACAAAAGATGTGTTAAAGATCAAAACATCAGTTTTGACCCTGACACACAATTATTAATAGGGCTTGTCTTTGAAGGTCTTTATACCAGCCTCCCCCATGAAGAGGCTCTCAATATCAGAGAGAATGTACTTTTTGAAGTGGAATGGAATTCCCTGAAACCTAGAAACATCTTAATGGAGTGATGCAAATTGGCCCTGACCTCCAACTTTTTCAGATTGGAAGACACACTGTACCAGCAAAAACACGGGATGAGCATGGGTAGTACCTTTGCGCCAAGCATTGCGGGTCTATATGTATTTCATTTGGAGGAACACAAAATCTTGACTTCAATCCATACCTCGACCACATCAAGTTGCGGAAACATTATATCGATGGCGACCTGGTGATTTGGCAAGGACATGAGACAAACACCACTAGTCCCCTGCAAACTGCAGGTAAAGCAATGCTCCTGAAACAAAGAAGCGATGGCTATCGGGCCCTCTGAGTAATCGTCGAAATCTGGATGAGCTAGTGCATTATGGGAACTGTAGTCCTGCCTTCCATAAAGTTACAGGCAGTTACTGTGTTCCCTGGGACCACCTATGTTTGCGTTACTTTCTGCTCCACTTACCATTTCCATGGCTTCTTGGCTGCCAGTCCTGCAACTGACCCCTGCATTCACTGCTGCACCTAGAGGGGACTCCATCCAATGTTCCTCTTAAATCAGCAGCGGCCACTCTTTGTATTTGTGCATCTTTTTCCCCCGCAGCACAGTTTCAGCAGTAAAAGCAGCTCTCCCGTGGCTTCCAATTAGCACCAGAGACACCCAGAACAACATTACACCCAGGCTCAACGGGCCAGGCAGAATTGAACTGACTTTCGTGGTTTGGTCCTGGTATGTTCTTCCATTCATTTTGGTGTCTAAATTAAGATGGAAATACACTCTATTTTTATAAATTGGTGTCAGACTTTTCTAGAGTCATGTCAATTTCTTATCGACCATGTTGGTACTCTGAAATGATTAACACGTGTTCCTCTAGTAAAGCCTGACTGCTCTTTGCCACACTACCAGGGCTGAGTGAAGGATTTATTAGTGTGAATCCAATGACCGCCTTTGGAGTATCAAGATAGTATTACATGGTGGGGTCAAACCCCCATACCACATAACAGCCCACCTTCCTACATTGGTGTTACAGCAGTGGAGATCCTGTACCTGCATTTCTCAGTACCACTTGGCCATAAGTGATTTTGCATGATAAATTGACTTCAAAAATATATTTTTTTGGGAGGGAAAGCCTGGCACCCATAGTGCTCGACTCCTCCCCCTGAGCCAGTATAAACCAGTTCATAACAGAATTCCAGAAGCTGCTGGCACTGTCAGGGAGGGGAGGAGGGTATAAATTAGGAGGATTTGCCACCATGTGCAGAGACAGAGCTGGGACAGGAATGTGAGGGGACCTGCTGCCAGGGGATACCGCTACTTGGGCCTGTGTGCAGGACTCTGCATCCATCCATCACCCCTCTACTGTCCCCAGGTCTAGTGAAAGCCCCACTTCAGGAGTTTAGGAAGCTGTTCAGGAGGAGGGCCACGCTGCAGTGGAGGATGGTGTAAGCCTACCGCCCTGTTCTGATGAAGCCCCCACTGACTGTTGAGCTGGCCCAGTAGTGCCTACTGCTCTGTCCCCCCGGCCCCCTGAAGAAGGAGGGCCCTCCTGGGTCCCTGAAGCTGCCGGGACCCTGAGCCACGCAAGTGCTGCACCCACAAGTGCTTGGAAGGGAAGGAACACCTTGGACCCCCCCCCCCAGGAGGTGAGGAGTGTTACCCTGGGGCTTGCTGTTGGGACTGCCCGCCCCCCTTTCGCTGTGTGCCTGGAAGCATTGGGCGTAGAAGAAGCGATTTATGGTAAAGCGCTGTAGTAGGAGGATTGTGCACCCAAGGACCTGTGCTGGCTGGAAGCGCTGTGGGGCCCCGGGGAACTGTTATTGGGGAGCGCTGTGCTTAGAAGAAGCCCTGCGTGCTTGCTAGCGCTGCGCAGCTGGAAGAGGCTGCTCCTGTGCCCACCGAGCGCTGTGTTAAAGGAACTGGGCAATCCCCAAAGCGCTGTGTATTGAAAGGGCTGGTCTGCCTACAAAGTGCTGCATATATACCCTGCGCTGTGCCTCTAAGCGCTAAAGTGCAAAATGCTGCCCCTGGCGCTAATTTGAATAAAAGCGGGTGCCCACCCCACGTTCGCCTGCCTCCTAAGCGAGTGCCTATCTCGCGTGGCTCACCCAGATCGGAGAGAGCCTACCCCTCATCACTGTCGGAATACAAGAACGTGTGAAGTGCCGTCAAGAGAACTCACCGCCTCCCCCGGGGCGCAAGAGGAGCCGTCGCAGCTGACCTGGAATCACTGCCGCGGTCAGGAGATTGCTGGTGCTGCCCCCTTGGTGTGCGAGTGCTGTCTGGGCCTCGTGGACTCTGTCGCGGCCCGGCGCTCGCCTGTGAAGGACCCCACTGGGAAGAGTATCGTTGCGGCGGCCCCCGGAACCAGGAGAGGACCTCCGGAGTGAAGAGTAGGCTGCGCTAGGCCTTAGAGGCAAGGAACACCCTCCGCAGGTGATGGGGGCGCCCGGCCGCATCATCGGCCACGCCCCCGCCATTGGTGCGCTGTCATTGGTTGTGGCGACCACATCCCCTCGCCGCCCGCACTGTGATTGGCGCCACACCCCCAGGTGCGGCGAATGGATTGGCTGCCCGACCGGGCAGCAGACAGAGGCCGATGGAAGCCCCGGGTTCTGGGAGGGAACCCGGGTGAAGCCGCAGGAGGTGGTGCGGGGCTCCCGTGATGAGGAGGGAGCCCCATTCGTGCCACGGAACCGGAGCGGAGCAGGGAAGCCCCGCGCCTGCCGCGAGTCAACCCAAGAAAGAGCCCGGTGAGTTGGGCCGTGTGGGGGACTACCAGAGACCTATGAGGAGGTGGGGGAGGGAGAGGACAACGGGGCACATGGTCAGTGCTCACCCCCCCTTTTGTGTCCGTCTGACTTTCCAGCTGCCCCACCAGGTAGTGGGCAGCTGCCACGTGCCACCTCTGTCGCCTTGGAGCCCGGTGGGGCTTCCCCTACAAACCGGACTACAGGTCCTGAGTAGCCTAAAAGTCAAACCATTGCCCAGTGAGTGAGGGGGGATGTCCCCATCGTGACTCAGATGTGGGAGCTGCATGTTTGGGAAGCTCCCCGGGGATTGGACATCTGTAGCCTAGGGATTGGCTCTAACGAGAGCGGGCGTAGATTATGGTCAGGAGGCCAGGGCCACTCTAGGCAGGAGTTTGTTTAAGATTTGGGCTGCTGATGAACTCTTGCAGAGTTCCCTGCCTCAGGTGTTATGCCACTGTTTACAGGGTGCCTAATGTTTCCCACGCTAAGGTTCTGCATAATGTTTTGATGCCTAGTGGTTCCATGCTACTTTTTTGTGCCTAATGTGCAGGAGAGCCTCCTGTATACCTGCAGAAAGTTACGTCCAGGGTGTTTAGGCCATCCTTATGGCGGGTGTTCCTGCCTGATGTTACCACTGATGTTTGCCATGCTAAAGTGATGCTCTTGGTCCGCAATATCATTTATGTCGAAGGCCTCCTGAGTTCTATCTACTGATGTTTTAGGCCTGATGTTAAGGTTTTAGGACTATTGGTTGATTTTATGCTGATGCCATGCATGAGGGTTCTTCACGCCTAATGTTTTATTTTACGCTTACAGCCTACTACTAAGGTGATGCCATGGATTAATGCCTGTGTTTACCCTGCAATACTGACCTTGTGTTACATGCCAATTGATAACGTTCTTTTTATTTCAGCTGATTCAAACGTAAAATTCCTCTATTGTGTGCTCGTGGTCGGGGGGACCTGTAACTGGAGACGGACATGTGATGCCACATCATCACATGATGGACGCACTGGGCTAAATAATATGACAGTTGTGAGATTGATCAGCCAGATGCATGCAGCTATTTGTCTGGAATTGGTTGTAAAATTGCTATCACTTCTCAGTTAGTAACACAGTCGTATTTATTGATAGCACCAGCCTATGCTTTTGCTCTGCCATTTGGTCCACAACTCGTGAAGCTTGTCTTCTGTTCTTCTCTTGACTTTACAATATCAATTCTGTTTTATGATCCACAAGCCTTCTCTGCTCATGCATGAAAGGCAAAAGCTCCATAACACTTCTGCTTCCCTTACTGGACCGTATCAGCCAGGCACCCAAGACAGACATTCCGAGGGGAATGCAGATGCATCACTAAATTTCGCATTTACATATACTGTATAATTTTTGCTTTAACAATCATAATTTTCAGGACTGACTTTGCATTTTCAGACCTAGATGACAGAATATTTAGATATATACTCGGGTCTCTGTGGCTGAAGTTCTGTTTGCAGCGCATTTTGTTGAACTGCCATTCCTTCATTTCCTTCCACAACAGATTTAATGATGATGATGCTGTACTGCTCATCCCCCTGATGACTATTGTTGTTGTATAGTTTTTGTCTTTGTCACACCTTTGCCCAGCTCCCGGTTTCCATCCATTCATCAAACTCCTAACCCTATTCCCCAGGCTGTGTGATTTATTGAGGTATGACTTAATTTACACCGTAAGTGGATCACACACTTGGTGGGGCAGATGTGGTGAAGGCGACACCAACCCATTGCAGGATCTTCTTACATGAACAATACAATAGCCCACACCAGCCCCACTTAGCCACCCAGGCATTCAAGGGATAATATAATGGCACATCATCATAGTACAGAAGAGATCAGAACAATGTCTGACTATATTCCAGTATCCTACGATAGTGAACACTAGTACAGGAGTTTTACTTTTTTCATGGTGGTTTGGTGATCTCAGTCTTTGATTACCCACTAACTCTAATATTATTTTCTTTCAGTTTAGAATATCTGTGATGTATATTCTTTCTGATGAAGCTGAGAGTTGGAGTTCACCTCATTGGAATAGGTGGGAGTGGGATATTGGTTTGTATTGTGATGTCTTCCCTGGCAGCACAAGAAGAAAAAATAACGCAATACCATCCCCATCAATAAGAAGGCACTTTTGGGAAACCTTTAAATAAGGCTTGGTAAGAATTTTAGCAAGGTGCCATATACTAATCAGTTCAGGTAAGAAATGATTAGTTAACTTAGTACTTAGTTGTTCTTTGGAAGGACATCTAAATTACATTTTTGTATGGTTGCAGACCCCATTCTCTGGCCGAACAACTGGCACCGTTAGTGACCAACTATTCCAGGTGTATGTTGGCCGGTGACTTGAACTTCTGGTTTGACAAACCAGAGGTGGACCCTCAGGCAGCTGTATTGCAGGAGCTACTGGTCGACCTTAACCTTAGGCAACACATAGATTCCCCCACTCATAAGAAAGGCCATAATTTAGACCAGCTTTGGTCCCACAACTTGCCTATCAGCTCCCTGATTATTGAACCCTGCATATGGTCAGATCATTTTTTGATACGCTTCCCTTTTCTGATCCAAGGGTCTTTGAAACTGACAACTGGGAAAGGTGGGACTTTTCGCAAATGGAAGGGCATCGACATGCCAGCATTAATTGACACCCTGACCGCGTCGCAACCCTCTTTATCACAAGTTTTGGATTTGATGGAGAAATCCCTTTCGGACTGGCTTGTGAACGCGGCAGACACCCATGCTCCTTGGGTTAAAGTCTCTCATTCTCGCCCCAATAATGCCCACAAATGGTTTACCTCCCAACTTAACTCTCAGAAACTGGAGGTCCGCCAGTTGGAGAGGAAATGGAGAGCTAGCTATTCTACTCCAAATAAAGTGGCCTACTGTGCAGCCCGTAAAAATTACCGAAAATTTTTCGGGAATTATCCTTAACTCACACAACAAATCTAAAGACATATTTAGGATAGTGCATGAACTCAGCAGCTGTGACCGAACAACTCCCTCTGTTATCCCCACCCAAGAGCTGTGCAATTCTCTTAACAGCTTCTTCTTGGAAAAAATTGACACCATCAAAAAGAGTATCCTGGCCTGCCCCTCACCCACCCCTTTAAGTGATATCTCTTTTAACCCGTCGCTACTGCACTCTTCTACTCCTATTACCTTAGAAACACTGACTACTCTTTTAGCCCGGGTCCAATCTGGCTCTCCATCCAACCCTTGCCCTCCACTCATTCTCAGAGATATCGGTCTGTCCCTCCCGCAGGGGATAATTACCCTGTTAAATAACTCGCTTTCCAGTGGCACTGTGCCAAAAAACTTCAAACATGCTTCTGTTGTTCCACTTCTCAAGAAATCAGGCACTGACCCTCTCATCCCTACCAACTACAGACCTATCTCCCTACTCCCCTATTTCTCAAAAGTACTGGAAGCCCATGTAACAAACTGTTTGTCTAATTTCATCGAGACAACTCAGTATCTGGAGCCCAACCAGGTGGGATTCCGACCCGGCCACTCGACGGAGGCCGTCATCGTGGCTGTCCAGAACAAGCTCCGTTCGAACACTGACAAAGGCATCCATCAGGCACTGATACTCCTCGATCTGTCGGCCGCGTTCGACACGGTTGACTATTCCATCCTGGTCAGCCGTGTCGAGCAGGCCGGCCTCAGGGGCTCGGCCCTGAATTGGATCACCTCCTTTGTCTCTGACTGATCACAATCTGTCACACTTGGTCCGTTTTCTGCTCCTAAATTGTTTTCATTTTGTGGGGTCCCACAGGGGTCCTCACTGTCACCTCTCTTATTTAATCTTTATCTTCGTCCTCTGCTTCACTCACTAAAGAATTATCAGGTCTCCATTTTTAATTATGCTGATGACCTACAACTTATATTCCCCCTCAATACACCAGATTCAGTTACTGAATTCCATAATGCTATGGATCATACCTCAACCACCTCAAACTTAACCCAGGCAAGACCGAACTGATCTTGCCTGGGAAAAGTGAGCTAAGTTGGGGTCCCCATTTCTGGCCTAGCATCACGGGCCAGCCCCCGTGCAAATCTTCATCTGTGAAAAGCTTGGGAGTCATAATCAGCGCCGACCTCTCTCTTAAGGGTCAAATTGGTGCTGTTGTCTCCGGGGCTTCGTTTCAGCTCCGGAAAATAAAAAAGATTTCCCAATTCCTTACCCACTCAGCCCTGATCCAGGTGGTCATTGCTTTGGTTATGTCCAGATTGGACTTCTCTAATAGCATCTACCTGGGACTTCCACTTGGCCAACTTAAGAGACTACAACTAGTTCAAAACCAAGCGGCCAGACTGATCATCAAGCAGCCAAAGTGGCAATCTATCACCCCTGGCCTGGAACAACTGCACTGGCTCCCGGTGGCGCAGAGGGTCATGTTTAAGACGGGCTGCATGGTTTTCAAAGCTCTTGAACACACTGGCCCTAAGTTTATTGAAGGCTTGGTACTCAGGTACACCCCCTCACTTAATCTCCGTTCTGCAAAGAAGGATCTCTTAATTGTTCCTTCCTTTAACAAAAAACGTTCAGGCGGCTGCTGCTTTGACTTTTTAGCCGCCAGCTTTTGGAATACGCTTCCTCTGCCCCTCAGACAGAGCCCTGACATTCTCACTTTTAGACATCACTTTAAAACTTGGCTTTTTAGACAGGCCTTCAAATAATGTTTATTTTTAATTTGGCTGTCTATTTTTCCTTTCTTAGTTATGTTCCCGTACCTCAGCGCCATGAAGCCCAAGGGCGTACGTGCGCTTTATAAATATTATTTAACATAACATAACATACTGGGCACATTGTTACAGATGGTAGGACAAGGGCAGTTACTTACACTAACTACTATTGTACTATAAAGTCAGTAAAATTGATTGGTGGTTGGGTGCTGCAAAACCTCATCAAGTGAAACAGATTTAAATTAACCCGTTTTCTCTTGTCACTCTGGTGGTGGGGTATAACTGGACTGCAGGAAGAGATAAGTAATCTACTGAAGAATAATAGGGACTTTGGGTAGGGAAAGTTTAGGGGGAACATCAGTACACTCAACAATACTAATACAAATTGTACTACGCCAGCTAGCAATAGGTAGACAGACATTAGATGAATATAAAAAAAGTAAAACACATTTATTCTTAGAACCCACCCTCTCCACCCACACCTGGCCCACCCCCTCACCAAGCCAAAATGTCCCAAAATGTAAGTCTGAACAATGTCCAAAAGTCCAATGTAAATACATGCTTTTTCCATTGTTGTGCCCCAACACTCTCCACCCACAACATGTCCTCACACCAAAAACAATTTTTTTTTTTTTTAAAAGGGCCTTGAGGGAAACAATTTCACAGGCCAATTTCTGCTACCCTTGCCACAGCGTTCTCATCTCCAGCGTAAGTTGTGCCAGCCATTATGGGACGTGGTGGAGAAGGTGTTTTGTTAAAAGGAGTGCAGTGGTGGTACAGGTGGCGGAAGAGGATCCCAGCTTTAGCCAGTGACATTGGAGTGCCCTAGTTGGAGGTGGACCTGGTTTGCGGCTTGAGACACCATGTTGTTGTTGGACCTGTACTTCCTACTCCTCAACCTCCAGGGCACCAGCTGACAATATTTGGAAGCCATTCCCTCCAACCTTTTGCTACTGCAGCTGGGCAGGTATCTCTTGCCCTGCTCATGTTGGTAG
Source organism: Lissotriton vulgaris (assembly GCF_964263255.1). NCBI lineage: Eukaryota > Metazoa > Chordata > Amphibia > Caudata > Salamandridae > Lissotriton > Lissotriton vulgaris. The sequence goes on along the minus strand of NC_141689.1, from coordinate 1,170,326,716 downwards.
GTGGTCCTGTGCTAATTAATGTCTGTCCCCAGACTCACCATCAGCAGGAGTAGCTATATCAAGAAAGTAAGGGCAACCAGTATACAAAAACACAAATTGTAATGCTGCTCACCGCAAACTCTTTTATGGTGTCTAAAGTGAATGCATGACTCTGTTGAATTTAATAATAAAAAGCAAGCCTGTGTTCCGTGCATGATTTGAAAGAAGCACCCAAGTCGCCAGGTACTGGGGGCATATATTTTTTTAAAAGAAGGGGTCACATGGGGCCCCTCTCCTGAAGCTTTTTGAGCCCCAGGGACCACAACCTCGTTGGGGCTTTATTTGTATAAAAGTGGGGGGCTGTGTGGACCCTCAAGAGATCGCCATTTGCTTTTGCTTGGCAGGCACTTACAGCTCCAGCCAAGCAAAAGCAAACATTAACTTTGCTTCCATCAAGCAGGAGCTGTCAAAGTGCTCCTGCTTGCTGGAAGAAGGGTTTTCATCTCTTTCCTTGCCCTCAAACATGTAGACAGGGAAAAAGACTAAAGTATTGCTTACACATGCAGGGAGCTGCATTTCCAGCCACTTCCTGTGTACGAGAGCAATGCCAGCTCCAACTGGGAGCCGTCTCGGACCATTGGGGGCCCATTGCACACTTGGTGCTCTAGGTGGGCTCCAGGGCACCCAGGGAGTCATGGGCAGGCCCTGGGGGATTAGGTTCCCAGGGCTAACATCAGCCCAGAGAGAGGGCCTGCAGGGCATGCCCCATTCAATTGTGGATGGGCCCCAGGGGATGAGGTCCCTTGGGCTGTTTTCCTTAGTAGTAAGCAAAGGTCTTCATGTCTTTTCCCCACATTGATGGACAGCTTAAAAAAAGGTCACAAAGTACGTTTCCAGATGATTTTGGTGCCACATTTTTGCTGCAGAGGATTACGAGGACATCTCTACCAAACAAAGAAGCACTTACTTCATTTAATTAAGAGGAAGTACATCTGTTTGGTGGAGATTCACATCTGTGTAGTCTCATCATCTTCTGTTGACGAGGATTCACCTTATCACAGAGTTGTGGATGAAGAGGAACAATCACATTGCCAAAATCCCAAGGCACAAAAGGTCACTGGAAACATGACCTCACAGTCTTTTACACAGCTGTCGTGTAGAATGTGAATGAGACATTTACCCAATGAGGTAGCACTTACTAATTAACCAGACAAAAGTACACCAGTTAGGGAGACGCTTTCAGCAAAACTGGGGACTCTGAGGTTCCAGTCTGGCCCAGGTGTGCATTTAAAAGAAATTAAACCTCAACTAGAATCACATTCAGAAATATAAGCATTGCAGGTGCCCCAGTTTAAGATCCAATTCAGTAAAGCACAAACGTTCATAATAATAATAATCCACATTTGTAAAGCGCACAATCACCCGTAAGGGTCTCTAGGCGCTGGGGGCCGTCGGGAAGATTAAGCAAGCTATTGCCCAGAGTCACATGGTGCTGGGCTAATCTGCCGCCGGCCCTGGGGATCGAACAGTGATCCCCAGATTCCGGAGTCAGTCACCCTGGCCACGGCGCCACACCTCTCATAACATCTTGCGCTTGGTGAAAGGAAATTAAATGTGTTTCCTCTCGGATTCAGTGCGAAAAATAATCTGAAATCCTTAATTGAGGTCAATGTGCCATCAATCTAAAGGAGCTCAATCTTATCTGTAGTGACTGTGATAAGTGGTTTCTTTCTTGTCATCTTCTGGTGATAGCAGAGTCCATGGTTCCCCCTTTTAAGTGCCCTAAGTATGCAAATGCCCTAAATCCATAATGCTACTCACACATCCTCTCACAGACCCACACAGCCACTCACACAACCACTGACAGATCTATAGTGTCACTCACAAACCCAGTTGCAGACCCACACAGGCACTCAAACACCCACACACAAACACACAGAGGCACTCACACCACCACTCACCAGACCCACACAGGCACACACACCGACTCATAGACCCATAGCACTACTCACAGACCCAGTCATAAACCCACACAGGCCAATTACTTATCATCCATGTTGGTATTCTGAAATGCACGATACATGTTCCTTCAGTAATGCCTGACTGCTCTTGGCCCCACTACCAGGACTGAGCTGAGAATTTATTTGTGTAAATCCAAGTACCATCTTTGCGGCATCATGATATATTACATGGTGAGGTCTATCCCCCTACACCTCATCATTCTTCACCTTCCTACAGGTACATAAGGAGACTGATGGGGTGCCATTTAGATGTAATGGTTTCTCCATTATTATGCAGGTTGCACTTATGCATCAGAGGCTCATTTGTGCATCATCATGTTTATGAATGGCAACTCAACATTGCTCTCAGACTTTGTTTAGTTCTAGGCTTGCACGTACTGATGCAGAATGTGGGGTTACAAGTGTAACAGACGAGCAAAACCGTTGCACCTGCATGTGATCCTCCTTTTGTTTCATAACTTCCATGATGCTTGCATTGTGATATGCATTTAAATGAGTTTCTACTTTGTAGTGTGAAGGATATCATCAGAAACTCCGTAGACTGACATCATGTAAGTGTGGCCCAATGACTACCACAACAGTTGCATGCCATGGAGTATTGCCTCTCAGGGATAAGAAGCCTCTGCACCTGGATGCTTTTTATGTTCAGTTGGTACACTAAACCATATTCACATTGAGAATTCATATAGTTAAAATGTGCTTCATATAAGTAAATCTTGTGTAACATTAGTTAATATCACTTTGTTAATATGAAGTGGGTCTAATGTGCTTGCCAGTGGATCCGACGTATCTTCCCATTTGGGCGACGCATCCCTGAGCAGAACCAAATGCACCTCCTCGACTAAGCGGCATATCCATGAGCAGAACCAATGCATCACTTCTGCAGAGTGGATTGGACCCATTGTTGAAGACTCACATTGCAGTCTCAACCTGCATCTTGGGACCGACGCATCACCTACAGAACTGCCATTGCATGTTGCTTTCACCGGCATCACAGCTTTACCGCTCATGGAACTGAGGCATCGCCTCAACTGTGCCTTGCATCCCAGACACCAGACTTCACATTGCTTGCACCGTTGGCGGGATCCTCGATGTTGACGCAGCAGGACCTTGCACCATAGCCTCACTGCATCTCAGAACCGACACATCGCCTCGGCTGAGCGAAGCATCTTTGACGTGGATCCATGCAACCCTCTACAACAAAGATTTAAGGTACTCTGTTCAGCTGGCCTAACTGGGTCCCTCTAACTGGCCCACGCTCTATCGCGGTCAGCCTGAACATGTGGATTTTTCCTGACCTGGCGCGACCAGATATCCTCAATAGCTCTGTGTGCTTTGTGGTGCTATTTCCCACTAGAAAATTCAAAATTCAATATCTCCAGTTCTACTAATTTGATTTTTGTCATTCTGGTCTTGTTTTATTTATTACATTTATATCTATTGATCTAACCTGGGGTGTGATGTATTTGTGTAGCGTTTTTACAGTTTTACTGTTTGAAGTGTACTTTACACATTTTATCTAAGTTAAGCCTGACTACTCTGTACTAAGCTGCCAGTGGGTGAGCACATGTTAATGTGGGATTTGCTTGTGCCTTACCCTGACTAGTATTGTGGTTCTTTCTTGGTCAGGGCTCACCCCCAGTCAGCCAACTAACCATTTTTCAAAAGTAATGTTTCCAGAAATAATTGGCATTCATAACATGGTCAAAGCTAAACATTAGCATTAGCTAAGCACACCTGATAGTTTAAGGCTGCATACACCAGCGGCTGTACGGGTGGTATGACACTAGCACCCCATGGACATAAAGGTTCCATGGGCTAATATGTAGACCACAATGCTTCTTTACCTGAGGCACTCTTGCTTTTGAGCTCATTTTAGCAGACACTAGGACAGATTGTGTCCAACTACATGGGCAGACGCCAGCCTGTACATCAGTAATGGTGTTCCTTTCTCAATACATTCCTGTATCTGTTTGTAAACCAATTTAATATCAGTCTGACCAGAAAGCATTCACCTGCTATTGGTCTATAATTTGACCCCCTGGGCCACATGCATAAAAGAAGCTGGTTGCATTGTAACTGTGAATGTCAGATAAGGATTAGGGCATTTTGTATATTTTAAAAGTAATTTTCAAAGATCCTCTTGCTGAAAACTATCAGGCACATGCATCAAAGCTTTTTGTGAGTGCAAACGGTGCGATTCGCAAAAATCGTCTGTTTGCACCTGCAAAAACTCCTTTTGCGATGCATTAAAGTGTTAGGCACTCGCAATTTAAGAAATCGCAATTTATTGCAATTTCTTAAATTGCGATTGCATTTAAGGAATCACAATTTGTGATTCCTTAAATGCAATGCTAGAATCACTTAGAAATAGTGAATTCGCTATTCGGGGCTGCAAAATACAGAGAAATTACTCTGGTCTGTATTATGCAAAAAACTTTGAAAAATGCACTAACGTGCATTTTTCAAGGTTTCAGGATACACACACACATGCCCTTGCAGCATGTGTGTGCGCAACATGGGTGCACATCACAATTTCAGGGATGCAACAGGGTGTCATTTTGACACCTTCGCACCCTTGAAACTGCATGCGAGTAAATTTGTGAGTATCTGTAGGCCCCTGGAATGAATGGGAAGCCATTCCTTAATTGCAAATCGCAATTTGCGAGTCGCAATTGAGGAATGTTTAGGAATCACTATTTTGATAGCGATTCCTACATGCATAGGGTTTTGAGAGTCCTTAATTGTGATTCCTTAATAATCGCAATTAAGGACTCGTAAAAGCTTTTCTTGATGCATGTGCCTGTATTTTCCCTACCAAGTCCTTTACTTCTCCGCCCCCGAGAAAAACTTGATGACTGGTGTTTCTTCTCACACTTTCTACAGCAGCTAGATCACAGTAACTTAAGTGTGAATTTATGTGAATGAAATGCACCTAGAAATGTTGGGAAAGTTTCATCTGAGTCGGTGTGCACTGCACTAAGATGGAATTTCCACGACCAATCCACTGTCACAGCTTTGGGGAAAGCCACAAATAAAACGTAAAGAAAAACTTAGGAGTGGATATGCTATGTATATGTGAGTATGTTACATGCTCTTATTTCAGATTTAATTAGCGTAAACACATTACACCTATTTGCAAGAATACTTCAGTCATAAATATGAAAAACGACTTTGCAAATCAGGTTCTACATTGTAGTTTGTCACTGGCTGAGTTGAACCAAAAGTTGATAAGAATTCCACTTGTTTCCAACTTAGGTTCTCATTATGAGTTAAGGGGAGCTGAATAACCTCGTGGAATTCCACCCTGCCTTGGTTTTATTTTTCACACCTGGATTTTCCGGTCTTTAGAGAACCTGATCCTATTTTTCCTCTGTGGTAATTCCACACAATAACATTGGTTCTTGCTGTAACAGAATCAGCAGACGCTCCTTCCCCATTTTTAGGTCTGGCTTTTGAGAGAGACTAGACTATTATTATTTTAAAAAACTAAATGTTATGCATACATAGTTGGGATTTTGGTCAGCAGTCCTTACCCATTGATCTCTTCTGTTGTCATTTACATTTTCAATTCCCTCACTGTGAGTCACGATGTTTTACTTGTGCATAAAGTGCACATCAGCTAAATGTACTCCCTTCTAGTGCAAGAGCTGGTCACATCCTCTTGAAATGAGTTGTTTGGAAGCAGGAAGTGTTGAAACAGTATTGGAGTCCCAACACAAGTTGTAGCATTTAAGATTAGGGCTTCGGGAACAAACGGTACAGTAACGTTTTTTCTGTGCTAAAATAAACCTCTCTATTAGAAATGGGGTTCCTGGTTGGCTTAGGTATGTACCCAAGCAAGGCAGAACCCACCACTCAAGTCAGGGTAAGTAGGATACACGCTGAAGGTTTACCTGTGCACATCCTCTGGCAGCTTGCACAGAGCTGTCAGGCTAAAATAATGTAAAGAGACATGTGCAAAGTATTTGTGCAAAACACACACACACACAAAAACGCGATGAATACACCACAAAAAGACTCCACACAGGTTTATAAAAATAGGTTACTGTATTGTCCAAGACCAAAACGATAAAAATTCAGGTAATACTTTTCAAGTTATTACTTTTTAGAGTTGCATGTAAAACAGTGCTTAACATGTTCTTCATACTTCAATGATTACAGGCAGTCATGCTGGACCAGTGGGACGCATCAAAATCCAATTTGGGGTTCTCCAGGGGTTCTGCCTAGAATCTCAATCAAATATTAGCCCAAGTTGCCAGGAAGTAGGCAGGGTGCCACTCAGCCCAAAACAGCCCTCGAGGGAGCGCTGACTGCCTGCACATCTCCCACAGGCCCGCTAATACACAGTACCTTGTTGGAAGGGTTTGCTGAAGTCAGCAGGTCTTGGAAGGTGTCGGACTGCGGGGATGTCGACATAGAAGACGATGCATACATCTGGGGGCTGAAACGGGCTGACGAGCCTCATGTGCCAGTGCCTTGGGCACATCCCTGGTCTCCTAGGCAATGGACGCTGGAGAGCCGCCCTAAGATTCACTGCCAAGGCATCCCAAAAAAGTTGATGCTTAGCCCACACAGCCTTGGACGGCTACAGTGCGGAACTTAAGGTGACGCTCTGATTCTGAACCAAGCAAACGTATTCGATCTGCAACCAGGCAAGGCAAGGCTAGTGATTAGGCCAGCCCTGCTCTTTGTCAAAGTTCAGCTACCGGACTCACAAGTTGCGGAGTGCCACAGCAGTAGTAGGACAATTAAGCACCCAAAAGTGCCTTTGACGTAGAGGGTGACTTCAAAGCAGCTCTTTGAAGTGCACAAGGATCCCTTTAAACTATCTATTGAAGTATGTCACCCCCTGCCATTCCTCCCTGCCCAAGAAGACCAATAAGAATGCAGATGAATGTAGATGAGTGCTCCAAATGCTGATGAGCCACACCTTCCTGTGTTTGTGGCTGTCTGGAGGGAATGCACAAAGTGTAGCTGGCACCCAATACAGATGTGTAATTGAGACAGCATGCAAAGCACACAGGGCCAGATGCATCAAGCGAAATGCGCTCGCAAAAGGGCCAGATTCTCAGAATCTGGCCCTTTGCGAGTGCAATTTTTGCATTTGGGATGCATCATCCCAAATGCAAAAATCGCAAATAGAGAATTCGCTAAATTGCGATTGTTTGCATTTAAGGAATCTCAAATTGAGATTCCTTAAATGCAATGCATGAAAGTATCAAAAATAGCGAATTCGCTAATAGGGCACGCAAATTACCACGAAGTACAACTTCATGGTAATTTGCAAAAACTTTGATAAATGCACTTTTGTGCATTTTTCAAAGTTTCATGTTGCGCACACACATGCCCTAAGGGCATGTGTGTGCGCAACATATGTTTACAGATCACATTCAGGGGTGTAACAGGGTGTCCTTTGGACACCCCTGCACCCTTGAACTCGCAATCTCAATTTGCGAATCGCTAATTGCGATTCGCAAATTGAGATTGTCTTCCCATTCATTCCTATGGGCCTCTAGGCCCATAGGAATTAATGGGGAGGTATTCATTAATTGCGACTCGCAATTTGCGAGTCGCAATTAAGGAATTCTAAGGAATCGCTATTTTTATAGTGATTGCTTGATGCATTCCATTTTGCTATTCCTTATTAGCGATTCCTTATTTTTCGCTAATAAGGAATCGCAAAATGGATGCTTGATGCATCTGGCCCACAGTGTTATAATCGCAGATAAATGTGCACTTTCTAAAATTCGCATTTCTAAAATAGTAATGTTAAATCCAACTTTACCAGCAAGGAGGATTTGTTGTTACCATTCCAAACATATAACATATGCAAAAGCTACTCTTCTCCGATCAGGAATTACAGTTTAAAAGTGCATTAAGGAATTCCCAGTGCTAACCTATGGAAGGAGTAGGCCTCAAAGTGGTGAAGAAAATAGGCTGCTTATCACTACCAAGTCATGAAAAACATCATAGTACATGTCCTACATTTCATTTACAGAAGGCTTATGGTTACATAGGGCCTACCTTAGTGGTGACTTACTTGTAATAAAAGGGGAGCTTCAAGCTTGGCAAGTAGTTTTATAAGCCAAGTCGAAGGTTTGGGGTGGCCCTTCAGAGAGGGCAATTTCCATCACCCCCAATCCAAGAAGGCCACTATAGTCTTGCCCGTATCCCTTGCTACAGTATCTGATTTAGAGTTCACCTAATAATATTCAAACACATAAGTGAAATTCTCCATACCTGCCTACAACATAGAAAATCATTCCTTTCCTACATGAGGACTAGATTTCAAGGAATTTTAATTAGCAAGTTTCAGAACTCCTGGTTCGTCATCAACCACTTACTTTACAAAGTACAATGGGCAATATTTATAAGGTATTCACAACACTGTTCTGTCACATAAGAGGGAGCTAGGGTGAAGCAAACATACATGAGATTTATCAAGTCATGCAAGGCCACCTTGCATGGCCTTGCATGACTTGAACAATCTAGAGTAAGGCAAAGCGGCGTAAATTACTGCCTTGCTTTACTGTGCCCCAGGGAGGCTGTTCATGAGTGGAGGTTAACTGGTCCCACACATCCACCCATGTTTTTGGCACATTCCCTGATTTACCATTGGTGGTAGACCTGGGAGTGCGTCAAAATGCTGCATGCTCCCAGGTGAGGATTGAGAGTGAGAAATATGGGAATTTCTCCTTGTTTTAATGCAGCAAACATAGAAATAGGAAAATGCCTCTTTGGAATGTTTTTGTGCAGGAAAGTGTCACTTACTGCACAAAAACAATCCTTATCTACAGGGCAGACAATCTTGTAACAAGAGAAAAGGGTCCTGCGTTGGTGCTAGGTATCCAAAGGTGCACTAGGAAAGGACACAAATGCATTGTACAATGTTAAATACAATGCATATCCGCCCTTTCAAGCAGTGCAGCAAGGTGGCTTGCTGCATTGCACTGCATGATATCAATCAGTTTTTGTAAAGCACAGCTTATCCCATGTAAGGGTATGCAGACGCTGTGCTGCTGGCATTTAGTCGAAGAGCCAGGTTTTTAGTCTGTTCCTGAAGTCTGTCAGGGATGGTGTGGTTCAGGGGTGGAGTGGGAGAGCATTCCAGGCTTTAGCGGTTAGGTGGGAGAAGGAATATCCTCCGGTACGGCAGTGACAGATGCGTTGTGTCTGCGCGAGTTGGGCGGAGTGCAGGTTTCTGGGTGGTAGGTAGAAATTCAGGCGGTGGTCCATGTATGCTGGTCCTTGGCCATGGAAGGCTTTGTAGGTATGTATGTATTGGTATTTTTGTATAGCGCAATGACTGTCACCCATCGGGTATACTGGCGCTTCGACTTGGATGATATAAACACAGTGTTTAGGCAGTTGCGCAGCTTAAAGAAAAGGGCTTACAGAGTTTTTGGAAAGTGTGTCAGGAGCTTAAGATGGCATCTCTTCTGGACAGGGAGTCAGTGGAGGTCTCTCAGGTGCTGAGTGATGTGGGTCTTTTGGTCAGGTTGAGGTCGGCTCAAGGGCAACGCTAATCGTAAGGGAGATTTATCAAGCCACGGAAGGCCAGTTTGCCTGGCCCTGCATGGCTTGATAAATCTGAAGTAACACAAGGCAGTGCAAATTGCTGCCTTGAATTCTCTACCCAAGGGAGGCTTTCCATGGATGGAGCTTGGATGTCCCCATGCATTCACCCATGGATATTGGTGCATTCTTAGATTTACGATTAGTGTTGGACCTGGGAATTTTTTTCAATCAATCAATCAATCAAAGGAAATTTATTTGGTTTTCGAAAAGAAAACCATAAAAGTCGGAAATACATCACAACACACCTAAAAACTACAATTTAGGTTAGTTAAAAAGTATTAAAAAGTACAAAATGCTCCAAACCCCATTTTTCCTCACCCCCTCTAGTTAGTCGCAGGTCGCTCTGAGCCTAACTGAAGCTTTTAAAAAGCTGAGAACATGCATACCGTGCTCCCCGAAAGCAATAATAAAAAGGTAAAGGCAGGTCGCACTTGATTAAAATTGGCTTGTTTTAAAATCGGGAACAAGAAGGTCTTCCAGGGCACCATATAATTGCTGCAAAACTTCAAAAAATGAAGCATGTCCTATGGAGACGTACAGGCGCAGCCACAGGGCAGCAAAACCTCACCTTTCTTACTCCCTCTAGGATATGCAAGGAGAAAATAAGAAAAGTCCAGTCGAAATCTAGTCAATAAAGAGCGGTTATGTGAACTGGTAATCCCTAACAGATAAGATTCTGTAGAGGAGGCAGTTTTCAAAAGGCTATGTCTACATTCACTGGGCTTCCTTAGCTCACATTCTTTCCTTTCCATTATCTCTAAAAAAGGACTCTTTTACTGAAGGTAGGTCTTTCCTACAGGCACTATCAGGGGTGCAAAAAATGGTCTGGTCTGACTAGTTTCCTTCATCCTTCCTGTATATAGTTAAGCCAAGGAATATGATGAGCACCGTCGAGGCCTAGGCAGTCCCTCAATATCTCTCTGTTAAGAGTAGTCTCGTCCCTTGACCAGACTTGAAGCCAATAATATAAAGGGTGAAAAGACTACAAATCTGTCAGATAGAGCACACCCAATTCGCTATTAACAATATAAGTAGCGGTTCCATGCGGGACACATAATAGGTATCTCAAAAACATGTTTTCCACTTTTTGGAGCTCCCCGTGCGGAGCATAGCCCGGATCTCACTGCCAGGCCCTGCCTTAGAGACACACCTAGATTTATAAATCAGCAAAAGGGCGCCTATAGGATATTGCCCAGACGGGCGGCGAATTAAAAATGGCTGCATTGGCACATAGAATGATCCCCTCTTTGCTTATTTGTTCCATTTTAAATTGGCATCCAACATAACTTCTAAATAGGAGAAGATACTGATTTTAGGGACAGGTTTGGTCCCTACCTTAAAATTGAAGGGTTTTGTTGGCCTTTGACCTATCTGCATCATGTACGACTTGGAGGTATTTACTAACAGGGCTGGGTCTTCCATAAAGGACGCAAAGGAGTTCAGTAGTGATTGCAACCCCTTCACGGTCCGGGCCATGAGAACTGCGTCATTGGCACACAATAATACCAGCAGGTCCTGCCGGCCCACCTGGGGTACATCCACATGGGTGGATAACAGGTCCTTTTCTAGATTATTAATATATAAATTAAATAAAAAGGGAACCAATGAACATCCCTGACGTACACCTCTCTGAATTGGAAACTGACTGGTCACTTTGTCGTTGTTGGTAAAGCGAACCACCGCTTTGATGTCACTGTGGAGCTCCTGTAAAAAGAGGATGATGTTATTATCTACTCCCATATGCCTAAGTGTCTCCCATACTTTGCTTCTATTCACCCTATCAAAGGCCGGCAACAGGTCCATAAAGGCCAAGTAAATCATACCTTGTCCCGCGACCGTGTATTTATTTAAGATCATGTACAGATTAAGGTATTGGTCCAGTGTTGACCTCCCTGGATGAAAGCCAAATTGTATATCTGATAATATGTTATTTTTATCAGACCATTTCATCAGACCATATCAAATAAAATATGTTCCACCACCTTTACTGTTGAATCCAACAGTGATATGGCCTATAACAAAATACTATCTCTGTTGCCTTTCTTAAAAATCAGTACGATGATTGATGTGGCCCAGGAGGTGGGTGGAGATTCTCTATTAGCTGCACTAATGATGGAAGTAAGGACTGGCACTTACAACTGCGGGTTAGATAAAAATAGGTTGGGAGTATACCATCAGGACCAGGGGCCTTATTTCTGGACAGTCCCTCAATACCTTTTCTGGCCTCGTCGGCATGCATGAAAAGAGCCGACTTTCCTGCCCCCTTGCCATCCAGTAACCTAGTCTCTATTTGACTAACAAGCATTTCCTGAAAATAACGAACCATTTCCTCCTCCGTTATACGCGCTTCAAGTGGTTGGCCAACATCTCCTACCAAAGATGGGCTGTTAACTATGCTCCAGAACATTACACTATTTTTTAGGGTGCTGGCATCAGTGAGCTTTGTCCAAGTCTCATCCCTCAAGATGGCCTTGCGGCTTGCTAGTACTAATTTATATTGACTTTGACAGACCTTCACTGAAGCTAGGTCCCTAGGTTTAGTACATAATGCTGCCCTCAGTTCCCTTGCTGCTCTTGAGCATGTACGATCAAACCATCTCGGGCCATGTTCTTTCCGGGTCCTGGCTGGTGCCTTTAAGAGAGCCCAATACACAAGAGATAAACATGAATGTGTTAAGGATAGTCCCTGGTGCTTCCCGCCCTTTGGTGCAAATATGCAGTTTCCCTTTGCACCTTGCAACAAGGGACTCGTAGAAAAATCCCACAGTGATCTGGGGCCACCTTAGCCTTCTGCCCTGATCTGTAACCTTGAGGGGCCCCTTTATGCACTTGTTCCTATGATCCCCTGTCACGAACCAGCTAACTGCAGCACAAAGGGGGTTATGATTACTATAAAAACTCTCCTCAACTGAAAACTCCGTCAGGAAGGGGAAAAAAGGATTAGACACATAAATAACATCAATATAGGATAAACACACCCTCTCTGAGAAGACACATTGCCATAGTCAAGTTAAATTCTTCCACTAAAGTATTGAGTGATTCTCCCTGCTTGGTGTGCTCAACATGCATTCCTGCCCACCGTGGACATCATGGATTGGGAAAATTTAACACAGAAGGGTCCCCTCATAAGTGAAGGTTAAAGTCCCCAGCATTTATAAAAAAAAACCCTGTATAATTAAACTTTGATGTCATACTGTTTAAAAACAAACCTAGCATGGTAATGTTACAGGCGTCTGTGGCAACAACAATGGCATTATAAAACTTCACCAAAAATAACTTTTCAAACCCCTCAGAAAATAACAAAGTCTGCAAACAGGGATTGTCCGTTGGTAGCACCTTCATACGACAATTGACGACCAGGGAAACAAGGATGATCAGACCATCCTTGTGTCTTCCAGCCCTTGAGGGGATGGCGGGCACAAAAAAGGTTTTATAGCCCTCAAAAAGGGTACTTTCAGTATAGACTGCATCTACGTAGTATGACGTCTTTCGCTTTGGTGGGAATTATTTGCAGCTGTGCAGTAGCATTTAAAATAGCCGCTTGAATCTCACATGCTAATGCACATGCTGTTCTTAAACTAAACCTCGCATGTCTTACTAAATTGCCAATGCAATAGTTAAAATAAATTAAAAGGGAATAGAGTAGGAATAAGTGGTATACAGTACATTTATTTATTTTTGTATTCTAACATGTTTTTCTTTGACTTTGTTATTATTTCCTATTTGGGCCTGGAAGGTGACTGAAATCTCTATTTTGCCTGGTTATGCTCAAGCGCACTGAACTCTGTCAAATTCTGTGCTGTGACATTAAAATCAAGCCAAGGACACATTAACCAGAGAAGTGCCTGAGAACACCACCCCTTGACCCAGAGAGGGGGAGAACAAGTCAAAATGTGCATACAATGTATTAAATACTAATGTGAAATGCGGGTGGGAAAATAAAGCTTGGGGAAGTAATTAAGGGGAGGGAACACAGAACAATAAGTAAAAGAAATGACATTACATTAGTATGGTGTGATGACCTCTCCCCATTCCATTGTCCAATCAGAAGGGATTCCCGAATATTGAAACATTAGGGGGTAGTACATACACTTAGAATAGTATAACTAAGGAAGGCTTAGTCAGTTAGTTTGTCAGCCTTGTCACCGACCTGTCACCGATCCATCACTGAAGCAGACGACGGCGGATGCCAAGGAGGTCATAAAGGCTGCTCGAGCACTCTGACAGAAGAATCGAGAAAGGAGAGATGGAGAGAGAGAAGAACCTGAGAGATCGCTCAAAAAGACGAACCTGTCCATCTAGAAGGGGGAAGAATTGAGAGCAGTACCAGAGAGGGGAGTGATGCTCGCGTTGCACTTAGAAGAGGTCACCTGTCCTGAACCTGTCCTGAACTGTTGGCTCCTGACTACTCGGGAGTCCTTTTTCCAGCTCCTTGGCAGGGGTTGGTCCTCACACCATTCTAGGTAAATATAATTCTGTGTGGTATGTCCTTTTATCGTTTCCCTTTTTCACCCTTACCAGGTACCAATGTCATGAGATTTTTCTAAGTATTTATGTTTTACTTTGAACATTTTCCTTAAAGAATTTGGTGTACGACATGTATTGGTATTTGACTCACAAAATTATTGCATAGATAAAGCTTTTAAAACTCTCTCAAGTATGTGGTCAGTCAAAGTAATAGAGGTGAATGTAATTTCTACCTATTTTGCTAACAACCTGATCCATTGACCAGAGAAAAATTAAGAACTAAGCTGATAAGGTTTGGTAAGAAATGGTGTAAAGGTAAATTTCATCACAAAGTAAATATAAGTCCTGATCACCAGCGGTGATTATCAGCTTCTGAATGCGTGTTTTATGGGCCACGGTGAGTATGGTGTTTTAGAGTAAATCCCATGCTGCTATTCTCACTGCATCAATATTACCTCAAAACCTTTAATAAAATCACACCACATAGGATCACTAAGCTTGCTTGTTAACCCATCAATGTTCCACAACAAGAGTTTACAAGCCTAACCTTCTCTGTTACCAGTTGGACCTTGCAAAGTCACAGTGTTGAGTGAGGAGGATGACTGTACCAGTACCTTGTCTTTAAGTCAGCCACAGGTGCCCAGGGTGGGCAGGGAAGTACATTGATTAGTGATAGGGATATCTTGAGTCGTCGGCTGACTAAAAGGCCGCTGGCGCAAAATTGGAGCCAGATGAGGCCAGTTATTCACTTCCCCAGGTGGTGTTACTCTAATAGCAGTATCTTCTGCTACTGTAGTGTGAAGAGCAGTCCTGGCATCATGGACAATTATTACTGCTGATGAAGCATGAAGAACAGATGTTACATTGCTGGTCATCACTGGCAGTCATTGTAGCATGACAAGTCAGATTCAATGAAGGTTCGCATTGCTGGTCGCTGTGGAGAGATGTCTTGGTGTGAACTGGCTCGTTGACAGTCACAAAGAGTCCAAAAATTTGGATTTCTCCTTTTCTTGCAGAGGAGTTCACTCTGATGCTAGCCAAGGGTCCTCCAGGATCTTAGCAGGCAGTTCTTTTAGATCAAGGACTACCTCTAGCAGAGACCAGCAGGGATTACACAGGTCTAGCTCCAGGTCGTGAGTAAAAAGTGTTGAGTGTGAAGTTCCCCTAAAACAAAACAGACATAAATATATCATCTCCATTTGAAAAGAATCAGCCACCGCGTGTTTCACCCCTTCAACGGATGGCTTGCCTCTGGCTTTTTCAAGGCTGTCATTTTCAAAATAAACAAATCAATACACAGTGGTTCCTTTACGTATAATTTAAGTATAAACTCACCACTAGTGTGCCAAACAGTGACCCCATCACCCAAGTAATTTCCATCCTGTGTTCTCCTAAACAGCAGCGTGTTCTGATATTTGGAAGAAATTGTACAAATTAAATCAATATTAAAACCAAAGATGAAATAAAATTACATTCCCTGCAGTGTTGTACCCATGTGTGCACTGAGTGCACTGAGTGATCAATTCATGCACTCCTATTATGAGAAAGTGATTGTCATTTATTATTTATCTGTATTTACCTCCTATTATCATGCATTCATATTCCCATTTACCTATTATTAAAGGTATTTATAATTAGTAATTTATCTATGTTTACTTTCATTGGTTGTATGGATTTAAATACTCTCCCTTAAGGCAAAATATGACCTGTAGTGAAAACAGTTTATCATTAAAATTCTATTTTTATATGAACTTTTATTTTTTATGCATCAATTGTTTACATCTGATACCATTTTAGAGTAAATTATAATCATTCTTGAACAATTAAGGTCTATTGCATATATTAGGGGTGTAGCTATTCCAGGTTTGTAATGTTGTGCTACACATTAGCAAACTGATACTACACTGCGACAAAAAAGACCTGGCAATTACATAAAAAATATTCTTATATCTGTACTGCTAAATTTTAAGTATTAATTATTTACATCTGAACGCATTTTGGAGCACATTAATATCGTTCTTGATCCATTTAAGTGCATCCCAAATGTTGGAAACATATCTATTCCATGTCCATAATGGTGTGCTACACTGACGTGGCCTTGCGGTAACAACTCTTACCCGCAAAGTGAACATGACTATTGTATTGCTCCAGGACCTGGGCTTTGTCATTAATGAACAAAAGTCAGAATGGCGCCCGGTGCTGCAGATGACCTACTTGGGATTTCTCATAGATTCAGTCTCAGTGTCACTGAGCTTGCCAACCTCAAAGGTGACCAAGATAAGAAGGAGCTCTTGCAAGTCCTCAGGAGGGACTGAATCTCGCTACGCCAGCTGGCCAGGATAGCGGGACTTCTCTCCTCTTTGATCCAAGCCATGTTCCTGGGCCCATTCACTACACAGCCCTCCAGAGACTGAAAGCTCAACATCTACGTAGGGGTATTACCTACAAAGAAATCAAATCCCTGATGGAGGAAGCTAGGATGGAACTCCAGTGGTGGATCAACCATATGGCAGCCTGAAATAGGAAGGGCGATCTTTGGATCGACCCCGGATACTGTGATAGAGTTGGACGCCAGTAGATTGGGCTGAGGAGCCTGATACAGAGTATAGATGGGAGGCAGATCGTCAGAGGAGGAGTTACAATTGCACATCAGCTGTCTAGAGTTGCAGGCGGTATACTTCAGGGTGAAATCCCTCACCAAGGACAGAGACTCTTGTTGCATTGTGTTGAGGATGGACAACATCTTGGCGGTCCAATATATCAACCGCCTGGGTGGGACTCGATTGAAGTACACTACTGCAAAGGAAAAAGGTCCACCTAAACGAATCAAACAATGGCTCATAAGGAGTCCAATAATTTCAATGCACAGCATGGAACTCACCTAGGGGCGGCAAGAGGGTCACAGGGTGAAATGAATTTCCAGTATAAATGTACAAAATCTTTATTTTCTTTTTTTCATATTTTGTTTACACACATTTTATCAAACACATTAAATAACATGATATATAAATTGATAGGCTAATAAAACATACATCTATAAATACACATAATAAGAAAAACCCCACATCAACCTCGCAACATGCATACACTATCTTCTCATTCAGTCACACACAAACATCCACTAATACACCAAACACTCGATTGAAGGTCTTAACCAACTTGGCCAAGGACTTTGGCACTATTGCCCCCAAAAACAGATCTCTGCAACAGCGAAGTATCTTCCAGGCCTTTAGAACATGTTTACAGATTTGAACTCCAGGAACTTCTCTGACTACAGCGATTGGCAACTAGATCATGCGGTCTTCCTGGCTTTGATGAACAGATGGGGCCCCTGCAATCTGGACCATTTTGCCTCACAATTGAACCACCAACTCCCACGATTTGTGAGCTGGAGACCAGATCCGAAATCCATTGCAGTGGACACCTTTCTCCAAGACTGGTTGATGGAGTACCCATATGCATTTCCACCTTTCATGATGATACCCAGAGAAGCGGCCCAAGTTCAATGGCAGGCAGCGTCCTTAGTATTGATCACGCCAATTATGAGAGCACAAGCCTGGTTCCCAACGTTGAAGGAGCTGTTGTGGGACTGCCCGATACAGCTGCCCTCATTCCCTTAAAATCTCAAGGACCCCCAGGATGGCCTTCATCCGCTGGTACTTCAGTGTCATTTGCAACTCATGGTATGGAGGATTTCAAGGGACGCTGTAAGGATGAACAATTTTCATCATACACTGCAAACCTCATCCAGCAGGCATGGGCAGCAGGTACAGTCAAGAAGTAATGCTCGGCTTCGAGACAATGGCACAGTTGGTGTCTGGAGAGACACGTGGATCCCATGGGGGAAAAGGTTACCTACAATCTAATCTTCTTAGTGGAATTGACCCAAGCTGGTCTGGCCTATCCAACAGTTTTTTCTCTTTTTTTTCAGCCATCTCAGCAGGGCACTGTGAGATTGATGGCAAACCGGCAGGGGAACATCCCTGGTTTTGTAAGTTAATGCGAGGCATCCAGCTGTCTAGGCCTCCAAAGCCTAGATCATGGGTACTCAAAAACTTTCTCTCTGGGGCCAAATTTACAGTGTGGTTTGTGTCCAAGGGCCGCAGCGATCGGGTGGGGTCATTGGGGAAGGGGGCAGGGCTAGAGCAAAGAAAACCTGTGACCATGAGGTTGATCACAGGTCCCTGCAGTGGACGCCTTCGTCCACTGAGCCACCAGACCCGGCATACACACATCTCTCTCTCTCTCTCTCTCTTTCTCTCTCCCTCCCTCTCTTTCTCCCTCTCCCTCCCTCCCTCTCTCTGCCTCTGTCTCTCTGTCTCCCTCTGTCTCACTCACTCTGACTCTCTCACTCCCTCTCTCCCTCTGTCTCATTCACTCTGACTGCCTCCCTCCCTCTCTTCCTCTGTCTCACTCACCCTGACTGTCTCACTCTCTCCCTCTCTCTCTGTCTCCCTCTCTCTCTGTTTCCCTCTCCCTAACTCTATTTTCCTCTCCCTCACTCTATTTCCTTTTCTCCTCTTTGCCTCTCTCTCCTTCCTTCTGTCTCCCTCTCTCTCCTTCCCTCTCCCTCATTCCCTCTGTCTCCCTCTCTCTCTGTTTCCTTCTCCCTCACTCTATTTCCCTCTCCCTCCTTCCCTCTTCCTCCTTCCCTCTGTCTCCCTCTCTCTCCTTCCCTCTCCCTCATTCCCTCTGCCTCCCTCTCTCTCCTTCCCTCTCCCTCACTCTGAGGTCTCCTGCACTCTGAGGTCTCCCTCACTCTGAGGTCTCCGTCTCTCTCCTTCCCTCTCCCTCACTCTGAGTTCTCCCTCTCTCTCCTTCGCTCCCCCTCACTCTGAGCTCTCCCTCTCTCTGAGGTCTCCCTCTCTCTCCTTTCCTCCCCCTCACTCTGAGCTCTCTCCCTCTCTCTGAGGTCTCCCTCTCTCTCCTTCCCTCTCCCTCACTCTGAGGTCTCGCTCCCTCTGTCTCCCTCCCTCTGTCTCCCTCCCTCTCTCTCCTTCCCTCTGCCTCCCTCACTCTGAGGTCTCCCTCTCTCTGAGGTCTCCCTCTCCCTCCTTTTGTCTCCCTCCTTCTGTCTCCCTCCCTCTGTCTCCCTCCCTCTGTCCCCCTCCCTCGCTCTCCCTCCCTCTCTCCCTCGCTCACCCTCCCTCCCTCCCTCCCTCCCTCTCCCTCCCTCGCTCTCTCTGCTCTCCCTCGCTCTCTCGCTTGCTCTCCCTCCCTCGCCCTCCCTCTCTCTCTCTCCCTCCCTCTCTCTCGCTCTCCCTCGCTTGCTGTCCCTCCCTCCCTCACTCTCTCTCCCTCATGCTCCCTCTCCCTCCCTCGCTCCCTCTCGCTCTCCCTCGCTCCCTCACTTGCTCTCCCTCCCTCGCTCTCCTTTGCGCTCCCTCTCCCTCCCTCGCTCCCTCTCGCTCTCCCTCGCTCCCTCACTTGCTCTCCCGCCCTCCCTCGCTCTCCCGCCCTCCCTCGCTCTCCCTCGCTCCCTCTCTCGCTCTCCCTCGCTTGCTCTCCCTCCCTCCCTCGCTCTCAATCCCTCGCGCTCTAGCGTCCCAAACCCCAGGCACTTCCCGACCCTATTTTGCTAGCCCCAGTCCCCTGGTGCAGACACCAGGACGCTCGGAGAGGCTCGACATCGTGCCTGGAGGCCTTATGGCTCGTCCACCACCTGTCTTCACTACCGGGCTGTACCCCTGAGCTGACGGACTCTTTGAGAGCCACGGCTGCCCAAAACCGGGTGCTGCGTCCCTAAAGCCAGTGAAACTCATGCAGAGGGCAGGGCGCTGCGGGAGCCTCAGCTCTGTCTCTAGCGCCCCAACACCAGACACTGCTGGACCCTATGTCGCTACCCCAAACCCTTGGTGCGGACATCAGGATGCTCGGAGAGCCTCGGCTCTATCCCTGGAGCCCTTACAGGCAGACAGCGCTCGTCAACCTGTCTCCACTACCCGGACACCTGAGATGACGGACTCTTTGAGAGCAACGTCTCTATCTCTGGCTCTGCCAAACACCGGGCGCTGGGTCCCTAAAGCCAGTGAAACTCACGCAGAGATCAGGGCGCTGCACGAGCCTCGGCTCTGTCCCTGGAGCACGCAGAGGCGGGCAGCACAGACACTCCGCAAAGCCCCTGGTGTTCCCAGACATTGTTGGACCCCGTCACCTCTGCCACTATGCACCGGTGATGAAGGTCTGGACCTCTAAAGAGCGTCTGCTATGTCCCTGGTGCCCCCAGAACAGGGTAGAGCCGATGAGGTTCTAGGCAGCTCCCCTGGTGGTCACAGAGTGCGAAACAACAGGAGTCTCTGTACCTGTGCTGTCAGCATCAGCCTGTGCCACGGACCGCCTCCCCCTGGGCGGGAACCTCTGTGAGCCATCACCATTTGCTGCCATGACTGGCGGGCACCTGTCGGGCACCACTGCCACCCGTTCACTCAGTGACCCCAGAAAGACTCAAAAACCTGCGCGCTGACACGGAACAGGTGCATCAAATCAATAAGCAAGTCGCTGAGGCGTTCCGGCGCTTGCAAAGTAAACACCAACTATCCAAGCAGATGCAAATGAAAAAGCCTCGCTTCATTTAGTCCTAAAAACAGTCTTGGAAACGGCGTGTCTCCTATGCTGTTCAGCTTCAAAGTGCTGCTGCCCGCCTGCGAAGAAGCGCAGCGATTTGAGAAGATTTCTTTACTGGGCACGCACACACAATCTCCACACACAGCCGCACCCAAGCACTTCACACATTTTTAAACGACCATTGGCATGTTAATAAGCTTTTGTTCACCTCTCAGCGCCCCGACAGCTCCACTCTGACTATAGTGAGAATTGTCCAGCCCCCACAGAGCAGCAGAGTCTGAGTCACACTCTGTTTGCAGACAGGTCCGCGGGCCGCCAGGGAAGGCTTGCCGGGCCGCCACTGGCCCGTGGGCCGTACTATGAGTACCCCTGGCCTAGATATTCATGCCTGTGGCTGTTAATTTAGTGCAGAGGCTTCTTCATGGCTGGCAGAATAACCAATATCCATCTCACAAGGAGCTGTCGGCTAAACTAGCCATCCTGCTATGTCTGATTTCATGTAAACGGGTTTCGGATGTCAGAGCACTGGACATTTCAGCAAGAGTTTTTACCCGGAAAGAGGTCACCTTTACCATATCAAGGAGGACAAAGACCAATACCAGGTCGGTATCTTATCCTTCCTTTTCAAAACATCCTAAATTGTGTGTGGTACTGTGCATTAAGGCATATGAGGAGATGAACTCAGAGTTTCGCCCCCCTGGGGAAAGGCAATTAATTACCGCCATGCAGAAACCTTTCAAAGTGGTTTCCTATCCTTCCATTGACAGGTGGGTACGATGGAACGTGTCAGAGGCAGGTGTGGATGTGAGTAAATATGGTGCACATTCCACAAGAGGACCTATGGCACCAAACCATTCAGGTAGGTGGTAGACTGGATGATATTATGAATGCGGCTGGTTGGTCGTCTGATTCTACCTTTCAGAGGTTCTACTTCAAGCCCATTTCGGAGGCGGTATCTCTGGTCGTAAGTAAGCTTTGAACGTGCATAATCCTTGCCTCAGTCCTGTCATAGAATGAAAAATGTCCTATCTAACGAGAAGGCAAGTTTCAATACTATTGAAGACTAGGAGGCGAGGATTTTCCTACCCTGAGATTACTCTCAATCTCATCCCGCCCAGGATGATTCGTTATCAGTAAGCACTTTTCTTCCATGCTGATGTCTTTGCTGAAATATTAATGTCATTGAAATGTTATACCGTTTAAATTTTGCAATCTGAATAGTTTTCTTTTATATGAATACTGTTGACATCCCAGTATACTGAAGAATTTGATAACGGTACTTTCTCTGTATTGCAGGGTATGTTCAAAAGTTCAAATAAATCAGCAATCCCAACTTAACATCCTTCAGTGAAGTAGAGAAAACGGAAGGGACGTCACATGATTATATGTTATGGACTGTTATATGATTGGATTTTGGTTACCATGGAGGCTGCTCCCCAATGGTTCATTGGATGTGTAGTCTGTAATGTTTTTACTGGTTTTTTATTTAATGTTTTTCAAATACTGCTATGCAAAAAAAAATGAAGAAAGATATGCATGAAAAAAATATATGCAAAATCCTCGCCTCTTTGTCCTTAATAGAATCAAAACTTTCTTCTTGTTAGCTAGGAAATTTTTCATTAACCGGTTATTTGAGTTATTCCGATTCAACCGTATTACGTTTCCCTCCTATTTCTACATCATTCTCGACTACACATATGGGAGGAGTTAGCGTCCTATGAAATAATATTGACTTCTAGGTACAAAAAAGACATTACTCCCGGGTGTGATTAGAGAAGAGGCGTGGTACAAATATCTAGTCTCAACATAATTACAAAAAATATTCTGAAGTGAATAGATCTCTGTCGGGTTTTCCATCTACTAATCTTTAGACTATGATTTTTCTTTATAACATATACAAAAAGTAACTTGTCTCAGGTCCAGTTAAGTCCAGTTGCAGCAGATCATTTTATCATGTTTTAAGGAGTGAAGACAAGCACTTTAGCACTGGTTAGCATTGGTAAAGTGCACAGAGCCCTAATGCCAACAAAAATGAATTCAGAATCAGGAGGCGTGAAGGCAAAAAGTGTGGGTGAAGACCACAACAAGGCTCTCAGGTCTAACCGTTATCCAGGGCTTTAAGTGGGCTGGGTTTCACAGGTGCTGAACACCAGCAGTTTTTTAAAGGGGCCTCGAAACGGGTTTCTATCGGGCTCTGTTTTGTGCCCTGGCACAGGCGGTACGTTTTTTTCCGGACTGCAGTGACAGCATGAACCTCAATGTGCACCTGCTCACACTGTTCACTCCTCACTAGTAGAGAAGTTACGGCATGACGTCATACCAGATGAGCCTTGTAGGGTAAAGGGAAATCCTTTCAAGAGAATCGTTTTCTCTCTGGATTGCCCTTTTCTTTTTGAAACTCAGGAGCAGCAACATTGTTTGTTGTGGTGTCACCAGGGCTTTAAGTGAAAGCTTTTTCAATATTATATACAAGCCATAGTTGCTGCTTATTTATCTTATGCAACTAACAACTATTGACAAAGCCAATAGTCCTGCCTTGTTGTAGGTATGATGTTACTTGTTGTATCATATTTCTAGATGCAATGATGAAAAAGCAAAATACCAGTCGGACGGCAAACTATGCTAAGCACATATGTTTCGCTTACGTGGTTTAAGCCACGGCCTTAATTACATTGGCCACGACCCTTTCAGAGACCCCCCAGTTTTTTCATCCCACTTATAAGCCCCGCCGTTATCATGTAGTCATCATGTAACAACGAGCTTTTACACATTTGCATACTACAGAAGGAAAAAAATTCTGGAACATTCTCACCAGATGTAAGCTACTTTCCCACTGGTGCTGCCAAGCTTAGGTTATGCTAATATGATGTACCTGTATATTGGAGTTTATCTCCTGAGACGTCTGCTGGGATTGCAAATGGCGCTGTTCTTTGGGATCAGAATCTCCTCCAAAACTCATCAACAGCTGCTCTGGAGAAACCCCACTGACTAACTCTCGCTGTTTGCATTCAATTCAAAGCGCAATGTACAGTGAGTGCCTCGACACCTAAATGCAACTGGAGCTTCCTTCTTGCAAACAAGACGAATTGTGTATTGACCGAAGAGAATGCTTCGTTCTTCAAAGACGAGCCAGGTAGATATCTAATCTTTCCACTGCTCTCCTTTGGGGGCGACTTCTTACACCTCAGGCATCTCATCTGTGAAATGATTTATGACCCGATAGCCAAACTCTCTGATCATTTGCAACTTCGAAAACAATTGTATTTATTGACTTTTCAATCAATAAGTCACTGGTCGTTCACACACTCCGTCATCTTCTCTGGAATTAAGAGTACATTGTTGTGACCGCGCGCAAGAACATAAAACATCTGCATAATCGTTAAAGGAAGTCTCGAATGAAAGGGCCCACCGAGCTTTGCAAATGTCTGAAATGCAATGAAAACATATTTATAGGCTTAAGTACATTACAAAGGGTTACTAAAAGGGGATTTCTAGACTCCTGTGTTTAAGAGATGTGAAATTCTGTCTCTTGAAGCAAGCAGTAAACTGACCAAAATCTCAACTATTTGCTGCATAACCATTTTCACAGGCCACACTAAAGCCACGGGAACTTACAGGCAACATATTTAACTCTTTGCCTACCAAATATTTGTAAGGACATTTCGGAGCATTTCATTTTCTTACATTTTCAGTATTATGGGGCATATTCTCAAGGATTGTGGACATGTGTGCAGTAACAACCTTCTCCCTGCTCCTCGCAGTCTTCTCCACATGAAAGGAACTCTTCGCACTAGACTTTGAGAGGGTACCTTTTTCAGTAGGACTAACCTGATCCCTGTATCCAAGCTGCATTCATTCGCGGTTGGCCTGAACGTATGACTTGTCCACGGTCTAGCACGACTAGATGGCCGCGAGTGGTACTTTGTGCTTTTAGGTGCTATACTTACCTAAAGATATAAAAAATTAAATTCAATATCTCTGGTTCTACTGATTGAATTTTGGTTGTTTTGGTCTCACTATATGCACACTATTTGTCTAAATTGGTTTAGGATTTTTATTGTGTTGTCTTTTGTCTTTATTACTATTTGTGTGCTACATGAATATTTTACACATTGCCTCTCAGTTAAGTTTTGTATCAAGCTACTAGATGGTTCAGCAAAGGTTAATTTAGTAACTTTTGTGGTTTACCCTGACAAAAATTCCACCTCAACCAAAAACCCCAATATCATACAGTAACCAATGGGTCAGGTATGTCATGCAGATTTTGAAATCTTGAAAGAGTTCAAGACAAAACCCAAAAATAGATGACCCGAAATGGTCCGTGGTGTATAGAACTAGCCAGTTGTACGTGTGCGAGCAAAGCAAGATTTGAGATTCAGTGGAACTGATTGTCTGGCTGAGGCTCAGCCTTCGTCTTACTGGGGTTTAGCAAACCCAAAAAGAGCTGTACCCAGCATCCCCATTCTTGACATACTTATTTTCAAATACAAAAGGGCATATTTATGAAGAATTTGTGCCTGTGCAATGTCATGACAGTGACAAAAACTAGCATAATGTCTTGATGAAGTATTTAGTTACCGTAAATGTAACACAAATTGCGCTTTGAGCTGCTTTACATTAAAAAAGGGCATCACATGGGGATGTATGACGTTACAACGCATACTTTTACAACACATGCCTTTATAACGCGGTTTTTACAACGCATGCCTTTACAACGCATAGTGCTTTGGGGCGCTGGATCGTGAATAGTTTAATTTACTATTCCAACTCCAGTCCCATTGGATAGTAGGGAAGGTGTTGGATAGTACATTAAATCTATTCCCTATCCTAGAGCGCCCCCCAGCGCAATGCGTTTCATGGTTTCTGTTGTAAAAGTAGCGTTGGAATGGTAGTGCGTTGTAAATGTTTTGTTGTAAAGGTTGTTTACCATCACATGGTAGTACATGGCATTTCAATCATACCTTCAAAGGGTTTTGATGCAATGCCTTATCTACTAAAATTGGTGGACAGGGTTTCAGACCAAAATAGAATGTCTCATTATGGGAGGTGTTAACAAGGATAAATGTTTTCAGTTCTCCTAACCTTTCCCACAAAAGATGTGTGCTGCATTGTATAGTTTACATCCAATGTATGAAAAGTCTTGAAGATAGACCAAACAAAAGGGGCATATTATCAAGGGGGTTTATCTCCGCTTTTTTGGCTTTAAAAGCCAAGAAAGCGGAGATAAAATTATCTCCCTATTACCTAGCTTTCGCTAACACCAGTTAGCGACAGCTAGTAGTAGATAGCGACCATCTTGGGCCCCACTTTGCATGTCAGTGATATTTATCACTAATGACATGCAAAGTGGGCGTGCCAAGATGTTAGCGACTGGAAACAGTTGCTAACATTGCTATCTCCTATTACCAACTTTTGGAGATATTCGTGCTAAGCGTGATTATCTCCAAAAGCTAACACCTGCCCCTGAGCAGTTCTTAGCCATGTTATCCAATGGTTGGTGGATAACATGGCTAAGAGCATTAGCTCGGTAATGCATGAATATCGCTGACTTTTCTGCGTTATTCATGCATTTTGGACGATTTATATCGCTTAGGAGATAAACCTTGATAATAGCAAGGTTCCTAAGCGATAAAAATCGCCGCAGCTCGGCGATAAAAATATTGCCGCTAAGCCAACATAGCGATAATTATACCTAGTTGTTGGTAATATGCCCCTCAGTATTTTGTTATAAAAGGGTGCCATTTCAGTAAAAAATATTCAATAGATATCAGGCACACTCTTTTACCCTGTGGTGCAAAGTTGTGTGCATGGCACTAGGAAGCCTGTTTGTGCACCAGTGCTGGAGATTAGCACAACAGTGCTGTACCTTAGTAGGTATGACTCTGTGGTCCCCAGTCCCCCCTAGCACAATGTAGTGCAGTATATTTGGTTGCTTTGCTGCTTTCTGCTTCTATTAATAAATTTGCCCCAAGGACACATCGGGACATCTTAGTGCATAAATACAATTTGAAATGTAGCACAAGTAAATGAAAATCTGTGTGTATCTGAGCTTTAAACCATATGTTGTTGTGCCTTTCTGATGACACATGCATGTTACATGCAAACTAGGCCTAATTGTATGATGAACATAAGCACACTAATTGGGCCAGATTTATCGAACATTTGCTTCACCCTTGTGCCACGCATGGGGACGCAAGGATGATGCAAAACCTAAGTGAGATCTATCAATCCATGCAGGGCCACTGAAGGCAGTAACCTGTTTAAGGTCACTCGGGTCACTAATGACCACCTCTCCGCCTTCAGTACCAAATGAAGAGTCGGTCAGACAGTAGAGAATACAAACCAATAACTGTTCATTCATATACACTCAGAGCGGAGCCCCATCTGCCCAGTCGCTAAAAGTGCTTCAGCGGGGAACTGAAATCACCAAGCATAGAGATACATTATATACGTTTTGTAACTGGGCGAAAACCTGCCCACCGTGGAATTTTCCAAGCAGGAGCATCTAAACAGGAAAATACAGAAAACATGGTTTTCAGCGCTCATATCTTTACACAAAGTAACAGAATCCACTGCCGTTCCATCCGGAGCCCGCCACCAGACAAGGGGGAGAAGGCCTCTAACTAGTGAGAAAGGATTGCGCTAATAAGAACATTGTAATCATTACTGAAACAGAACATGAATGAAGAAATGAAACTCTAAGGGAAGCATTTCTCGGAATTGTACTAGATCAGTTTCAAACAGCCTAAAATGGTGCCCAAATAGAAAATGGTGCAGCGAATACCAACTTAATTAAAACAACGTAAGCATAAACGATTTCTATTTTAACAGAACTTCCATGGTCCTGCATGGATTGATAAATCTAGAGTAACGGAAGGCAGCACAAATTGCTGCCTTGCATTTCTCTGCCCAAAGAAGGCTTTCCAGGGTTTGAGCGTGGGTGTTCCCAGGCATTAACCCATGGATTTTTGGTGCACTCCCAGATTCACTATTGACGGTTGGCCTGGGAATGTGTAAAAGTGCTATGCCTCACCAGGTGAAGCGTATCGAGGAGAAATATCTTTATTTCAAATCCTTTCTCCTCTTTCTATGTGAGCTGCAATCAGAGAAATATGCCTCTGAAGATTGTGTTTGTGCAGGAACGTGTCACTTCTGCTAAAAAATAACCCTGCCTTCAATGTAGGCAGCCTTGCGGCATGACACAAATGTGCCTGCATTGGTACTAGGGAGCCAAAAGGCTGCAAGCTCTAGGAAAAGACAGAAATGTGCAGTGAAATGTTAAATATAGTGCATTTCTGCCCTTTTACACAGCACAGCAGGGTGGTTTGCTAAATTACGCGGCATTAAAATTGATAAATATGGGCCTACCTCTGTAAAGTGTGTATGTGGAAGAAGTAGGGATAAGAAAACGAATGCCTTCAGTGGTGATATTAGCATCATTTTATAGGCAGGTTGATGTTAGTTGCAGTAACAAAAATAACATAAATGCATTGAAAAGAAGTACATACACTACAATACAAGGTCATCCAGCTCAGCACAGAGTAATGTGAAACAGAGCATAGTTTGATACAATTGCTTTCTTTTCAGGTGTCTCTCTACCTGAGGCTTTGTTCAAATAGTGAAAGGGTGTAAAAGACTGCTTCTCTCCAAGCTCCACAGAGAATCACTTGGGAGAAAGATATGAAGAGATTAAATAATTGTGGAGGGGCATACACAATGATTTGTTGCTTGAAGGAAATGCCAGAGAGCCGTTATCCAACTGCAGGACAAGGAGCTTTCGAAGCGATGGATATGTGGATATATACGTGGCTTGGCATAAGGCAGTAAGGGAAAATGCCAATCATTTCATTACCATGAGGCTGATAATAATACAGATATAGGCATTAGAAAGAGTTTAGAATAATTATTACAAATAGTAACGTGAAATATAAAGTGTTTTGTTTTTTCTTAGCATTCATCTTGCATTATATTATAGTTGCTGAGGCTAATGTAATAATTTTCATCATTCTGATACACAGATGTGTATGCTAATTGTGCATAATAAATGCCTATTATTGTAGAACATAGACTGCTGTATGTGTAGTGGGTTTAGGGGTCAGGATGAGTGTCCATGCATCCGCAGATAACCCTTGCAGAACTTCTATGGAAGGGTTTTCCAAGCCAACAATCCGGATCTGAATGAGCTTAACGAATCATAGAAGAGAGCAAAGGGATGTGATAATTTTCTTCGCAAAGGAATTGTTGTGGAATATGAAACTCTCCTCAAATTCCGCCATATACAGTATTTACATTTACATTGCAAATGAGCACCCTAATGCAGCCCCTTTCATTTGTAGGTGAAAACATAAAAAATGTATGAGGGCACATGTAGCAGTGACAGATTATATTCAGTAAGTACCCTGTGTAATCTCTCTATTCTCTAGATAAAGTAGTATTACCTCTAATGCCTCACCTTTATTCTCCACTATTCATGTATAATATGATAACATCACATGTCATAAGAAGGCGTCTTCATTGAATGGGAGACCGTTAAAGGAGTCTGCAGCATCCTAAATGAAGGACTCGGTAATTTTTGGAAAAGGTTTAAAAAATGTACATACTTAAATAGAGGTTCTAGGATAGATTCACATCTTTGAAGACAGGGCTAGGTGCTGCCAAACGTGGTCGCATTTATGTGAAGCTCCCATGACAGGCTAAGGCCCAAGCCTTGGAATGGTATTTTCATGTGTGACTGATGTGGGAACACTGGGAGCCTGCTGCCACTTCGACAGCCCAATGTAAGGTGGCACAACAGAGCCTCAGAGATAGAGGGGCATGATCTACATTTGGGCCCGAACACTGGCCTTGAGCGGCTGGTATTCTGCTGACTTCCTGACCTGCTGCAGCTCCCCACTTATCTCGCAGGAGTGCACAGGATCTGGTAACGAGAGCACCTCAATCACAAGAGCCCTTCCCCAGCATGCACTGATGAGCATAGTGGAGCCCGCCCTCTTGGGCCTGGCTGAATGTGCACTACTAAACCGTAGGTGACATTTCTGAATGGGCATGTAAGTGCTCGTATGTGCATACATCCTGTGGTGCGCCCCTCTGCTGGGACTTGATGGGGGACAGTAAGCCTTGGTTTTTCCACGCACAGTCCAGGAGGGCCTTCCTCTGAATCGGAAAAACACATCCAGTAACAACACCGGCAGTCATCTTGGATTGGTCTGTTTCTGCTTTGCTCATCCCGCTGCATCGCACCCTATAGCATTGTACTGGACACCTTGGTGCTCCTGCTGAGCTTACAGCACTGGCAACAGACTGTACAGCAGGGGCAGCTCTGCACTGACTTCCCTCTCTTCTTTTTTTAGCATACACACTCTTTATATGGCGCCTTTGGCAGGCTGCCCTTATTGATCACCCTGCCCCTCCCCATCCCTCCTTTTCAACTGGCCTTCTGCCTGTCTGAGACGTTGGTGGCGTTGACCTCCCATTTACTCTGCAATATCCCCCCCCCCCTGCTCCCCTGGCTATCCTCATTGAACTGCGTGCCAAAACCAAAATCCGAGCTGGCCAGGCAACTGCTATACTCAGAAGCAATGAAAAACCACCCAAAATCCTCCTGATCACACTCGAACTTGGAAGCAGCCCCAGATGTTCCAGAACCAGTTCTCTTCTCTTTACCAAGAGAACTGAGTGATATCAAGTTGTCAAGAATATGCCGGTAGTTACCATACGTGTGGAAATACAATCCCGTAGAAGGGATTTCACCACCTTCAGGAATCATATCTCATCCTTGGATGACAGAGTCACCAATTTGGAACAAAGGGCTGACAAGATGCCGTATTGGGGGATGACCCCAGGCAACTTCGCAAGACCATAAACTTGAAATATCATAGTTCTAGGGATTATGTGTGCATTACTGGGGAAACTGGATCTTAAATTGAGCCTCTTTGATGTTGGAATTATAGTTGTACCACTGAACAGCTGCAAAAGGGAATATGAGGACCCAGAAGACCTAGAAACTCTCATGGATACTCTAGAACATACTACCTACTATGGATGCCTCAAAGTCCCTGGAAGCCTCTGACTCCTTGCATCCCATAACATGTAACCGTATCTCCGCCACTGACTTAGAGGAGCATTGTCCGTGAGAGTCAATGACAAAGGAATGCAAGAGTGGTGGTAAAGTATGAGTGGGAAGCCCCACAGAAACCAGAGACAAATCCAGATCACCTCTTAAGACATAATATACCCTTGGCCTAGGTCTCGATGAGTGTGCATAGTGCACTTGATGTCCTATGGAGACCAGCCGGTGGTATGCAGGTGTGGTTTGAGACCCCAGCATGCCATCAGCACCTCTGACTATTTTACCAGGTCTCCTAGCTTCCCAGCTGTGTTTGTCCATATTGTACCGATGCTGCCTTATGTGACTGTTTACCAGGTTTTCATGTGGCCTTTTTATGACGCCCTTCTGCTTCTTCTCCCCCTCCTGGGACCTCTACTCACCAAAGCACAATGTTAACGGATGCAAGCACTGTGGTAAGTGCTAGATAACGTATTGAACGAGTAGAGTACAGTTCCTAGGGGTATAGTGGAAAGGAAAGGGGGGAAAGACAACATTTTTGTCTTGTTGCCCTCACACACCCCAAGAGGTGTCATGCTTCATCATTGGGCCTTGCTCCTCGTCGGGCCGGCGCTGCGATGCTCGACGGGCTCACCATTTCCGGGGCTCTTTTGGGAGAAGCCGTTGGGTGCGTGCGGGTGTGGGGGCAATGGGGGTTGGTGTGCACGGGTGGAGTGGTTTAAAATAGGTCAGGGTCGGTCCTAGAAGCAATTAATTTTAATGGTGAAGATGGATCCTGCCTAACTAAAACAGATTGAACGCCCTACGGGAATGTAATGTTCCTAGCAGGCCGTCTCTATAGTGGGGTCGACATGTTTCATGCCAATTGTTCCAGAGGAATCGGTAGGCACTTCATCAGGACCAAAGTGAATTAAAGTGCACAAAAAAGAGGGAAATTGGAAAAACAGGAACCAAGACTTTTGGAAGAGGACTGTTATGGGGCCCTAGTAGTCCTGTTTCTGGGTGGAGTTGACACCTGTGAAGAGATTAAGAAACAGATTTGTATAGTATGGAGAGGCTGGAGGAAGGGTAATGGGGTGGGGTAGGAGAGGTAAGAAGGACGGAGTTAAGTCTTAGTTAAAAAACTCAGTTAAAAACCTTGCAGTATCAAATTTATCAAGGACTACAATGGACTGGTGTGGCCACTATGGAGTATAGAAGGAACCTGGGCTGGAGGCGTGTTAAAAGGGCTTAGATATCCCTACCAATTTATTAGGGGAATGGTAGGTCACCTGCAGCTGGCCCTCAATGAGTGTAAGTCCATTGAAGGCAAATCTCATGGATTGTTAGAGTTCTACGATCATTTAGAACATTTTTCGGACAGTTGTTTTAAAACCAATCCATAATGCTGAGTTGCGGTGTTTGGAATACAATAGGATAATGTATATGAAGGTAGTCTTCCTCTGTTGTGGCATTTTACATATTAATTAGTACATCCAGCACACTACGAGTAAATGGTGATGGTTGGCACACTTTGCAGCAAATAGCGTGATCACAATATACATACGGCCTGATTCATGAAGCCGAAATCGGCTCGCAAAGGGCCAGATTCTGAGAATCTGGCCCTTTGCGAGCTCTATTTTTGCATTTGGGATTCATCATCCCAAATGCAAAAATCAGTAATAGCGATGTCGCAATTTTGCGAAGAATTACATTTAAGGAATCTCTATTTGAGATTCCTTAAATGCAATTCATCATCCATTAAAAAATTGCGAATTCGCAATTTCGGCCCGCTATTTACAGCGAGGTCAAACCTCGTGGTAAATAGCGAAAGCTTAGAAAAATGCTTTTAAAAGCATTTTTCTAAGTTGCATGTTGCACACACACATGTCCTTTGGACATGTGTGTGCGCAACACCTGTTTCAATTTTCATTTAAGGGGTGCTACAGGGTGTCCTTTGGACACCCCTGGCACCCTTTAAATCGCTATCTTATTTGCGATTAGCTAATTGCTAATCGCAAATAAGGAATACTCCCCATTCATTCCTATGGGCCTTTTGGCCCGTAGGAATGAATGGGGAGTTTTTCCTTATTTGCGATTAGCAATTTGCTAATCGCAAATAAGGAATTTGTAGGAATCGCATTTTATTTTGCGATTCCTACATGAATACTGTTTTCTCTATTAGAGACTCGCAAAATGGTACCTTGATGAATCAGGCTGATAGAATGTTAAAATCGCCCATTGGAAAGGTTGCCAGTAATTGGTTAGATGCAGGTAATATTATCGGTAATGCCAATTCCCCCATAAACAGGGGTCACTTGGTAACATAAACACATTTCAGAGAGCCCCAATAAAAGCACTCACCCGTAGAACAACTACTACGGCCGGACGGGGTTGTTAGGGAGCACGTAGTTGCTCCACTCCTTCA
Organism: Lissotriton vulgaris; assembly: GCF_964263255.1. NCBI lineage: Eukaryota > Metazoa > Chordata > Amphibia > Caudata > Salamandridae > Lissotriton > Lissotriton vulgaris. The sequence goes on along the minus strand of NC_141689.1, from coordinate 1,170,293,631 downwards.
GAAAAAAGGAGAAATGAGTTAAGACCGTAGTAACATGAAAGATCCGTGCAATAATCTCCTGGGGCTTACAGTACTTTTGAAAATGAAGCAGGAATACTGACAAGTGGGTGGCGGCAACTTTGCCAGTACACCTACCCTCGCTCCGTTTCCCCGTGAATCATCATGACCGGAAGCTGAGTATAAGAGCCCAGGTTCCGGTGAGAACACTGTAACGCTGACTGCATCCGCCATTTTGGGTGAGTATCGGCGTGGGTTGGATTGAAAGCTTTATTGAGACACGGATTGACCAAGGATAACACAGGTTTTTTTTTTACACCTATGGTTAATAGTAACTTTATAAAACTTATTGTATACATTTATCAAAAGTGAAGCCAAACAATGGTGACCACGGGGTGAAAGTATCTTCATGTGTGCTATGTGTGAGAAGGAACTTAAGTGGCCCATACATTTCTATCAGGTGCTAAGCGTGGGCACAGGGTCTATGTAGCTGTAGTGCAGTGGAGTCAGTGATAACTACTGCACACTGTAGTGTATTGTACTAGATGGGTGAGTTAAGCGATGCACTCCCCATCGGAGTAAAACCGTAAAAATCATGACTAGCTAAATAGAATAGTTAGGTAATGGAGTAGGCCGGATCTATGGTGGGGTTACTGGATGTTGCCAGGGGTATTGTCCACGGTGTAAGTGGGGAATATGACTCTACATGAGTTAGACATACGTCAGTTGATTACGGTGGTAGGGCTAATAGTAGTGATCTAGTTGTGCAAGGGTTAATACATCCATTAGCTGCTGCTTCTGTTGCTGTATTCTCAAATGTTGAGACTAGCCCACGGGATATCGTCGTTCAGGCCTCGTGTATGTGTCGAAAGTTAAAAAACCCATTGTTGCTCCTTCCCGAACAGGGACTCTTTAGAGATGTTTCTATTGTGTTCAAGGATTGTCCACTGTATGTCGTTTGGAGAATGTTGTGTTTCTGCGAAGTGGGTATAGAGTTTCGTCGTTGCTTCACCACACTGGATGTTACTCCTATGTTCTGAGATTCTTGTATTTACAGCGCGCGTAGTCATCCCCACATATTGGAGTTTGCAGGGGCATGTCAGTAGGTACACACAATTGGTGGTGTTGCAATTAGAGTGTGTTTTTTGTATCCAGACCCAGGTGTCAGATAGTTCAATTGTTTTTGTTGCTTTCGTTAAACGGCACGCAACACATAGTCCACACGGGAAATGGCCTGTAACCTGGGGGAGTCCCCAAAGGGTGTTGTCAGGAGTGGTATGGGGCTTGGGTCTTGTGTTCACCACCATATCTTTAATATTAGATGTCCGTTTATAGGCGAACCTGGGTTACTCAAATGATTTTTCTCCTACCTGCAGAATATTCCAATGTTTGTTTATCACTTTTTTGAGAGAATTGGATTCTGGGGTAAAGGTAGTCACACAGGTAAGGATGTCTGAGGTGGGTTTTTCTTGTTTTTCCAGGAGTGCCAGTCTATGTGTGTTCTGTGCTCTCTTTCGGGCATTCTTTATCTGTTTACATGGGTATTGGCGTGAGGGTAGGCTGTCGCTGAGTTCCGAGGTCTGTCTTTTGAAATCCTCTAGCTCGGTGCAATTCCGCCTCAGTCTGAGGAAATGCCCATAGGGGAGGTTTTCTTTTAGGGCCTTGGGGTGGAAGCTTTGGTATTGTAAGGGGCAGTGGCTGTCTGTGGGCTTTTTGTAGGTGGTGGTGGTCAATTTGTTGGGGTGTCTCTTGATCAGAAGGTCTAAAAAAGGGACTTCACTTGAGGAACTGTGTGCTGTGAACCTAAGGTATGGGTTTAGATCATTGATCCATTCTAGGAAGAGTGTGATTGTATCACTAGAGCCTTTCCAGAAAATCAGAATATCGTCGATGTAACGACGCTACAATTGGATGTTGGACGTGAAGGGGTTAGAGTCAGTCAGGATATCCCTTCCCTCAAAGTCTGACATGTAAAGACACGCTAGACTTCGGGCGAAGGTGCTGCCCATTGATGTACCCTGTTTCTGGTGGAAGAGGCTGTTTTCAAATTGAAAGAAGTTTTCTGTCAGGGAAATCTGGGCACATTCCATTATGAAGCTGACGGGTGTCGGGGAAGTCCAAGTGCTGCTGTACAAAATGGATTCCACCACATCAAGGGTGATCAGTTGGGGGATGTTAGTGTACAGGGCCTCCACATCCAGTGTGAGAAGGATATCCAGTTGGAGGCCCTGTTTGTTGGTGGATCCAATTAGTTTGAGGACATCCCTGGTGTCCTGGAGAAACAATGGAATAATGCGGACAAGTGGTTGTAAAAAATGGTTGCAAAATTTCAAAAGGGGTTCAAGGATGGACCCTATACCTGAGACGATTAGTCTCCCCGGGGGTGGGCTTACCCCTTGTGTATTTTGGGGAGGGTATAGAAGTAGGGATCTTTGGGATTTTTCTGCATGAGGAATTCCGCCTCGTGCTTGGTGATCCAACCCTGGTTGAGGGCTGATGAAACCAAGGAGTTGATCTTGGTGGTCAATCGTTTTGTAGGGTCTTCTGTGAATGGCATGTAGTACTGCCTATTGTTCAGCTGTCGGAGACATTCATTTCTGTAGTTGGTGGGGGACATAACGACGATTGCACCCCCTTTGTCCGCCTCTTGTATGGTAATCAGGGGGTAGTTGGACATATTTTTTAAGGCTCCTATTTCTCGCTTAGAGGTGTTGTGATGACTGCTTCTCTGGTTGTTGACGCTCACTTACTTAGATGGTTAATGATCAGCTATAGCACTCCTTCAGGAAACACACCTGATCCCTGACAAATGTACTAAACTATGCAGGTGTTGGGTGGGTCAGGTTATCAATGCAAGCGGCTTAACCACGGCAGAGAGTACATGCAGTTTCCTGGGCCCTACTTGAAAAAAAGGCATAATGATTCTCTTTCATCCAAATCCAAATATAGCTTTATTCGGTTTTTTAGCAAGGAAAATCATAAAAGCACATTTAATACAACATAATAAGATGAGTTCAAAACTCAAACATGAAAACATACAATTAAGAAATGGTAAAAAAGTCTTTGAGGTTGTGCAAATTATGGTTGTCGGAAATCAGAAGTCAGTCAATTCATAGTCGCTCTACACCTTACTGCAAATTTCAAAAAGCTAGCAGCTACAATGGTTGTAAGTTCATCTTCGAGCATGTATAGCTTGAGTAAGGCTGGCCTACACTGTCTTACGCCCCACAGTTTCAGGAGTGGGAGTAGATGTTTCTTTCTGCCCCAATCATAAAATTTGCAAAATAAAAGAACGTGAATGTTGGATTGCTTGGAAGCATTATCGCAAGGACAGACCACCAGGTTAGTAGACCAGTCATCTGTGGTGGGAAATGTTAGTAGACGGTAAAAACAATCCGTCCTCATCCTTGTTAGCAGCATTCTCGTGTAGATTGAAAGAGTCGGGGAAAGATAAGAGGGAATGCCAGCATCATGTAGTAAGAGATTGTGGTGAGCAATCGATGATTTATTACCTTCGATATAAGAACGCCTGTCTTCAAGTAGACCTAAACAGCGAGCCTTCAGGTCCTTTTTCGAGATGGTTAGGCACAAAGTCGGGTTGACATATAAATCAGCCAAATCCAATGATGTTAGAAATTTCTGTACATAGGCAAGCCAAGATATTTTTCTTGAGTCAGTTAGGGCCATACAGTCCTTAATCACGTCTTGGTTCAGCACCGTTTTTTCCGAGGACCATATTTTGTGCCATAACAGAATTGGTGCGACTTTGATTAAGTCCGAGATATGTACACGGGCGAGCTCGTTGTGACAGACTGTGGTGGAAATAGATCGAGGAACAGCCAGCAGATATCTAAGAAATGCGTTCTCGCTGGTTTGTATCTCTCCACAGTCCGCCAGACCCCAGATACCAGCACCATATGTTGCAGTGGAGACGCATTTAGCTGCAAATATGTCCAACAAAATCCCGACCGGTTTCCCACCTAATTTAGTAGCAAATTTCTTTAGGGCTCCAATTTGCCTAATAAAAGCCAAGTTTCGAGTGTGAACAGCATTATTCCATGAACCTGTACTATTAAAAAGTATGCCTAGGTAGGTAAAAGTTTTCGTGAGGCTGATCTTGGATGCATTAATGAATGTATTGGAAGAAGTGGTCTTTTTTTTACTACAACACATGTTTCCTGGGCCCTACTTGAAAAAAAGGCATAATGATTCTCTTTCATAACTCTTTTTCCTGCAAAGTCCTATGCACCTGGACAAATCCCGAGGGTCACTATGTCTTTGTGGATTTTTAAAACAGGAGACATTGAACTGGTAGTAGGATCCATATAAATCTGGTCTGGCACAAAACTGACCAATTCTCATCCACTTCTTTTGGTAAAATGCAGGTTTTCAGTGGAAGGAACTCAACTGTCATAGAGGACCAGGTCTTCAATAGAACCTGCCTCACCTGACACCCAGCACACCATAGATAGGCATCTCCTGCTCGATTTGGAACAGGATATGGTTCTAATTGAACTGTGGTGCCTCCTTCATCCTCATCCTGTTCTGTCTACTATCTGCAGCAATGGGTGTGGCCAGGATTGGTGTATTGTACCTTTGAGCAACCAACAAAACCACATCCTTTATTTTCTAGATAGAAGAGGTGCAGGAAGTGGCTTCTTTCGAGAAACTGATCTACAAATGATAGGCTGCAGCGGTTCACAAATCTGGATGTCCTTCCTGACCAAGGGCTTAAATTGGGCTGAACCTAGGTCGAGCCTCTCTCCGACCCCACCGGAGTTGTATTTAGAGTCCTCCGACTACCACTTCCCTTCCTTCTTTGCACTTCTTGTTTTTTCTACTTTTAATTTTCTTCACTTTCCCTCTCAGGCCATGTAGTTATATCTATCCACCCTTCAGTTCCATTGGAGCGTGCTAGAACAGTCACTTTATCTCGCCCAGGCACACCAGCTTGGGTATATCCATTTCCTGTGTTTTAGGATTGTTGGCACTTGGAACATGCTCTTTGCACTATGTTTTGGTGTGCATTTGTTCTTACTCCTTGATTGTTGTTGGACTGAAGTTAGGTCTGATGATCTGTGCTCTCACTGAATGTGCCACATTGTAGTCTGTTATTTGAGACGTTGTTGTTTCACTTGCTGATTTTACAAAGTCTGTGTTTTGTTTTAAAAATACTTAGAAATAAAGGCATGTTACACAAAAGATTCAAATCTGGATACTGTTGGTGTTCTTAAGAAGTGGAATAACATCAAGGACCATATGATCAGACATACACTGAAGATATGCACGCTAAAAAGAACTACCAATGACGTGGATCAATAACAGACATCTCAGATGTGGTGAGTGCTCATTCTCCCCACAGACAGTTGAAGGCTCTACATTTACATTTTCAAACTACAAAGCCATACACAACGCCTTCTCTAGGAGCAATGATGCTTGTGATATATGAAATCACTATTCCTGGAAAAAGACTAGTCAAGAAGTCCATAATAGAATATGACAATGCAAGTCGAGAACACACTGTATATTTCAGCATGCACCACTAGTCAAATATTTTATTGAACATTCCCATAACGAGACTAAATTAAAATGGACAGTAATTGAGGATGCTCTGGCAGTGATATAGTATGTCTACTACTTTAAAAAGAAGTAACAACTACTGTGCTGAAGTTTGACACTACTAACACTGGACTAAACAAAATATTTGAAAGTCTTGTCTAAGATATATCTGAGGTGTTTACCTCCATACAAACTACACACTTCCCAAATCCATTCACTTGTGTACATGAGCAGGATAATGATAATTACGAGTTTGGTGGTCTTGGAGCGGGCAGCCACCCGTAGTCAGTCAACTCGCCAGATTGAGAGTTTTAATACTGCTGGCGGTCCGGCTGTGGCTGCACAGGTGTGGTGGTCCCACAGCCTGTGCCTTTTTAAGGCTCAAAGGTGAGCCATAGAAAGGCAGTGCTGTGGTAGCGCCTCAGAACGTTCTTGCACGAGGAGGAATGCACCATGTTGTGAGATAAGACCTTGCTGGACTAACGAGTGACATTCAAGACCTTACAAATTTCGTGCAAAAATAGGCATTGTGACATTTGAGGGGAAAATGCTCGGGAAGAAAAACATCTTTAATTCATGCAAGTAATTGGTCAGATTTCATTGTTCATCTGAGCATATGTGTGTAGCCAACAGCAACATAGTAACAGGGCTCCTGAAGCTACTCCTGTGGCATCTACCTACCACTACTCCAGAGATGAATTGAAGTCTGGTTATAAACGTATCTGTCCCCCAGAGAGAAGAGTATGTTCCAAACTCCAATCAGCGTCTAACAGGACAAGTTGATAGACTACATAGGCAAACCTCCAGCCCACAGCAATAAGAAAGTGAGATACACAGCAGCCGGGCATGCACTTTTTACACTATGTTTCGTAATTCTGGTTGTTGTTCATAATTATGTGTGATGTAATACATCGTAATAGCATTTGCAGTAGTGAACAACCTGATGATGGAGAACATTGACTGTACCAATCACTGCAATTTACACATGTTGTGACAATTTAGGTTAGTGTCCTTGACCTAATGGATATTAGTACACCTTCCATAAAACACATTTTGTATATTAGTAACACTTAGGTGTTTACTAAGGATTGCTGTACTGAAAGTGAAGTTTTTTAGTCAACAAAAAATGTGCTCCCATAAACGTGTGTCATGTTGTATCAATGCATATGCATGATGAATAATATACCCAAGAAAGTGTTGCTCTCCCTCTCAAAAGTGGTGTGAAAAACAAACCATCCACTCATAATTTCACATAAAACCACTACATGTATACTACTTCAGAAATTCCAGTGTCTCCATATGCACTTAATGTACCTCTTCTATCACTAAGGGCTTCATTCACAAAGAATTGGCATAGGGCAGCGCTGCAAGTCCTTCTGCCGGTATGCCCTACGCCAGTTCAAAAGGGCAGGGATGCACCTTGTTTACAAAATACGATTTATTCCTGTTCTTTACGCCACCACCGGTGTACAATTTGCAGCTGAGCGCCTACGCAGGCACCCTTGCACCATGGTGTTTGTGTTGTTGGCATGATTGTTTTTGTGAAGGACATTTTTGAGCCCCTTCCAGTTCAAAAACAGTCATGAGAGATGTTTTCCTCTTTCTATGTGTGCTGCAGAATGCAGCACATGTGAAAAGAGGAAAAAACGAGGATACATATAAATATTTCTCCGTGTTACAGCTGCTCTGATGAGGAGTTTGTATTTGGCACTGCCCCAGGTTTACATGAAGTTGTAAATCTGGGGCTGTGTTTCCGGAATTCGATGTTGGTTTCCCACAGAGTTTCCATGCTGGCCTTTCCGACACACAAAAGCTGTCAGAAAGTGACTTTGGGGCCCGAGCAGTGCCCCCTTTGCCTCCGCGGCATACAGTTGGCCAAGGGGGTACCTATGGTTCCCCCTGCAATTCTATGCACTGTGTGGCAGGCACCATGGGGTGTCTGCCACAGTGTACAGGGTTTTACACACCCTGCCATTTCTAAATGGGAGCCTGTATTAAGGCTGGTTTAGAGCTGTAATACAGGCTCCCATAGAGAAATTTGAGTTTCCGGGACGGTGGTCGGAATCGCTGACTGGAGGTCGGTGAGTACCGAGACGAGACGTGTCGGTTGGAGGCAACTCCGACCAACATCGTAATAAGCCCCTATTTGTGCAGTTTTAACCTGCCATCTCAACATGGCATAATAAACATTTTGCTAGGTCCAAACATTCCTTTTTAATACATACAAATCACCCATAAAGTAGGCCATAGACAGTTGCAAGGACAAGGTGCAGTGTATTTATAAAGTTGGACATGTACATTTAAGTTTTACTCGTCCTGGTAGTGAAACACTCTTTTTTCTCTACTGATAGAAGTAACTCTCCCATGGAATACCATTGGAGATGTCTTATTACATTTTATGAGTGCAATTACCAAATGGGAAGCGATAACTGGTTCATGTTTGGTGTCTCTGGAATCCCAATTTAAAACCTTACTTATGGTAAAGCAGATTTTATATTACAGTTCTGAAAATACCACTTTTAGAAAGTTGACATTTTCTGGCCATAGCCATTTGGTGCCTACAACCTGTCTATCATCACATGACTGGATATAGTTGGCAGTTGGGCTTTGAATATTCCTCCTAGAATGCCACACACAATGGGGGCTTAGGTGTGACTAAATGGGTGATCACTGGCAGGATGGGATGGAGGAGCTGGGCACAGCCCCACCTTTACTTGAATAGGTTGTGTTCATTACCCACAAAAGGTGCACAACAATCCTGGATTGCCACTTCAGCCAGCTTGGAGTCAGGGCTGGGAAACTAGGGAATTCCACACACTTAAAAGACACTGTATAGACGCTTCTCCCACCATCCACAACCAGGGCAAAATTATATATTAGAAAGACCTCAGGCACTAAATCTTGAGTACATGTTGAACCTGTTGGTACTCTTCCATAAAGATGTACTGCTGTGCTGCTGAAAGGACTGTCACTCTGCTGGAATGCCACTCTGAAGAAACTGCTGCCCTGTTGTGCTGACCTGCTGCCCTCATGCCCAGTGCCCTCTCTTCGCATAACAAGCATAAATTGCTGTGGAGGTCCACCACCGCAAAGCTCCATCCCGCTCACCCGTAAAGCACATACGGCTCTTCGCACCAAGCCAACCACCAGCAGTAAAGCTCTTCTTGCTTTCTTTGGCCCTCACCAAAGTTAACGGGACTCATGGCACAAAACTTGAAAAGGTAAACCTTCTTCAGGTCTAATCTGGGAATGTATCTGACACGCGCTGCATCGCTGACGGCCTGAACTTTTTAATTTGACCTGGTTCAGAATGCCAGAGTCAGCGCTTTCTGCCTTTAGCCTCAATATTACAGTTTATTGTTTAAAAATTCATAACTTTGGATTTTTGTTGTTTTAGTCTTGTTGTGTTTATTACATTAAACTGTATTCTTCTAACCAGGTGTGGGCTCTTTTTGTGTGGTGCTTTCACTGTTTTACTGTTTGAAGTGTTATACAAATAATTTACATATTGTCTCTAAGTTAATCATGACTGCTCTGTGCCTAGCTACCAGGGGGTTGATCACAGGTTAATTTAGGGTTTGCTTGTGCCTTATCTTGACTACCCTACCTTACCCTGACTAGGATTGTATTGCTACTTGACCAGGGCTCAAACCACATTCAACCAGTAACTAAATTATTAGCAACACTGCAGGAAGGGCGAAGTCCAACACCATTAAACTTCACTTCTCAGCCCTGAGTTCAAGCAGGTGTAGGTTCAGACTATGAGAATCTCCTCACAGGTCACAACAACAGGTGCAGTACGTCAACTGTCTTCCATAGATCCAGAGGTGTTCCCACCCTACCCAGTTTTGCAGCACTTTCTGTGTGGTTTACTATATTCTTTCCCCTGGCTCACCTCTCTACTTAAAACCAAGATGCCAAAAGCTTTCTTCCCATGTGTAGAGCTCACTGATCCCTCCCAGAGGTAAGGCTATGATAATGAGCAAACCCAGCCTTGTGGTCACATCAAGCCAGTTCTGGAGCAGCTACCCCTCACACTGAGCTCAGAGACAAGATGGCTATGACTACAAAATGGAAGCAGACTTCGGTGTAAACTACACTTACCTGTGACAGGTTAGGCTTCTTTTGCAGCTCAGGAAGGGGCTGAGCACAGGCCATCCTGCTGAGGTTAAAAAACAATTCCACACACCAAGCTCTGTGTCCAATATCTGGGAGCAATTGACACCTCACTTTTACCTTACCACAGGTGAACCATTAACAGTCAGGTGACACTGGACAGTGGCAGAAAAACTAATTTGGATAAGGAAGAAAAACACAGCTTTCTAATAGTCTAATTTTCAAAATAGTAATATAAAATCCTAATCGACCATCAAGTTGGATTTTAGATTACCTCTAAAATGAGACTTTCATTGATTTTTCTATCTCTTCCCAAACTAAAACTGTGCATTATAAGGGCTTATAATGTAACCCAGTACTTTCCTATGGCAGAGACAGCCTTGCTACAGTGAAAAACGATTTGGGAATTTCTTCACTGACAGGTTATGTAAAAAAATGCATGGACTACTTTTTAAATGCCATGTACAATGCCCTGTGGGCATTTATGGCGTGTGTTAGGGGTGACTCTCAAGTATCAAAAAGGACGTTTTCGACCTGGCAAATGGTTTAATTTGTCAAGTTGAATTGGCAGTTTTACAAATACCTACCTTGGCTGCAGGACAGGCCTCAAGAGATGTTATGCATTGTCACTTTATTGATGGCAAAATATGTTCTGCAGTCCACTAGTAATATTAAATTTACAAGCCGGGGCAAATGTTTGTACCATATACTTGGTACTTATAGGTAGATTCAATATGTCAATCAGGAGAGTTGCCAATTTGGGTATGTTTTAGGGACAAGAGCACATGCACTGGGTACCCAGTGCTCATAGTTCAAAAACCAGCAATAAAATACAGCAGACACACAGGGGTGGCCAAGAGAAAATGGGCATTTTCGTACATTATCTTGTTAGGCTATGATAAAATATACAGGCATCTTAGTAGTCATTGGCAGCAAGTGTGACGAGCTGAGTACAGTTAGCACTCAAGAAGGCACTATATGTTCGCATAAGCCCTCATGTATGAATCCAAGCTCTACACCCATGACTGCTGTTAGACCCAGCGGGTTCTGGCTGGAAGAGACACATTGAAGCCAGCTGGAATCCCCTTCCTAGGTAGGATGAGTATGATGCATGTGTCCATAGGACCGCCGTACTCATGGTGGCAGACAGACCACCACCACACAGGCTGTCCACCTGCCGTAATATTAAATGTGGCGGTTGGACCACCACGAGACCACCGGCTCTGCTGGGGGTCAAGTATTCCTCTGTTCTAGCAGTCTGGAAATGGACAGGAAAATGCTGGCGGTGCCACTAAGGCACTGCCAAGCATATTCCGACGTTCCTTTCCACTGCCCTTTTCACAGTCATGAGCCTGCCATGAAAAGGATGGCAGACATGGAAGTGGCCCCCTGCCACTTCTGGGCCTGGGAATGCATGCAGGGGGGCACAAGTTGTGCCCCTCTGGAATCGCACCACGTTCCTGCATGGTGTGCCATGCATGCCACATCATGCAGGAATATGTTGCAGTTGCTGTCACTGCAGCAGTCTGCTGTTAATGCTTTCCTATGAGCCTAACACCCACCACCATGACATAGCCGCAGTACCTCCCACCCGCCATGGATTATACTCGCAATCCAACGGGCGGGCTCACTACGGGCTTGGCGCCCTTCCTGATGGCACACAGTGTCGGGTCCACAGAAGAACAGCCAAACTCGTATTAAGGCACTTAATATCTTGAATAAAACACATATTCAACCTATACATTGGAACTAAAATATTTTTGGAGGAGTATCCATATTTTCCACACAGATTCCCGTTGCAAAACATTTTTAATAATCGTGGGTAGTTGGGTCACATTCATTCCTAATTCACAAGCAGCATTCAAACAAAAATGCTCAACAATCACACCGCTGTATCAGTACTGGTAGTATTAGCCATCCAATCAGCCAAACATCCCCACCAATGCAGTGACCCGTGGGCAATGCTGTGATCCCAGTAGATCACTTTCTTCTTGGGAATACACACACCATTTCTCCATTATCACCAGCCTGTAACTGATGTGCAACCACAGACCATCTGCATTGAAAACTGTTAAGGGTAGACCCTGGGAAGTTTGCAATAACATTAAAGTTTGAAAATACTTAAAAATATGAGCATTAAAGCACATAAAATAGCAATAAGCCAAATATGCAACAGACTTACCCGAATTTTTTAGTTAAAACAATAGTGTAAGAAGGATGGATACAATCAAGATATTTAAAATAACAATATAGATCTTGATTGTGCAAAGTACAGTAATATAAGGAAAGTATAAATCCATGCATGTGACTGGTAGGTACCATACCTATATGCCTTAGTGATTTCTTAGCTTTAAATGCATATGCAAGAAATGACGCAAGATCAAAGTATATTTTTATGTCTTGCAGTTCCATAAAGAATTGGTAGAATACTTTATATGAACGCATCCCTTCACTTATAAAAAGAGGTTTCAATATTTTTTCTGCCTCCATGATAAAATTTGCGGAAGGTGACTGCATGCAGTGTGGATTGAGGGGTTGCTTTATCACAAGGGCACTTGTAATCCTTGGGAGCCTAGTTAGAACCCATTGGGAATGCTACCAGGTGATGGAAGATTGATAAAGGAAATCTAGTTAAGGAGAGCCTGTGATACGTGTTATGAACCAATAGCATTCATCATTATGTTGCCACTAGAATAAGATATGATGTGGACGTTCATGGAATTCCGGCAGCTGTGATTCATATATAGGTACGTTGATGCCCAGGGATCCTGCAATGTAGCATTATTGGATTCAAGTGCACCTCACCCTTGAGGATAGTGTGCCAAGGCAAAACAACCAAAACAAACATGTTGCTTCTCCTTACATTTCACGGATTGTGGATATTGGTATGGCCACATTTAATGATGGTATCCATTATTTGGCCTAAATGCCTAGCTTGGCTGGCTGTTGAAATGACATTTGTTATATATATTCTCTCCCACTATCTCTACATGCCAACATTATTCGCCTAAGCTTTTGAAAAGATCTGAAAACATACCACTTTGGACAGCTTTCATTGCAAAGGCCAGGTTCCTACCAGTGAAAATGCCACAGATGTATTAACAGGGCACCCTTTTCTGTTGGCAATTGCAAACTTTAGAAATTCACAAAATAAAATCTATAAAATAAAGCACAGTACTATGGCTCTCCTGGAAAGAGCCAGTAACAAAAAAGGAAGGAAAGCAAGTATTATTACAAGGTCAGATATGGGATGTGGTTTAAAGGTAGAGGATGTCAAATCCAGTTCCCACTAATTCAGTATGTCTTTAATCATCAGTTCTGTTACATTACAAAGAGATGTGTTCTGCTCCTAAAATGAGATTCATCCTCTTTTGCCTCCTTCTCCTCCAGCAAGTTTCATCTGCATTTAGCAAAAAAGCAAGGACAAGTAGACCTGGACCATGTGTGTTGCTAAAGCTTGCTGTTTCTGAAGGCCTTTAACAGCCGCCATTATATAGCCATATATACTTAGATGGTTATCTTAATGTGTGAACATGAATTATACATCATATAACAGATACTTGCTTGTGACACAACTCAAGGGGCCAGATTTTCATAGTGTTGTGTTGCTGTGTGTCCCGCAAGGTAACCCAAGGGCAATGCAACACTAAAGTCAGATTTACCAAGCAACCCAAGGCCACCTTGCATAGACTTGCAGTGCATGGTAAATCCGAAGTAACGCAAGGAAGTGTAAGTTGCTGCCTTACTTTACTGTGCCCCATGTAGGCATTTCATGGGTCAGATATGGGTATTCTCATGCATCCATCCATGGATTTTAGTGCATTCCCAGAGTTATCATTAGTGGTAAACCTGGGAATGCGTCAAATTGCTATGCCTTCCCAGGTGAGACGTAACAAGGAGAAATATCTTTATCATTTTTTTTCTCTTTCTACACTTGCTGCATTCTGCAGAATATATAAAAAGAGAAAACAGCCTCATAGGATTGTTTTTGTGCAGGAAGATGCCTCTTCATGCACAAAAACAATCCTGCCTGAAACATAGGCACCCTTCCAATGTGAGCCAAGGATGCATGCGTTGGTGTTAGGCAGCCAAAAGTGTGCCAGTACTAGGAAAGATTCAGAAAAGGGGGTGGTGATGGACAGAGTATCTGAATTAAACAGAACACTCATACCCAGTCAAGAGATCAGGGCTTGATCCATCACCGTTTTTTAGCTCACTGCACCATCCCAGCTCAGAACCTGGCTATATGCAAATTAGTCTGTCCCTGGCCCAGTGCATCATCGGAACAGGTTAGACCAAACTACCAAGCCAATTCTTATACTGGGAAGGAAACAAGCTTCCGGGGACCGGTTTCTGGCATTACAGCCGTCTTCGGCCCGGCTTGCTTGAATCCTGATGGTGCAATGAGCAAGGGACTCACATCTGAGTATACCCTTCCACGCTTATTGTTTCCTTTCCAGTAAAAGAATTGGCTTGGTAGTTTGGTCTGCCCTGTTCCCATGATGCACTGGGCCAGGGACAGACTAATTTGGATGTAGCCAGGTTCTGAGCTGGGATGGTGCAGTGAGATAAAAAACGGTGATGGATCAAGCCCTGATCTGTTGACTGGGTAGGAGTATTCTGCTTTATTCAGAAACTCTGTCCATCACCACCCCCTTTTCTGAATAGTACTAGGAAAGGACAGGAATGCACCGTACAATTGTAAATACAGCACATGCCTGCCCTTTCCTTTTCCCACAGCACAGCAGTGTGTCTTGCTGCACTGCGTTGTGTGAAAGTTTGATATATCTGCCTAAGGGCTCTAATGAGATGTGTGACCATATTCACAGCACCGTGCTACTTGCTTTTGCCATCTTGGCTCTATTGCACATCAATGTGAGATAAAGTGTTGAACTGCCTCCATATAACATAGCATTTAATTTGCAACAAGGATGTTCTTGTCGAATAACTTTGACATTGCATAAAAAGCGAGCAGGAGATCACTAAGGGGTATGCATCTCTGATTGCAGAGTGAGAGGACAATACAAACATCTGTTGGAAAACCTCTGCTACAGATTTATGTGGGACAACATGACATGAGGCATAACGTACCCCCTGAGTTACATTTTAAGGATATTGCAAGTCACCAAGGACTTCCATAATCATATAGATGGAATGAAACACTAAGATGACTTCCAAAATCCTTATCATGTATGCCAGGAGGTAATTTATTCCATAGAACACATGGTCCCACCATCACCACAACCACTTAAATCATTGATGCGTAGCTCTTTCATATGAAAGAGGGAGCATGTTTGTAAACATGAAGAGTAAAAATCAAACATCTAGTGCGACATCAAACAACAAAAATCTGTTAAATATTTGTTGCAAGCAGATATTAGAGGTAATTTATTCCATAGAACACATGGTCCCACCATCACCACAACCACTTAAATCATTGATGCGTAGCTCTTTCATATGAAAGAGGGAGCATGTTTGTAAACATGAAGAGTAAAAATCAAACATCTAGTGCGACATCAAACAACAAAAATCTGTTAAATATTTGTTGCAAGCAGATATTAGAAAAACTGGAGTAGCTTAGAATGTATAGAAACTTGCAGAAACATTCTTGGTTTTCTCTAACACTGTTAAGAGTTCAAAAAATAAAAATGTCCTCTCTGCGTGCAATTGTAAGCTAAAGAAACAGAGTAAACGAAAGAAAGCTAAGTTCCATTTTAGTTGCACAACTGTTCCTTCATTTATTCTCCATGACCTGACCTGCCTTTTACTTCAGCTGCTGGCCCAGGTAGCAGGTATTGTGACATCAGATCCTGACTGTGATAACTTGTAATAGTTGAGTTCTGAAGTCTTTCCCAGGTAATAAGCGACTGGGAATGTCACAAGTTGCAGATCATAAAGACATTTGAGGCTGCTAAATATACAGGGATTACAGAAAACATGTATTATTTAGAGAAGAAACATACTCTGCAGTAAGATATGAAGTGGGTCAACATATTACAGTACATGTTAAGGTGATAGGATTGTAGTGACTTACAAAGATATTTAATGTGACCCAGTATGTTTATGTTGAGTGAGAAAGGCAAATTGGTAAATGTGAAATATACAATTCAAAGAGAAATGAAACACCAGTCCAAAATTAGATAGGTTCATGTGAAGGCACTTCCAATGTTATTATATATCTCATTTTAACTGTCCCATGGTTAGGGTAAGGATCATATTAAAAGAGAGTCTATAGTCACCACTTGAAATCCTTAGGGAGCTCCTTTCAAAGTCTTTTTGGCCTAATTTCCCTGATTGACATGTTTCAACATCATATTCTAAGGTCTCCACTCTGTTGAGGAGAGGCCACCTGAGATTGTTTTGGACATGGTATGTGTGTAGTGTACTTATAGACCTGTCAGAATAATCCTAGTGGTTATGAGCAATTGTATCCGCAATTTCTATTGGATGTGCTATGTGTACAATGGACTTATTGACCCATCATCTACCAAGTACTCATTTGAAATGAAGTCCTTTGGAGCAAGGTCCCAGATGCTGGTTGGATCTTTTTCTAACCTAAGCAAGTAACCAATTAAAATCAGAATAATTCCTGCTGCATAGACACACACGCCTCTCAAATGAGCAAGGAGACAGATTCTTTTAAATTCTTTCTTAGACTTAGAAAACATAAAATAGGCAGCTGGCTCATTCCTGGGACACAGAATTGTGTGTCACATACATGTATGGATTTGAACCCTGTTTAAGGGACCACAATACCGAGAGCCACCAACCAAGCGTTGGTTTACAGGATTTTCTTTTACTGTATTCAAACCATGCAGCACCTGATAATAGAATTCAGGGTTAAAATATATATATATTCACTGAAAAAACCATAGGTTTCAGGCCTTATATATTTAGGAATTAGCATTTAAAAAACCTTTGAAATTCACTGAAAAAACCATAGGTTTCAGGCCTTATATAGTTAGGAATTAGCTTTTAAAAAACCTTTGAAATTCACTCAAAAACTATAAGTTTTAGCGGTGTTATAGTTAGCTGGACATTTCACTCATACAAAACCATTGAAATTGCTCCTATATAGTTAGTTGTACTAACTATATTTTGCGCACCCGCAATCCACTGCTGATGATGTCACATATTAGATCATTCATGACATGGTCAGTGACATCACTGATGACATCTCAAATGACATCATGGCATAGAGGAAATACTTCCAGCTAACATATCTCATTGGTAAGTCTTTTCATAGAATATGGTTAAAAAAGAAGTAATAACAGCTTCAATGCATAATATAGTTCTTCAATCAAGTTACATGAAATAAATATTTCATACCAAAATATATGTATATATATATATATATATATATATATATATATATATATATATATGTATCCGCACTGCACTTTTCACTGCGACAGGCTCAAATAGTAGACCACCACACAGGAAAAAAAAACCACGGAAGACCCAGAGTGCAGGTGAGTTTCTTTTATTCATCAGCACACCACGGCAGCATAACGTTTCGGCCTACACAGAGGCCTTGGTCACATGGCGCACTGAGAGAGGTGCAAGAAATTTAAAGGGCACATTCACCAATGATGGAAGCAATTGATTGGTTACTTTGTATGCAGTAGGAGTGTTCTAACTGCAACGGAAAGTGTGTTATATATATATATAAAATATATTCACTGAAAAAAACATAGGCTTTAGGGACGTTATAGTGAGTTGGACATTTGACTCATATAAAACCAGAAAAATGTACCTGTTATAGTTAGTTTAGCTAACTATAACTCGCGTGCCTGCATTACACGGCTAATGACTTCACATATTACATCACTCATGACATGGTCAGTGACATCACTCATTACATCTCAAATGACATCACTGATGACATCACTGATGACATCATCCAGTGAATGTGTGTTTCTGTAAAGTTTAAATATTTTTCATATATGTCTATACCAAGGTCTATTCAAGAATAAGTCGATGTAAAAGTGCCTGAATACATTATTTAGTAGATGCATGACTGACTCTATAAGTCACTGATTGAATGTTTGTTACTGAATGCATGGATTAGTGACTAGACTGTGTGAATGTCTCTCTTAGTCTCCCACTTGGTGTGTAAGCAGGTGCATGGGTTGCTTAGTAGGTACATCAGTGTGTATATGTGTTTTTCATTGACTGTATGAGTATCGGTATTGGGGTCTGAGTGTCTATGTGGGTGTATGGGTAGTGTATGACTCTGTGCATACATGTCTGAATGGCTGATTCACTGGTTCTAAAGAATTAAAAGTGCATCTCAAAAGGACTGTATAGATAGCAGACTGTGTGTACTGGTGTGTTGATTAGTGAATTGATGTCTCAGTTGTATGTATGTGAGTAATTATACATGTTTTTACACACTAAATGTGAGTGTTGGGGTATATAATTACTATGTGAGAGACAGTGGTTGCAAAAGTGTCTACATTCACGAATGTGTACATGTATTAGTGATTGTATAAGAGAGTAAGTGTTTGATAGTATCTATATAAATAAGGAAAAGGATGTGTGTACAAATAAGGCAGGAGTTGTGTATATATCTGTATAGGTGAGTACATGGGTGTATGATTGATTTTTGGCATGACTGAATAGATGTGTGAGTAACTCTATGGATAAGTAGCACTGAGTAAATGTATATGTAGGTATAAGAGTGAATATTATACTGATGTAATGATGAGTGACACCATGTATGAGTAACTGTATCAGCGTATATCTAGCTCACAATATATAGGTAGGGATCAGTGGATGGATATCTAGTATCTGGTATTGGTGTGTCTATGCCTTTCAAAACGGTAATCTGTATTTTAGAGTGTGTGTATCAAAGGTTATATTACAGTGTGAAGAGGTGTGTCAGACTATCACATGGATGATGCCATCAGTAGTGTCATTAGTGATGTCCTTTGAGATGCCATCAGTGAAGTCATGAGTGATGTCACTGACCATGTCATGAGTGATGTAATATGTGACGTCATCAGCAGTGCATTGCATGCGTGCGAGTTATAGTTAGCTCAACTAACTATAACAGGTGACTTTCTCTGGTTTTATATGAGTCAAATGTCCAACTAACTATAACGTCCCTGAAACCTATGTTTTTTTCAGTGAATTTCTAAGGTTTTTTAAATGATATTTCCTAACTATACTGTCTGTAAAACCTATGGTTTTTTTCAGTGAATTTTGAAGGTTTTTTAAATGTTAATTTCATATTTTAATACTTATAAAAAATACATTTTTTTAAATTGTTTTTTTATATTTTGCAACTCTATCATCCTTTTTTTAAAGTTTACAAAATATGTAATCTTTTAATTTATTCCCCACAAAATATGTATATCTTTTTTTTTCTTTTTGAGAAAACTACAATCCTGTACCGGTAGTCCACCTAGCTCGATCAACACGTGAATCCTATCCACCACATTTAAATAATGCACATTTCGTATCCGATGGGTTTGTGACACCGCGTCCCACTTAACAACATGTACGTATGAGGTCGTGCCACCTGCTACTGTGGTATTCGACTGGTACGCACTACCAAGCTGCGCGTTACGTCATGTACGTGTGGGGTGGCACCTGCTGTGCGTTTCAAATGTGACGAATGCATGCTGCCACGCCCTGTGTTACGTCATAGAAGTACAATGTCACACCACATATGCCATTCCCTCATTATTTTGTCTCAAAACTATATCTAAAAAACTTTAAAGTGTATATGAGAGAAAGCGATAATTAAAAATATTTTAAACAGTTACATATTTCTAAGTCTAATAAACTTCTATTATAGTAAATATATTTTTCAAAATAAAACCGGGTGAAGTCTTACTGCGCACAGGCTGCGCGATTGCCATGTAACCATAAAAAAAGCATTTCATTAGTTCATAACATTTCCCATTGCAACAGTATGAAAACGCCACCCATTTTAGTCAATGTCTGTACTGCATTTCATGAGACACACCTCTTCTGCTTAGAGAGCTTTGTTTTAAACTTTTTGCAATATACACATATCTTACACTACACACAACATGCAACCATCATTTTCATCAATATTCATGCTCTGTAAAGTAGCCTTCCACCCATGATAACCATACACCTAAAAGTTACATTACCAAAATGATCTCCAATACCACAGGTAACATGGTTGCATATACTGTCCACAACACAATATAG
Organism: Lissotriton vulgaris; assembly: GCF_964263255.1. Classification (NCBI taxonomy): domain Eukaryota; kingdom Metazoa; phylum Chordata; class Amphibia; order Caudata; family Salamandridae; genus Lissotriton; species Lissotriton vulgaris. The sequence continues at coordinate 1,170,273,771 of NC_141689.1, read as the reverse complement.
TACGGCCCAGAGACAGTATCATGCATAGATAATGAACACACAGACACAGATAGATAGTGGAAGTGGATACAGGCATGTACGCTCGACTCCTTTTTATCACCATGGTGACATATCCTGTGACATCTGTGCAGGATGTGTGTGCAGTAAGTGTAAACCTGCCTTCAGGGAATTGTTGCTGCTAGCATCAACTACAACAGTAATCATTGGATCACAAACAGAGATTCAATATTAAAAGAATCAATAATTTATGCTGCAGTAAGGTAGGGACAGTAGATGTGAAATAATACAGAAATAATTCCATCGTAAAAGAACAACAACTTGTGGTATACTGACACACAATCAATTGATCTGAAATAATACACAAAAAGATTGTATCATAAATGCTCCATCAGTTCTAGTGCACTCACATAACCACATCAAAAGCATTCAGCATGTGCACAGCCACCGATAATGCGTGCTGTAGACAGGCCGTACTAGGAGCAATATCTGTTGCCATCAACACTGCATCATCTGCAATAGCGACTCAATCTGAATTATGAACACTGCTGTCTGCAGTGTAGGCGACAGAGAGCGGTCAGCAAGGACCCACAGGTACGTAAGGTAACAGCACTTACCCAGTTTATCATCTGCGAAGCAACAAGAAAGTGTGTGCAAAGCCTGCACTGATACATATGCATGGTGTAGACAGTACACACTGGAGCAATGTCTTTTCCTACATGACTACCTCCTCTACAATAGCGACTCAATCTCAATTGTGAACACTGCTGTCTGCAATGTAGGCCAGAGTGAGCGGTCAGCAAGGGCCCACAGCCACATGGCATTCACTTGAGCCCTACAGTTTGCAATACGCAAACCAAAAAAAAACATGTGCAGAGCCTGCAAAGATGCAAATAAGTGGTGTAGACAGTACATACTAGAGCAATATATTTTCCTACAGGACTACCTCATCTACAATAGCGACTCGATCTCAATTGTGAACACTGCTGTCTGCAGTGTAGGCCAGAGAGAGCAGTCAGCAAGAGCCCACAGCCACTTGGCATTGACGAGCACTACAGTTTGCAATACACAAAGCAAAGAAAATGCGTGCAGAGCCTGCAATGATGCGTATGAGTGGTGCAAACAAAGCGCACTGGAGCAATGTCTTTTTTTACAGGACTGCATCATCCACAATACCGACTCAATGTCAAATGTGGACACTGAAGTCTGCAGTATAGGCCAGAGAGAGCGTTCAGCCAAGGCCCACAGCCATGTGGCATTGACTTAAGCTCTATAGTTTGCAATACGCAAAGCAAACAAAATGTGTGCAGAGCCTACAATGATGCCTATGAGTGGTGCAGACAGAGCACACTGGAGCAATGTTTTTTCCTAGAGAACTACCTCATCTACAATAGTGACTCTACCTGAATTGTGAACACTGCTATCTGTAGTGTAGGCCAGAGAGAGCAGTCAGGAAGAGCCCACAGTAACCTGGCATTCACTTGAGCTCTACGGTCTGCAATACACGAAGAAAAACAATGTGTGCAGTGCCCGCAATGATCCGTATGAGTGGTGCAGACAGAGCACACTGGAGGAATGTCTTTTCCTACAGAACTGCATCATCTACAATACCGACTCAATGTCAAATGTGAACACTGAAGTCTGCAGGATAGACCAGAGAGAGCGTTCAGCAAGGGCCCACAGTCACATAGCATTGACTTGAGCTCTACCGTTTGCAATACATAAAGCAAAGAAAACGCGTGCAGAGCCTGCAATGATGCGTATAAGTGGTGCAGACAGAGGACACAAAGGCAATCTCTTCTCTTACAGGACTGCATCATCTACAATAGCAGCTCGATCTCAATTGTGAACACTACTGTCTGCATTGTTAATTAAAGGCAGTACTCACACACACAACCATCAATACTTTATCTCACTCCCTCTTTACAAAATAAAACAACATACATTACAGAGAACTCTACAATGAATAAATCAGAACAATTCGAATTGGGATTTCCTCTCTCCACAGTTTGCACTATTCACTGTTCATTTGGACTTGCAAGATGAATTTGGTAATTTTACTATACCTATAACTGACATAAAAATACTTCTTGAAGCAAGTATACTAAAACAATATTGTGTATGTTTCAATAGACGTTTTAATTACTTAACTACTGGATTCTGTAATTAAATAATCACCACTAAATCTAAATTGTGAACCCTGCGAACCACAGTCTAGGCCAAATCCAGTGGTAATTCACAACTCACAGCCACATACCGTTGCATTCAAAAGAACGGAGTTGGTTGCACCTGGACAAAGGGGGTACACAGAAATCATCACAGACTTTAACTTATGACATCCTCAATCATAGAATTAGGACCCCATTTCACTGTTCACACCTGCTGTACCACAGTATACTCCACCAACTAGTGTCAAACAAGCACAATAATCATGTGCAGCAGTTACCTATAGAAGCACAGACTGTGATGCGCTTCAACACACAAACTTTTAAGAAAAGCAAGCAGCAGGTAATATCCGACATCATCCATTGTGAGATCAAGACACCGTTCCACAGTTAGGACCTAGAGTTGGATGCACCTGATCGAAGAGAGTACCTTCCTCTCCACTCTCAAATGCAATTCTAACATCGTCCATTGTGGAGTCAACACAACGTTCTACTTTTGGAATCTAGAGTTGGTTGCAGCTGGTTGAAGGAAATACCTCCATCTCCACTCTCAGATACAGTAACATCATCCATTGTGGAATCAAGACACCATTCCACTGTTGAGACCTAGAGTTGCTTGCACCTCATTGGAGGGGGTAGACAGAAATCATCACAAACTGTAACTTCTAACATCCTCAATCATATAATTAAGACCCCATCTCAATGTTTGGACCTGCTCTACAGCGGTGTATTCCAGCGATATCAGTCAACTAAGCCCAATAACCATGAGCAGCACTTAACTACAGAGCACAGAATCTGATGCACCTAAACAGAGGGAGTTCTGTGAAAAACCAGCAACAGGTAATATCGGACATCATCCATTGTGTGATCAAGACACCATTCCACTGTTGGTACCTAAAGTTGCTTGCGTCTCATCAAAAGCTATATACAAAAATCATCACACATTTTAACTTCTGACATCCTCAGTCATAGAATTAAGACCTTGTTTCACTGTTCGAACATGTTGTACCGCTGTGTACTCCAGCAACTGCCTAATAATCATGTGCTGCAGTTAGCTACAGAAGCACAGAGTCTAATCCACCACAACGGAAGGAGTTCTGTAAAAATCAAGCAGAATGTAATATCGGACATCTTCCATTGTGGAATCAAGACACCGTTCCACTGTTGGAACCTAGAGTTGGTTCCCCCTGGTCAAAGGGAGTACCTTCATCTCCACTCTCAGATGTAGTTCTAACATCATCCATTATGGGATCAAGACACCGTTTCACTGCTGGGACCAAGAGTTGGTTGTAGCTGGTCAAAGGGAGTACCTCCATCTCCACTCTCAGATGCAGTTCTAACATAGTCTGCTGTGGAATCAATACACCATTCCACTGTTCAGACCTAGAGTTGGTTGCACCTGATCAGAGGGGGTACACCGAAAACATCACAGACTTTAACTTCTGACATTCTCAAACTAAGAATCACGACTCTGTTTCATTGTTCGGAGCTGCTGTACCTTGCTATAGTTCAGCAACTAGAGTCAACAAAGCCCAATAATCCTGTACAGCAGTTAGCGACGGAAGCACAGAGTGTGATGCACCTCAACTGAGGGAGTTCTGTGAAAAGCAAGCAGCAGGTAATATTGGACATCATCCATTTTGGTATCAAGACACCGTTCCACGGTTGGGACCCAGAGTTGTTTGCACCTGGTCGAAAGGAGTACCTTCATCTCCACTCTCAGGTACAATATTAGCATCACACACTATGGTATAAAAAAACTGTTCCACTGTCGGTACCTGTCGGACTACTGTGTTAGCAGTATACGGAGCACTCCATGCTCCTGAGCCTCAGGCTAGGCGCTGTGTGCCTGTATCGCGGTAGCCAGCGTTAATATCAGGAGCCTCGCAGACCTCGGCCCAGGAGCTTCGGCCGGCACGTGGTGGGCCCTCTTTCACATACAGCATGTCAAAAGGTAAACTGTGGGGCATATATGCGTCACAGCGGGCTGAGAGCATCATTCACGCACCCACCTTCGTTCACAGCGTCAGCCTCGTGGCGGTGTAAGCTGTGGAGACCTGGCAGACACATTCGCCAATCCGGAAGAGAACCACACCCAAAGAAACGTGCCTGTTATTTTGGCTGGCTTGCGTACACCAAGCCAGCCCCCACTCCCTAAACATTTGGGAGGGGGGACATACATATGTGCTACCGTTCCGTAATCTTCTCTCCTGACTGTACTATCATGGTTGCATCCACTGTCCACTTAACTCAATAGACCATCAGTGTATGTTGATATGTACATGTCTGTGCTCTGCATACTCGTATGTCTGGCACATCCCGCCAGATTTTGCATTGTATACTTTTATAATCAAGAATTACTTGCCACCTTTGCACATACTTGTGTCGTGCCATGTTTAGTTTGTATACATGGAAAGCCACGGTTCCCACAGTATGTAGTGTCACTGTGTCTGCTACGTGCACATGTTGTTTTGTCATGTTGATGTCATTATATAAGGTAGCACGTTTATTCACGAGCAGTGGTTTATCCCATTTACATATCGCTGCCTTAAAGAGCATACAGAAGTTTTTCTCACAGGTGAATAGCGCAACCACATTGGCAGTCATTCATTACTATCCATGAATGTCCAACTACATTACAGCCCTCAATCTTGCGTCATTTCCTAAAAGAACGCCAACTCCCACAATCACACCAACATTCACACAGCTTTCTAACAACAGTTATCTGCTTCTCAATAACATACACTCCTATGGAATGTGAGCTGGCATACCTCATGTCCTTACTGTTTCAAACACAGTAACTTCCTGTGGCAATATCTATTCCCACCCACACAAACTAACTCCCAAACTTCAACTTGGCCTTCAATTCCTAGTTTGAAACACATTTCAAGAAACAAACCAAACTAAAAGCACCTTTGTTCAGAACAGAAGTCTCCCTCACTTCTGCAAAAAAAAATGTATCCACTGCAGATACCACAAACTTCCAATTACACTTTGTGAGTTGTTACACAATTTTCAACACATGTCACACTCAAGGTCTGGCACACTTTTTTAACACGGTCTCCTACAGCCTTCTAACATGCTTTCAAACTGTTCTTCTTTTAATACCAGACTATATTCAGACATTCATTCGATCAACTCTGTAATAACAGGAACAGTGCCCATAATTCTCGCCCTCTTTGCGGCCATCCTACTACTAATTCTACTTCTAGAAATGGCTACGCTCTCTACGGTAACAACTATGTCAGACAGAATATGCCTCTACGCCAAGCTACATCAATACTGTAAAAAAACTGAAAAACTTCCATTATCGGAGCTAGCTACAACATAAAATTTATCTGCACTTATACAATATGCGTACAACCATTGTTTGATTGCAAAACTTGGCCATTCGACTGGCGAATGGATGAATGCCTTGCCAACATCTCAACAATCGCTCCCGATATCCAGCAGGTAAATGAGTATCTTGAAAACCATGAACGTGATTGTTCTGGCAGCTGAACAATGGCGAATGCAGTGCAAAAAGGAATCGCCGCGGAATGGGATTTCTGCGCAGCCACGAAAGATCTCCTGCAACGTGTGACCTTTCACAACATCGCAGATTGCCTGCCCATTCAAATTACCGCTCTAACATTCGAGGAACATTACTGTCCCTTCGATGATATAAATTGGATCTCTTCACTTTTCTCACACAATGGCAACAATAGCCTCTTGGAACATTACGCATCTCAAGCCGCTGACTTCTTGAACTTGACTAGAATTTCCAAGACTTGTAAGAAACTCACATTATTCTTGAATGGATTTTTTCCCATCGTTTTTGACTTTTTCCTTTAAATTTTTTATAATAAACTTCACTGCTACTAGTTTGATATAATAACTTTCTAAGTATACTCAGACATTTGAACACTATCTTCATTATTGCATCTTACGTCTCCACTCTAACCAGGAATCAGTGATGTATGGCCTATGCAAATACGCTATTTACTTCCAAAATTAACCTAAACCTGACACCCATTTGGAAACCACGTCTATTCTTTGTGCTCACACTTCTCTGCCTGCCTGTTATTCGCAAAGCTCTTTCACACAATTTTACTCAAAGTCAGCGTCTGCTCAGAACCTCACAATAAAAATCAACTTTGTTTAGGAACTGGTTGGCACAGTGTGGTAATCGTAAACTACATTTATTTTCATTATACAATGTATTTATTCATGTCTAATAGCTATTCTGTAGGTCACATAGAACTGTAACATATAATGTGCAATTCAATGATGCAGAAGCTTCGATTTGACTACAGCAAAGGCAGTTGGAGTTTGTCTCAGCTTGATGCCTGCGCTCTCTACACAAGAATGTTTTTTTGAAACAGCTGAAGACAATAATGTACGGTTTGACTACAAAGGTACTGAATATGCTTCTCAGAAGCAAAATGTTTGTATTCATCATCAAAGTTCCAATGTAGGTAGAACTAGTACCAATTCTGACACGCACCTTCATTGAATCTACTGTACAACAGACTGCTAACTATTCTACTGTTGATAATTTTCTGTTACAAAAAAACCCTGCCAAGGTACCTAAAAAGTTTGATGACTACATTTTGCAATTTGTTTTTTCTTTCCTTCTTTCTTTATTTAAACGATACCTGTGGTAATCGTATCCTACCTTTATTTTCCCTATAGAATTTAGAGTCATTCATGTGTAATACCTATTGTTTATTTCACATGCAACTGTAACATGTAATATACAATTCACCGATGCCAGAGTTTACGTTTGAATACAACAGAAGTGGTTCAACTTTGCATAAGCTGGATACCCTAACTCTTGCACCAGTGGGTCCAATTATAACACCTAAATAAAGCCACTTTATATATAATTGCATAACTCCATCCCTTTATTACACACAACCACTTTCTTAGAAACAACTCATTTTACCATTTTCCTTCTCTGGCATTGCAACATTCTGCATTATATTCTTCACGATTATTCCTTTATTCCAGCTTCCTAAAACACTACATTCAACTTTTCAGACCAATAGGGATGAGTAGTTTGTTTCCCACTCCTAGTATCGAATAAATGCATACTAACACTACTTACACAGGTATGCTACAGCGGCCAGTATCCTACAGCGCCCACAGCACATCACTTCACAGCAATAAACTCATGACTTACACTCACAATTTCATACCCGAGTCTTCATACCGGTACCACTAAGTACTTTGCTTTCCACTCCAACTATACTCTAAACTCATACAAACACCACCTGCACAGATATGCTACAGCGTCCACTATGCTACAGCGCCCAGAGCACATCACTTTACAGCACTCAACTCACAGTTTAGATGCACGGTTTCATGCCCAAGTTTAACGGTACCTCATCTCTGCACCATCTCATTCTAGACAAAACAGCACTTTCACACCGGTAAGGGTAAATACTTAGTTTCTGCCAGTATACTACAGAGCACTCAACTCACAGCTTAGGCACACGACTTCATCCCCGAGTGTACCAGCACCTCAACTCCGCACCATCTCACGTGGGGCAAAACAGCACTTTCACACTGATAGGGGTAAGTACTGCACTTTTGCGAGTCGGCTACACCGTCCAGAGCACATCAGTTTACAATACTCAGACCACAGTTTAGGCGCACTGTTTCATCCCCAAGTTTAGCTGTACCTTACCTCTGCACCATCTCACTCTAGACAAAATAGCACTTTCAGTGTAAATACTTTGCTTCTGCCAGACGGCTACAGACAACTCAGCTCACAGTTTAAGCGCACTGACTCATCCCAGATTGTACCAGCACCTCACCTCAGCACCATTTCACATTGGTCAAAACATCATTTTCACACCAATAGGGGTAAATACTTTGCTTCACACTCCCTCTGTAGCACACCCTACCCACCCTACAAACCTCACAGCGCTCCTACCCTCATCTTTCCCACTTTTTTCTCCCTTTTTACCCCTTACTCGCTTCAATGGAATCACAAAATGGCAGCCAACACTTCCTAGTTGCAACCGCTCGCACTTCTCGCACCGCTCGCAGCCAATCAGCAGCAAGCTCGTGCTTGTAACGCCTCAGCCAATCAGATGACAGAATTCCCAAATATCGATATCTGTAATTATCAATATTTCTCAAAAACTACTGAACGGATTCACACCAAATAATCATTCTAGACCAAGACCCTTCTCCCTGCCAAATTTGGAGTAATTTCGTTCAACCGTTCGACCTTTAGCTTTGCTAAAGTTTCCTATGGAAATGAACATTGAAAAAACACGTTTTGGACCCCCTTTTTTTTCAGCCCCCATTGACGAATCACCCCCAAACTTTCAACATAGGAGCTGATCTCAACAAAAAAATTGTTTTTAAAATTTTGCGAAGAATATTTACATTGGCTTTTAGCAGTTGCCTTTTTTCTCTTTTTAATTTCAACATTACTGGTAAAGTACCCTGGCCAGAAAGGAATTTGTAGCATAAAAGCATGATTAAAAATGACCTCAACATTCTTACTACTCAAAACCGAGGGGGAGGGGGAGGGGGTGGGGCCAGGGTGGAAAGGGGTTTTTATGGGGTAAGATGGAGAAAATCGAGGAAACATTTTATTACACAACTAGAAGAGCATGATCATTCTATCTCTGTAAAGTATATTTTGAATATGATCATAAAAGACTAGATTCAATTCACTACTGCGGAGGAAACAAGTTCAAACTGTATAAAAGTCGATCTAAAACACTTAAATAATTTATATGCCCCCAAAGGTTTCTATAAATCATAGTTTTATGGAGAGAATATATATATATATATATGCAACATGTTCAGTGGCAGAAAGCCATCTGCAAGGGATGCACTCTCACTCTCACTCTCACTTGAATATGACTGCGCGGGGTGCTCAACACAGGTTCACAACCAGTGGTCTGGAGAACAGGGAAACATTTTAATAAATACACCAAAGAAAAATGGCACCGCGGAGCGAAAGGAAACAAGAAGTAATCATGCTGTCTCACCAGATGATGTGTGTCTAAGGTAAGAAACAAAATGTGCCCATACAGACAGTGCCCTGATGATGGATATGCTCATCTTTCAGTTACTTCCGAAACGCGCGTCAGCGCACTTCTGTTTATTAATGCACTAATGTTGAAAATTTGGTTAATTCAAAACATAAGTATACAAGTATACAATGATTAATTGTTGTTTGTTTTTTCTGTGAATGTCTTTTTTGCCTTGCATGTTTATTGTTCACTTGCTTTTGTATTGTCTTAGTTTCAAGATGGTCTAAGAGTTTTTTCATTGGCACTGTTACATTTTATGTTTTGTATGTTAATGTTTAATTACAGTGTTGTTGTGTGTGCGCCCAAATTTATTACATGAAAATATCCTAATATATGTTTTTGTCTTCCTGCTTTTATAAATAATGAATATTTATTTATTTCTATATATATAAAAAAGATTTATTGAATATAAATTGTTGTTCCTCGGATAAATAAACTTTTAAAACCATTGGTATGTTATAGAACAGTTTATATATCATGGACAGATTGCAATTTTTCAATGATTTTGTTTTAGAGAAGTTTTGTTGTTGTTTACATTCATATAAGACACACTATCCTGAATTCCCCTAGTTCTTTACTTTTAAAATGTTGGGATTTGTAGGATTCACTGGGTGCCAACCCTCCCTGGGCCCAAATATAATTGATTTCCTAATTGAGAGCTTCCCCCTTCATAAAATTCCCAGCATGATTTGAAAACATACATACGCCTGGCACTACCACATTCTGAAAATCATAGCGAGCACAAATGTTGGTAAGTACTTGGTAGGGATGTGTTTGTTCTTGAGAAAGAATGAAGGAACAGCCATATTTTGTGAAACATTAAAGGCAATCTTACAAATGCCAAGTTAAAAAAAAAACATTGTTCCGGCTAGCCAATCATGTAAACAGTGATATAGCACCCATCAATGAAAGTCTTAAGCTGTGTAGATATTAAAATTAAATAGCTGCAGTGTGTTTCCATACAGTTCAGTTGTGATACAAGCAACCATAACATTAATATTTGAAACCCTCTCAGTTGCTTTCATAATTTCCCAAACACACTGTACTCAGTTAATTGCCTGTGGGCAACCTAAACCCATAGATTCCTATGTATCAAAACCCCAACCCTGGGAAGATTCAGAAGAACAAAACTGGAACTCAATCCTTGCCAGTTATATGTTCTTGTGTAAGGGAAACTGAAGGGGCAAATATTTGCTAAAGATCTGATAAAGTTCATGTTCAGCATGCTCTACCAGTCAGCCCATCGGGGCAAGGGAGGTCTGATTGCACCAAGATTTCCTTACATTTATATAGAATTAGAAAACACATAGTTTTTACATTTTTCATATGTTGCTACACTGGACATCTGTCATCAAATGAACAGTGCATCGGGTGTGGCCTGGCATCAATGGAGCGAGACACACATCACTGGAGCTCTTGCACAAGGAACCCCCCATCTAGCACAATCCTGCAAGTATCTGGGGGCCTGGGAGGCAGTTGATGGCAGAAACGTGCCTCTCATAACCTCCCTGCACTGCCCGCTGAGCTACGCGAGTTCCTCGGAGCACCACAGGTGAACCCGGAGGCTGTTTGACCTAGCCGTACACCGGGCCTAAAAAATGGCAGATAAGGGCCATATCTGAAGGCCAAGAGTGATCGCGATCCCTATGAAATTGGGGATGCTAGCTCCAGAGGCCTGCCTTTGCTGCTAGAGCAGCTCACTGGGGCAAGAACCAAAACACGCTGCATGCAAGAGGCCTCCTTGCATGGAGCATATCTAAGGAGAACTGGGAGAAGAACCTGGTGCAGGCAACTGCACTGAATGGAGAAGGTGGACCGCCCCCTGTGAAGATGGACCCTAATTGATTGAGCATTGGGAAGCAAGTCAGAGGGGTCGGGGTCCTTGAAACAGAGGTCGTTGCACCTGTTGTGCCATTAATTGGCCAAGTCCGTGCTGGTGAAAATACACTATTGGGGTGCTCCCCATGCAGAGTGCTCGAATGCGGCACCACACAGTGCTGAAGTTGCCTCCTTGCTCTGTCCTAGAGCCTCTGGCGGCTTCTGCTCTGAATCATTCTGTCTGACGGCCTCAGAGCATCACCCAGCTGAGGACGGAATTAAAACTGTAGTCCCCGTACACAGAGGCAACCCTGCTGCCACATTCCCTCCTCTGCTACCTGCCTCTGAGGCTATGGGTGCTGCACAGCTGACACAGTTAAGTGGCCCCTGACTCCCTCCCAGACTCAGTGACTCCCCCTTCCTCCACTACCCACATTCAAGGTCTGAAGGCACTGAGAAACTGAGGCAGACCAGCAGCTCTTGGCAGCGACCTTGCCAGCTGGAGATAGGGCCTGCAGGGCCTAAAGGTGAATTTCCTTATGAGCCCATACCTACTGGTGTGCTTTACTATAAACCCTTATGCAATTTGACCCCCAGTAAGTGGTTAAATAGGGGTCAACTGATCCTGCTGAAGAAGAGTCTCTACCTGGGTTCCACAAGCCAACATGCAAACATACACTAAGGATGTTTTGAAACAACTGGGAGTGGGCCCCTGGTTACAACAATCTGGACTATGGCAAGCATTACTTAGCTAACTGAGACCACTACTATGGGGGTACTTTACCTTAATGCCTTCCCACTGATCCAGGTTGGGAATGGAGGCCAATATTATCCACTATTATCACACCGAACTGCCTAATACACAGGGCTCTGCCTACGGAATTTGGAGGGTCACCCGCTACTGCATTGCACCACATGGGACCCCAGACGTATGGCGGGTGATATACTGCTGCAATACACCTTACTAGAAGAGCACACTGAAATATGTAAAGGATACCTTGTGGCAGCTACAAACAGCACCTTGCACAGTAATTTGTGCTCATCCATCCTAACTTCTGGCGATCGGCCTCTGAGCCCTGAGCATGCTCCCAGTACCCTCATCAGGCTACCTCCATCCTTGGCCCATGCCATAGGGATAGGGACGCAAAAATAGGAAATGTATTTAAGAAAAAGGACCCAGACACTGAAGGCATGACCATGGCCCATGGGCAATATGTCTGAATGCCCACAAGACAGCACTTCATCATGCCCTCCTGGAGGCTCCACTTTCCAGGACATTCTACAGGCTATCAATGCCTCCAGGGAGGTATTGGAGACAAAGATCAACACTCTGGTGGCAGACAGGAAATCTTAAAGGACGACCACAGTCACCTGGCAGAACGAGTCACAACAGTGGAAAGAGAACTGGAGGAGAGCCACCCAGACCTATTGACAATAAAAGAGCGACTCACTGACATGGAGAGTAAGGTCTGGGCACTGGAACTCAAGGCTGAGGATGCAGAGAACAGATTGTGACAAAAAACATTGAGTGATTGGCCTACTAGAGCTTGTTGAAGGGCCTAGCATGTTGGACTACCTAGATAGATGGCTATGTGAAGAAGTGGTACCTGAGGGTCTTTTCCCATTTTATACTTTAGAGAGGGCACACAGAGTACCGGCATGACCCCGCTGCTAGAAGAGCCACTACGACCAGTGGTGTTAGAATTGTTGTACTACAAAGACCAAGATCAAATTCTGGGCGGCACCAGACAGAGAAGAGAACTCAGAGCGGAAAATAGTGAAGTTATGATATTCCCAGATTTCCCTTGAGAGATGCAAAAACAGCGCTCCACATTCCTAGACGCAAAAAGATGCCTCCACCAAATGTGCCTGTCCTATGCCACGATGTTCCCAGCCTGGCTCCGTGTAGCAAACCCGAATAGGGTGCAGTTTTTCAGGATCCCACCATAAGTATGAGAAAGGATTGATCTACACCCACAGTTGGATTCTGACCCAAATCTCCACAATAAAAATCTAAGAGAAACAGGTTGCAGTGTAGAGCACGAAGCAACACCAGAGTGGTCCCTTTGAGGGCAGAAGTTCAACAAGAACAGTAGAGAGAAGTGAAGATGGTAGCAACAATGAGTGGTAGTGATGTGAGCCCTGCGTCCTCAGAAAGAGATGCTGACAATCGAGACTCAGACTCCAAACTCCAGTTCCATGTCTGGGGACTCAGACATGGAACTGCGTATAGTGACACCCAGATCTTCTGATGAGATAATATGATGCTGACACAATGTTGTAAGAACTTAGCTTATTGTTTGGGGTGTCGTTCATTCATTGAGGTACTTAAGAGGGTTACCGGGAGGACATTCTGCTTCCTGGCGCCTAGGGCTCCTCCTTTTTGCTTACCGCTGGGTTGTGGGGGACCTGGTGAGTCATTCCTGGATAGCCACACCCCCTTTGTTTGTTGGACCTGTAGGCTCACCCATGAGCATTTGGGGCCTGACTGCGAGTTTCAATGGGGTGTCATTGCCTACTTGCCTTAGGGAGTGAAAGATGGGCTGACTCTTGTAGTATGCAGCGAAGGCACCCCCATGAATTACTGCTTCATCTCCTGGAACATTAGAGACATGCATACTATGATCAAGTGATACATTACAATTTCAGACCTTAATAGGCGGTTGATTCACATAGCACTCCTACAGGAAACACACCTGTTGGCTAAATAGAGGGCAGCACTCAAAGGACATGGAGGTGACATGCCTATAGCACTACATATTCGGCATATGCAGGAGTGACACTGCTATGGATACACCCAGGGATTCTCTTTTAACGCAATGGGGATCTGTTTGACCATCGAGTAGATTGTGGTTGTAATGCGTGTGCTTGAGGGTCGTGATGTAGGGATTATCAATATATATGCCCTGAACGTAGAACAAGGCTCTTTACTAGCAGAATTAGTGAGATCCTTGGCCCCCTTTCTAGTGAATGTGGCCATTGTAGGTGGAACTTTTAATTGCAGGACTGATCTGGTGCTTGATCACTCCCACATCCCACTACGAGACTCTACGATCACTAGAACAGCCAACTCATTTTCAGATTGGCAGACAAGATGGAGACTCATTGGCACCTGGCACCAGACACACCCATGAATGAGGGATTACTCCTTTTTCTCAAGTCCTCATGAACTACACTTGCACCTGGACACATTTATTTTCGCCCCAGATATCCATGGCTTAGTGCATGAAGTTGAATATCTTACGAGAACCATATCGGACCAGAACCCAGTCCTTTTCCACTTGTGTTGGGAATGGATACTGCCCTGGGTACCAATGTGGTGACTAAAGCCGGAATCATTAGAGTACCCAGCATTTTGGGTTGTATTCGGCAATATTTTAAGAACATTACTGGTATAACTTCTTCTCCTCAAATGGGGTGGGATGCATTTAATCAGTGCTCAGAGGCAAGTGCATAGGAGAATCGGTGGGGGTGAGGTGCATGCTAATAAATGAAGTCAGGTTGTCAGAGGAAATGCTGAGAGATGTAGAACTGCACAGACCGGGCCACCCAAATTTAGAACTAGCCCTGTTGGGAGCCAAGGAGACAATAGCGAGACAAGTTGTGATATTGAGATACTTCAACCAGTGAGCGCATATGACAAGTAAGCAAGTGTGTTCCTTTTGACTCCTTATTCAGATTTTCTGAAAGCTTGCTACAGCCAGCAAAGTGCACTGTTTGACTTTGCCAAATAATGCAGCTCAGATTTGTTTTTGGAGAGCTTAGCCTATGCCTGCCTTAGTCTTTCAAAAGCTCTGGCATTGGATTCTGGAGGCATGTTCTGGGGAAAAATCAAAGTACCCCGATTGCTTCAAGGCTGACCACAATGTCTGAGGATAGCTTTTCTGATTCTGGACACTTGGTCCTATACTTCTGACCGATACTTCTGTGAAGCTATGGCCTGTAGGCTGATTTTATTTGCACTAGAAGGTGAAGTATGTCACGACCTGCCCACTAGTAATGTTACACATCCTTACATTTTAATTTGTAGCTCATGCCTGCCCTTTCAGAGAGCAGCCTTTTCTTACTTACAGTATTATACTGTATTTTAGTATGTGACAGCAACAACCTGCCAAGTGTTCTGTTTCCTATCCTTGTATCTGCAGAGTGTTCGTTTGTCTAGGGTTTGAGCGTTCACCTGACTATGGCATGCCAGGGAGGTGCTCTTCCATTTTTTGGAGTCTTTCTAAGCATGAAAAGTGCACATCTCTGATCGCCAGTGGATGACTCCAAAATGCTTCTCTCATAGGATTTCAACATATACAACACCTTGCCAACCAAGCATTTCCCTATGGTGTACCTTGCTACTCATCCAAAAATGTTCTTAAGCAGCCGGTACTCTGATTTGAATCACTATATAAATGTTACAATACAATAAAATGGTAAGTCATTTTGATTGAACAGTGTACAGCCTTCTAAGCGACACATATCCAGGAATAATGATTGAAAAAAATATACTTTTTCAGAAATCTGTGTATGACCCTTGCTCCTCTATCCCTGCTGTGCAAGGAATGACTGCACACAGATAATATGTGCATTTTTAAATAATAATGAACATGGTCTACGTGTGTGTTACAGTATATGTTAGGGTATAAATCTGAAATATTAATTGCACATGTATATGCTCTGGGGCAAATGCATGGTGTGACTCTAGGAAATAAGGTTACTGGTTGAAGGTGGTGAAAAACAAACAACCCCAAATTAACCGGCGCCTAGTCCTCTGGTAGTTTGGCATAAACGCAGTCAGGCTTAATTTACAGGCAATATGCAATGTAATTATGCAGCACTTCAAACAATAATAAAGTGAAAAAACAACATGCAAAAAAAACCACTCCAGTGAACATAAATAGAGTAAAATGTTCTATATTATTTGAGAGCGAAACAGAAAAAATGCAATCAGTAGAACCAGAGATATATAATTTCAAAGTTTTAAGTAAAAAAGTGCCTAGAATCACAAAGCGGCAACTGTGGTAATCTGGTCACGCCAGACCCGGACAAAGTCACAAGTTCAGGTCAACTGTGACGGAGCATTTGCCGGATACAGGGACCAACTTAGGCCTCCTGAACAATGTACCTTAAATCCTGGTTTGTGGAGCATTGCAAGATCTCATGTCGAGGATGCGTTGCACATCGGGGGTTGCGAAGAAGCTGTGGTTCTGTGATGCAGAGTACTGTGTCATCATTGAGTATGATGGTGAAGAGCAGCTTATGATGCAATGGCCTCTCTCGAGGCTGCGATGCAAGGCCCTGCATCAGGGGTGAGTGAGACTACACCGTTGGTTGTGATGAGACTGCAAGGAGATGCATTACGCTGGTTCAGTTATGCTCACAGGACCACAGTTTGGCTGGTAATGAACCTTCAGAGCCACTTCTAAGTGCCCAGGATTGGGTTGGCACTACTTGGGGGGAAGACTCACAGCAGACAGAGTCCAGGTGCTGACTTAAATGTGATAGGAGCTTTTCTGTCCCTGAGTCTCTTATCAGGAGGCAACCCAAATTACCCCTTGGAGTCAAAATGGCGGTCCTGAATTCAAGATGCAGGCCCAGTCCTTCTCACTCAGGCAGCAGGGCAACATAGAAGCAAGCCTTCTTGCAGAGCAGCACATAAGTCCTTCTGAGTATTCCATATGTCTTCCACATGTCCAGAGGTGCACTGAAGAAATGGGTCTAAGGCACCATTATTTATATTTGGTGCCCACTTTGAAGTAGGAGAAGATTCTAGAGGATTTAATGCATAGAGGTGCTTGGGAAATCCTGCCTCTGTACCCATACCCCAGCTTCTCAGAGCTCACAAAAGACTAGTGTGAAATCCTTTGAGAGTGTGCTCAGGCAGAGCCTTTGTGATGTACAAGTGTGGCAGGGGACAGCTCCTTCCCCTCATCAAGTCAGGAATGGCCCATCCTGCCAATACTTATTCTTCCTTGGTCTCAGTGCCTGAGAGCAATACACAACGATGAACGGCCATCTACACCTAGTCATGTGACCCAGGATACAGCCTGCAGGCACCACATGGTTAGGACATGAAAATGGCCTTTTGAGAATTGTGACTTAAAATCTGACTTGTACATCAAACATGGCATTCCTACATGTTCCAAATTGAAAGCAGTCACATTTATTTAATCTAATAAGGTAATCAGATGTTATGCTATGGTAGAGGTAGGTCTTTAAAATAGTGAAAAACAAATTTCGGAGTTTTTCACTACAAGCCCATGCAAAACTTAAAAGTACATGTCCAACAATTTAGGTACACTGTGCCTTGCCCTATGGGCTGTTTAGGGCCTTCCCTAGGGAAGACCTAAATGTAATAAAAAGGAAGGTTTAGGCCTGGCAAAAGGTGTATTTTGAACTGCACACATAGAGCCTCATTTACAAGATAATACCACAGCGCGGTGCCGCAACCCATTTTGCTGCTTCGGGCTGCGTCATTTTGAAAGCACAGAGATGTCTCATATTTACAACAATATGATGCATCCCTGTGCTTTTCCTTGTGCTGCTGCACAACTCGCTGCCATGCGCCAACGTATGCACTCTGGCACCATGTTACAAGAGTGACTGCGTTGCAGGGATAGTTGTTTTTGTGCAGAAAGGGACACTATCATTGATGTTGTTTTCCTCTTTCATGCTGCAGAATGTCGCACACATAGAAAGAGGAAAGAACAAGGAAACATGAAAATGTTTCTCCTCATCGCGCCTCTTTACAACTACCCTGCGGAGGAGTAGGATTCTGACGCATTCCCAGGTTTGCGAAACTTTGCAAATCTGAGAATGTAGCACAATCCATGGATGTTGCATGGGAACACCCACAGCAACACTCATGGCATGCCCCTTTCATGCAAAGTGATGCATGAAAAGGGTAGGTTTGCGTGGCCTTGTAAATATGGAGCCAGCACACTGCGCCGTTAGTGGATCAAAAAAAGCGACGCAACTGTGGCGAAAGGGGCCTGTATATAAGCCCCTCGGTCTACAATACCAACCCTGAGATGTGTACAGGGCTACTTAAGTGGGTAGCACAATCAGTGCTGAAGGCCTACCAGTAGAATATAATTTCCAGGTCCTGGGTACATGTAGTATCACTTTGCCAGGGACTACAAGCAAATGGAATGCCAATTGGGTAAGCCAATGTTACTATTTTTAAAGGAGAGAGCATAAGCACTTTAGCACAGGTCCAAAAGCAGGCAAAAAAGAAGTCACCAAAAAAGGAGGATGGATGGCAAAAAGACAAGAGAAAACAATGCCAAAGACTTTAGGTACAACAATGACTTTTATAAGATATATTATTAAAATCATAAACTTTATCTGATATTAACATATAGAATTTAGGAAATGCATTCCAGCATGTCCTTTTACCTCTTCCGTGCTCATGACACCCCCGGCTGTCATGAGTCACGGTGGGCGTGTGCGCATGCCGGCCGGGGGCCGTCCGAGCCACGCCCAAGTTTGGAATGTCCCAGTACAGTGGCGAAATTCGAGCTGCAGTGAAGCAATTAATCTGAGGGTGTGGTATTCCAGATCTTGACAAAGTGTCCCTTCTTTATGCACTGATTAAACAAATTAAAATACCCCACTTTAAGGCAGCAATATTTCATTGAAATACCCTGTATCTTGTAGTCACATGCAAATTGCTGTATTGATAAATTTAATCCAATCACCATTCCAGTGCTGCTATTTGTAAAGGAGATATCCTGCATTGTAGCTCTGAGGCATCAAAGTTGAATATATAAAGAGTCACAGTGGAAGGAAGGAGCGAACTGATCATATTACTTTTCCTGAACGTAGGCGATGAGTTTCAGTTAGGTGCACCCTTTCTTTAAGAATATTGTCTCCCTTGGGAGGTCCCTAGAGAGCCCCAGTGCAGAGCATGTTTTGGTTCCTACATCCTCAGCTATTTATGCATTTTGACCCCTTGTGTGTCCCTTCCTGAACAAAAGCAATCATCCCTACAACACAGACACCCTTGCACCATGGACTACGTGTGCCTGCATTGGCGCATGGCAGCCAATCGAGTGCCAGCTTAGTGAGAGAGGACAGGAGTGCGCCTTATCTGAAAAATACAGCACCTTCATGGCCTTTTCTTATGCCATAGGGCAGCACTGCAGTAAGGCTTTCGGTGCTCTACTGCAAAATAGTGTAAATGAGTCCCTCAATTTCTTTCCTCCCTCTCCCATAGTATATGCTCAAAATACGCATTTAACTCTAAGAGGAGTGAAAAACAATATTTCAAAGACTACCTGCTGCCTGTCTAATTAAAATCTTGTAATGTTGATGTCCTCCGCGAGCGCACCACTGCCAGGGTCTTTGGGACCCTCTAGAAGACTCTCCCAGCAACTAGTGGCGAGGTCAAATGGTTTTGAGGGGACGTCCTTGGCAAATATTGCTCTTTGAGCTTCAGCGGTACAATAATTAGCACGGTTTTAAGCCTTGTTCCTGGGCCATTTTTGGAGTGCAACAACCATTTGGTGCACAAAACAGAATCATAGCATTGGTAAGCAATAGAGTTCGTCCCTCTTCTCGGAGAAATACATTCTATTCTTTACGAAGTATAAAAGACTTGTTTCTCACTCTGCATAGAAAGCAGCATCCACCAAACTGCCACCATATCCCATCTGGTTGTTTGTTATGTACAGTGGAGCTGTTTATCAGCTTCCCACATGCAAAGATTAGGGTATTTCCATCAGCTTCTTTTACAGTCTGGACGAAGGAGCGTGCATTTCTTCAGAAGGATGTCGTTAAAACAGGCAGCTTACAGCAAAAATCCATTTATAGCAAAATATGCTTGCCTTTCTTTAAAAATCACATAATACTTACTAATAAGGACATTTTAAACAAAGCCTTAACTAAGCGTAGTGGTGTTTTAATGTAGATTATTCCACAACGGATTTTCTCCATGTGCCTTCACTTGACTTTATCCATAAATGTCAAAATATGCACATTTGTGCACCTCAAAGCCCTCAAAAAGAATTAGCTCTATTTTCCAAATTAATCAAATATGAGAAAAACATGTATGCAAGTTCAATGTACATGCAAACTATGAAAATCAGTATTCTTATATTTACCAGGGTTTTGATAAAACAACATATATTAGGGCCATATGTATGAAGGTACCCATTTGCGAATCTCAAATAGCAATTTTTAAGAAATCGCAATTTGAGATTTGCAAATTGGTATGTATGTAGAAAAATCAATTTTTTTTTGCGATTTCCTAAAATTCCATAATTGCGATTAGCAAATTGCGAATCGCAATTATGGAATACTTTCCCATTCATTTCTATGGGCCAGGAGGCCCATAGGAAGGAATGGGAAGTTATTCTCAATTTGCGATTTGCAATTTGAGAATCGCAAATTGAGAATAATTTCAAGAGTGCAGGGGTGTCCAAAGGACACCCTGTTTCACCCCTGAAATTAGCAAGGGTATGTATTTGCTTCACAGTGCACTTTGAAAAATGCAAAAAAGAGCATTTTTCAAGGAATTCGCAAATTACCACCAACTTGAAGTTGGTGGTATTTTGCGATTCCTTAAGGTCAATTTGCAAATTTATTTTGCTTCATACATTGCATTTAAGGAATCGCAAAATTTGTGATTCCTTAAATGCAATCGCAAATTAAGGAATCACAAATTTTGTGATTCCTTATTTTGCACCCAAATTCTTTTATGCATACCATTTAGCGAAAATAGTTCGCAAGCGCCAAAATTCTGCGAATTTCGGCGTTTGAGAATCCATTTGAGCTTCATACATAAGTGCTCTCCCTGGAACAAATATAAGAAATGTGTGTAGGAGGCAAAGGGAGTTGGCAGGAGAGTAAGGGTCTTATTTAGAGTTTGGTGGACAGGTATTAGCACAAAGAACTAAAGTACACTGTCGCCCTGAGGTAGTACATGCCAGCCAGATTTTGATGCGTCCTCCAGCAGCAGACATCTCTTGCATATATAGGAACTGCCATCACAGTGCTTTCTGTGAACGCTTTAAAAGTTTGATGGACGGCTCCGTCATCATGATAGAGCCATGCGGCAAACTATCAATGTTTTTTTTTACTTTCAAAAAGAAAATTCCAAAGCAAGTTATTATTTTAAAAATGAAAAAATATGACAGCTCACCTTGTGAGTTTTTTCTCTTGACATGGGGTTCACTCTACAATTTTCACTGGCAGTGACAGACAGTGAAAACTGGCCATTTGTCCTCTCACTTTTAATAGGGTGGACAAATGGTCAGACTTCTGACAGCCCTTACTCTCTCAAGGAGTGGGACGTGCATGTCAGCAATGGAGGTGAAGTAGTTGCCACTGTTAACATACTGAAGGTCCACCCAACTCTAAATGAGGCAGGCAGACCTTCAGTTTTGCATGGAGGTACTCCATCATCATTGCAACAGAGAACCCTCACTTGCCAAACTATAAATCGGGCTCTAAATATCTAACGCATTTTAACATTTGCAAATCCAATGACACCAGAGGCTTTTGGAAATGTTTCAGTGAATTAGACTATCTGATAATACATATGGAATCTAACTGATTTTCTGTTTGCCTCTGGAAGCAATATATGTGCACACTAAATTATATTGAGAAACCACTTCCTTATAAACCATCTGGAATTGAGGGTTTAATATTTCCTATAGATGATTCAGGGGAGGCTAGCCTATTGAAAAACGCTAGAACTCTCTTGGTGCAGCTCCAGTGCTTTGAGCCAAAGGTTGCAGGTGGGGTCCATCAGCGGTCATTCGTCCTCATTAAACTTTCACCCAGAGAGGGAAAACACAAAAGCAGAAAAGAACGAGGAGAAGAAAGATGGAAAAACTAACATAAGGAAAAAGTGGGGAATGAGAAAGAACCAGCAAATGTGATCTAAAGGGGTAGGAGTATCCGAGGCTTTATGAAAGAGGCATGAGGTTGAATTAAGAATAGGTAGTGTTGGTATTCAGCACACCTGATATCAGCAGTACTGTAGGCAGGCTTCTGAGCAAAACTTTGGGCCCCACCACTTACTGGTTTACAAATCAAGCACATCTTAGCACCTAATAGGGTTCAGCATTCTGGGCAGCATTACTAATTGCGCCTTGTAGGTCTACCTAGGCAACCTCAATTATTGCTGACTAATGGTGTGGTTCTGTATTTTACTCCAAGTTCCAGATAGGTTATAACAGTCTTTGAAATGACTATTAAATGATTACCCGGATTGTTTTCTATGGGGTACCTTCTGAGGCTGGGTGGAATCAGGAGGTAGTGGAAATAAATATGAGATTCTTTCTTTAGAAGTGGGAATTCCCAGCAGCATTTGGTGTGTGGCAAAAAGTGTGGAAGTATCTGGGATTATATAAATTGAATGCATACACACCTTTTGAAGTGTCTGGTCTACTGCCCTCTGCAATCTTTTGTGACCTATCTGCCATTAGGTGGAACTTAAAAGGCGTATGTTACTTAGGGGATCTGTTTTGGGATGGCCAATTGGACTCCTTTCAGGAGTTACAGAGCAAGTACTCCTTAAGTAAAAACGATTTTTTAAGTTTCTTCACATCCGCAGCTTTCTCCATAATTCATTACTTGTTTCAGCTACTAGTATGAATAAAGTCCCCCTCTTGGAACATTTACAAAACATATATATATTGTTACCAACAGCATATAATATGGTCAAAAGTCAGGGTACAAGACGTTTGTTCATTTATAAGTGTTGGGAGGAATGATATGAGTCATGCCAGTATACTGTGATAGTCAATAGATGAACTGTGGCAGGAATCCTGACATAAAACCTCATGTCTCCACTCTGTTTATATGCCACAGCCATCAGATACAGCCACTCCATACCTTCAACTTTAACAATTACTCCAGCTGCCCTCAGTTTCCCCAATTCTTTGATAAGAGCTGCCTTCACCTCCAAGGCACCTTTCTGATTTTTCTCACAACAGGGATAGACCCTTAATTGGTCTTGGTCTTATGTGCATATCCTTTAAAACATCTCAACATGTCACTGAATACCTCAGAAAATTCTTAATAAATTGTTTTTTAAATCATTACTTCTCAGATTGCCATCATGTCTGCTTTTCATATCCAGATTCTCACGTAATCTAATAGGCAGGATAGAATTGGGATCCAACTTGGTTCCTAAATCTTTCTTATGAAACCAGCTAATCACAGCATCTCCCTTTACTACAACATAAACTTTCCCTGCATCAAGTCTCTCTAAGTATTCTAACTCACCTTCAAACTACCCCACCAGTTTAATGGGTTCCCCACCATTTCCGGCCAGTTTTATATTTGGTTATAATAATTTTACCTTACTTTCAATGATGTTGTTGTTTTGAAATACAACCAATGAAAAATTGGTTAATTTTGCTCCTTAGTCAAAAAGCAATCTCACTCTTTCCACAGGTACAAGTAAATCATCATGGGGACCATCTCCTTGTTCACCTGTTACTTGCAGTACAATGTCTTCACCTTCCTCATCTTTATCCATTATCTTAATCAAAATAATTATTGTGGGCATTCTTCTTGTCAGATCTTATGATCATTGCTGTGTTCATAAAACGAGTCATCTCCACAGTTTTACATATCATCATTGCACAGTAAATACTTTCATTTCTTGAATATTCACGTGTTGATGCTTACATTACTCATAATATTTTGCCCAAGTGAGGAATATATTATATAATAATGTCTTCTCCTCAGTTACACATATAATCATTGCCCACTAAGCACTATAATTTATTGTGTGTGTGTATATTTACTCTAACAATAGCCATAGCACTATGCAAAAGTGTGCAGTACCCCACACTGTAATCATTACATTGCAGCTATAATGTTGACCGTCCCCGTCAGTGCCATGTCTTAACGACTTTGACCCATGTGACATGTTTTTTTTAAGATAAATGAAGGGAATAAACTAATATGCAAACTACACGGGAAGGGCACAGCTGCCAATACTCTGTTGTGTGCACAAAGCAGGAACTCGAGAAACTTAACAAATAGTATCCATTATGGAGAATTCCCATAGGCTCATAGGAACTGTAGCTCTAATAAGACATTCCATGAAGAAAGTACAGTGATGACAACTAGGTTCAGAGATCATGGGAATGCACTTTAAAAAGTTCAGAGAAGTTGTAGGGATAACCTATTAGCCTTGAAACCGGCCCTCATTCTAGAGGTATCTCCTGTGGTCAGGTTCATCACAATCTTTAGTAATAAGGGCTGAGATGTAAGGAACACACTCAATGGACACTGGGAGATGCTGTAAACAGAGAATGCACTTTCAGATTTGTTGGATAGCCATCCCACCATCAATTTTGGAAAGGGCGTATCTCTGAAAGACAAACTATGCAAAAATGATGTCACTAGTATAATAAAGAAACCTGCCATGACAGTAATGGGGTTTTATAAAAGTGGAAGTTGCAAAGCTTGCAATTTTTTTTGTAAAATGAAACAATATTTCTCCCCTCTAACTAACACACACAAACTTATTGAGAAACATCTGACCTGCCATTCTGAATTTAGCGTACATGCTCTGGTGTGTCCCTGTGAAAAAATGTACTTAGGCAGCACCACGTTTCTGATGATTAAACATATACTGAAGCATTTGCAAGCCATAAGAAACTGGAATAAACAATACCCAGTGGATGCCATTTTGAGAACACACTGTAGAAAGAAAACTTTATTGCATGATTTGATAAAACCTTTGCAAAATACAGAAAATAAAAATATAGCACTTCTTAAATTTGTTAAAAAGAACCCTGGTTCCTGTAGATAAAGCACCCAGTACCCCAATTGTAAAACTCTCATTGTAAGTGCACTGTCCAAAAATCCTATAATGGTGTTCCCTGAAGGGGCAATTGTAGTCCTGGTTGAAATAGATTTTGAGTCCCAGATTTAGCTAACCTATGCGCCGTTCCCCTGCTGACAACTGTTCATGTGCCTGACTGCCCAGCAAAAAGAGTTGTTCAACAACTATTGCGATGAGCCAGGGGTCTGAATCTCCAGCCGAGGTAACGTTAAGCAGTTCCCCTTCACTCATTTTATTGCTGCGGGTCCATAAACCTGACCAGTGCACAATTTAGGTTGGTATTCCGGGGATCAAAACAGGCCAATACTGTACCTCTGCATGATCTAACCGCCTTGTTGTTCCGGCCCCTCCCTATAAGAACGCCTCTTTGCTTCAAGAGGTTAGGACACAGGCACAGTACATGCATTAGGTCCTCCCTAAGATGGCCGCAAAGCCGGCATGATTCCATGGCATGGTCTCTTTTCCATTTGGGAAGATGACAAGTCAATGGGATCACCCCCATTTTCAATTTTAAAAAGCGGAGCTTAGTGCTTGCACTGGAGGTAATAGTTAAATAGCTCTGAGATTTCAGCTGATCTTATATCTTGAGGGACATCCAACTTCTAGCTTTGAGGCTTGCCCCGTCTTCTGCTGAAGAAAGCTTTTTAGCACTGATTTTTGCTAGCCTCTTGCACTCATTTTGGCTTACATGTAGGTCCCAGACTTCGCTCAGGCCAAGGGTGTTAAGCCCGCAGGACAAGTAGGGGTACCCTGCTAGCCATCGTTTTATGTTCAGGTTGGTCCATAAATGTTGCTCTAGGCTGCCCTCCTTTGATGACCTCAGCTTATGACAGCTCATTAGAAAAGTAATCATTCTGCCCATTGATTGTTTCCAGATGCCGAGTTCCAGCCTGATTTGTGCTGGTAAAGTGTATGACGGTAGCTGGAAGACCTGTCTAAAAATGTTTGCAACAATTTTATCTAGTTGGCCACAATCCAGTCCTATTAGCGCCTCGCTACCGTATGTTAGAGTTGGAATGACCTTTGTCAGGGCCACCTGAAAGGAGCGAAGTTTGGGCAAAGTAATTTCTTGTGATTGGAACTAAGTGCAAATGTTAACGCTGTTCCTTTTTTTTGTTGCTTGCGCAAATGGCTTTTACATCTTCCATTGTTATTGAAGAAGACTCCTAAATACTTGTGGCAATTGGTTTCTTCAATACTTTCCGAGTTTAAGACCCACGTCAGCTTCTTGGTTCTTCCTCGGCAAACCACCATGATTTTAGTTTTCTTTTTATTTAGCTGAAGCCCATTCTTGTGTGAGTATGAGGCAGTTGCATCCAGGAACCTATGTAGACCTATCTTTGTGTGGCTTAAGAGGACCACATCATCAGCATACAATAAATTTGACAAATGAAGACTACCTAGTTTGGGTGCGTGCGAGATAACTACATTCAGTGCTTCCAGGAGATCCGATAAAAATAAGTTAAAAAGTGTGGGGGCCAAGAGACACCCTTGCTTGAGGCCTTGCGTTGTCGTAATTGGTTGTGACAGTCTGGAACCATCTCCAATCTTGATCCTGTCCCATGTTTTCTGATGCAAAAGCTGCACAGATCTCAGTAATCCATTTGGAATGTTCAGTGAGGAGAGCTTCTGCCACAGTTTTGACCTGCTGAACTTGTAGAATGCGGATTTGTAGTCGATAAACTCAAATGTAAAACGGACTGGTGCTAGTCTCTGCCTTGCCAATTAAACAGGAAAGTGCCATAAGATTTGCTGTAGTGCTGGTATCGCTTGTAAATCCAGTTTGGTTTGGTGGGATTATTGAGCGTGCCTCGGCCCATGCCCAAAATGAGTTGAGCAATATCCCTGCAAAGTACTTTGCTTCATTGTCGATTCGGACAACCAACCAATAGTTTCCTGGAGATTTTTTGTCTCCTCCTTTAAAAATTGGGACGAGGATCGATCCTTGCCATGAGAGTGGAATGATGCACCTTTCTAGGATGGTAGAGTAGAGTGGAGCTAGCTTAGAAGCCCAGAAACCCAGATCCTCCTTAAACAGAGCTGGAGGGATGCCTCCTGGTCCTGGGGCCCCATCTTTCCGTGCCTTTGTGATCTGCTTTTGGATTTGGTCCTCCAGGGCTGTACTGTACTCTTTGCTGTTAACTCAGTTGTAACTATCGATTTGCTTTTCGATTTTTGGCGCTTTGTGGAAACGCTCTAGAGGTGAGTTACCCTCTGTACAAGGTTAAGAATCCGGAGCTATACTACCCTCTGTGCCATTTGCCTGATTAAGAATATAGTTCTGTGGGTCATTAAAACGACTGTACAGGAAGAGCTCCCACACAGATTCCAGTATATTTGAAGAGGCAACTTGGGGAACCCTGCCCCCTAAGCAGTTTATGGTGCGCCAAAACCTTGCAGGATTGTTTGACCTTATGTGATGGAATAGTTTGGCCCAAAAGGAATTCCAATGAGCCCTTCGAAGTTCCCTTTTGGCAGCCTTCAAGTGACTTTGGGCATCTCTCAGTTTAGTTATTATTAGTGGGTCCATTGGCTTCCTCTTAATTCCCGCCATAGCCAGTTCATGCTGCGTTAAGCTGATCGTATCACAGGGTCCCAGGAGGTTGGTTGTTGGGACCCGGTCGCTTTTGTATACTTTATCGGTTTTGCATGCCTGGCTATAGGATTCCTTGTGAAGCTTGTCCAGATTGCAATTGGGTCTTCAGTTATCCTGGTAGTGTTCTCTATCATGTGTTTTGCCTCCATTGCTAAGAGCTGGATATTATTAACTGAACACTTGATGCATTTTAAGTTGATCATAAAGCTTCCAAAAGCATGTGCCACTGCCTGAACATGTTGCATCAGCCTAATGCTGGGAAGTATTTCTTGAGGGCTGTGGTCACTTTCTAATATATTGCCAAACCCAAAGCCAGAGACATGATTCAAAAGGAAAAGGCTTACAAAAGAGTGATCAATCAAAGATGCACCAGTTTTTGATAGAAATGAGAGACAAGGCTGCTTATCGGGAAGAAAACGCCCGTTGAGGGTTCTGAGGCCGAGATGTTCCAAATTGCCTTGGAGGGCACAGCCCTTTGGGGCCTCCTTGCACCATCCGGGATGATCCTGCGGTGGTGTGGCCCAGTCGCTTTCCTGTGATTTGGTTACCTCATTCTTTTGTAAGTCAGACATCAGCCACATGTTAAAGTCCCCAGATAGTATGATGTCTGCATTCGGGATCCCAGATCTAATTTCTAGTACTGATGCGGTCACCTCATCAGAAAGGGTTAGCATGGACACTGAATTAGGACGGAAATACACATCCAATAAAATTACGGTCCTGGACACCTTTGTGGTTTCTGAGTGTGATTCCCATTGTCTGGAGAGCCTGGGAGGAACTTGCAAGATCCCATGGGGTAATTGCGCTATTAGCTGTTATGTAGATGGCTAGACCTCTGCTACCTCGTCCCAGGGATTTCATATTCGTTGCTGGAGTATGGTGAATTTTAAACCTTTAAGCTATGTCTTAGAATAATCTTGAAAGACGGTAGGTAGGAGATTGTGGCATCATTCCCCAGTTTGTTTGCAAACCCATTTACATTCCAAGGGCAAATCCATAGTGGGCTTGAAAACACACACAAAGGTAACAGGGACCTGTTACTTTACTTTGCTCTTGATATAATTCCATTCAATGTGAGATATGGAAATCGAATACACAAACAAAGACATTTAGGGGCATATGTACAAGCCCCTATCGCCACTACAATGTCACATTTATGATCGTTGTGGTGGCGATAGGGTCTTTGCCTTCTGTTCAAGGCAGCGTTAAGCCATTTAACATGACTTAACCCTGCCTTGTACATAAGGCTCCCTTTCACGCTGTGGTTAAAGTGAAAGAAGCGGGCAATGGGTGTTGTGGTGGGCGTTTCACTGCAACACCCATTGTATTTGACGCTGCCCCCAGTGAACAAGGGTGGCGTACATAGGAGACAGCACTAAAATGAAGACCAGGAAAATCCTGGTCTTAAGTTTGCGAAACGAGAAGAAATGCAATATTTCTCCCCGTTTTCTCTTTTTCCATGTGTGCTGCCTATTGCAGGACACACAGAAAAAGAAAAATGCCATGGTTGTTTATGTACATAAACAAACCTTTAAAAAAAATGCCATTTTGTAACTATCATGTGTGCTGCATGACACAGGACACATGGAAGTTATAAAATGGCATTTTAGGATTGTTTTTGTGCAGGAAGGGACACCTTCCTATACATAACCAATCCTCCCCTGCACTCTGGTGCAAGGGTGCCTGAGTTGGTGCTAAGTTGTTAAACTTAGCACCATCACAGGGGGAAAAGCAAGGCTGCACCACATTCTTGTACATATGGTGCAGCCTCAGTTTCAGAAGTGGTGGAAGGTGTTGTTAAGCCAAGGAAGCAAACGACACCCTCCGCCACTTCCTAGTTCATATCCCCCTTGACTACAGACATATACTAGAGTTGGATAGTAAGGTTCCGAAAGTTTTGAATACAGACAAGGAAATTTGTTTTCACTTGAGAGACTAAGCTGACAGTATGTCCCTTACACATGTACAATTAGGGAGGGGGGACATCTTATAGATTGAAAATTGATTTGTAAGAGTAGTTCATTAATGTCTCTTGTGACTTGTGTACACACATGTAATGTTGTTTTTAACAAAAATTTTGTATCTTGTGTTTTGTTTATATAGAGTGGGGCATTCCCTTAGATGTAGTGCTCCAGCTACGGCTATGCTGTACTGGGTGCCAGTGTGGCAGGACTCATTTATTCTAGTTCAGTCAACCTGTGTCCAAGGAATTGAAAAATTCAAATGAGCTGAGGTATCTTTTCCTATAATTTTTCTTCTTCCTTTCTTTGGAATTCTTCCTTTTTTATCAAATCTCCTTTATTGGGAAACAGCTCATTTCAATGGGATAATTCTAGAAACCAAACACAATGTAAAATATGTCCATAAAGAGTAAGCAGTTTATCAACTGAT
Organism: Lissotriton vulgaris; assembly: GCF_964263255.1. Taxonomy (NCBI): domain Eukaryota; kingdom Metazoa; phylum Chordata; class Amphibia; order Caudata; family Salamandridae; genus Lissotriton; species Lissotriton vulgaris. The sequence continues at coordinate 1,170,243,963 of NC_141689.1, read as the reverse complement.
ATGCACGAATAAAGCACAGGAGGTTCTGGACATGTAGAAAATATGAAGTGATTGTCCACTGGGGCACACTATTGTAGATGGAGATGTAGTGCAGTGCAGAATTTGACCAGAAATGTTCACAATAAGCTCTTGAACACCCATGTCTCATGGGTTGAAGTGTGTTAAGAAATGGCACAGCCGGAAAACCTAATACTATAGTTGCAATGGGTACACAGACAAAATATCGATTTTTAAATATCGATATACAAAAATATCAAAGTTTAAATATCGATGGGACAAAATATCGAAGGTAAGTAATATCGACAGTCTTAATATCGATAATAGTATGATATCAGTAATATCGAAGTTGTAAATATCGATGTCAATAATATCGAAATAAATAACTTCGATGTTACTAATATCAATTTTTAAATAAATTTAGTGTATATTATATTGTATTTATTATGTTTTATTATTTATTTTTAATGTAATTTAATTAAATATTGTCTTTTACTTCTGTAGCGGGTTGTGGGTTTATAGGGGAATAGGGTGGGAAGTAATTTAATTATGTTAAATTAATTATTAATTAGTAGGAATTATTAATTAATTAATTGAGAAATAATTTTTAATTAATTTTAATTAATTGATTAATTGATAAATATGTTCTGTAGCGGGTTATGGGTTTATAGGGGAATAGGGGAATAGGGTGGGAAGTAATTTTATAATAATTAATTAATTAATATATGTTTGTACATATTTTAATTAATAATTAATTGGTAATTAATTTATATTAATTAGTTAATTAATTAATATAATTTTGTACATATTTATAATTATTAATTAGTTGGTAATTGATTAATATTAATTATTTAATTACATTAATTATAGTAATTTTTTTATACATAATTTTATGTTATTCTTAATTAATTAATTCGAAAAATAATATTAATTATTAAATTAAATTAATTACAGCTAATGTGCTAATATATTTACTTTATTGTTATTGTTAATTAATAATTAATTGGTAATTAAATAATATTAATTATTTTTGGGTAAAGGAGTATTTTTAGGGTTCAGGGTCAGTTTTCAGTTTTTGGGTAAAGGGGTATTTTTAGGGTTCAGGGTCAGTTTTCAGTTTTTGGGTAAAGGGGTATTTTTAGGGTTCTGGGTCAGTTTTCAGTTTTTGGGTAAAGGGGTATTTTTAGGGTTCAGGGTCAGTTTTCAGTTCATGGGTAAAGGGGTATTTTTAGGGTTCAGGGTCAGTTTTCAGTTTTTGGGTAAAGGGGTACTTTTAGGGTTCAGGGTCAGTTTTCAGTTTTTGGGTAAAGGGGTATTTTTAGGGTTCAGGGTCAGTTTTCAGTTTTTGGGTAAAGGGGTATTTTTAGGGATAAGGGTCAGTTTTCAGTTCATGGGTAAAGGGGTATTTTTAGGGTTCAGGGTCAGTTTTCAGTTTTTGGGTAAAGGGGTATTTTTAGGGTTCAGGGTCAGTTTTCAGTTTTTGGGTAAAGGGGTATTTTTAGGGTTCAGGGTCAGTTTTGGGTTTTTGGGGTACAGGGATATTTTTTGGGTTCAGGGTCAGTTTGGGGTTTTTGGGGTACAGGCGTACAGGGTAAAAACAAAAAAATATTACATTAAATCAAATAAATAACATTAAAAAAAAAAAATTACATTAAATTATTAAGTGTATTATGTATTAGTTTTAATTTTGTTTTAATATTTTTATTTAATATTTGTAAAATTATATGTATTTTAAAATTATTTTTACAATATTATTAATACATTTAAAAAAACGATATTTTTGATTCCGATATTTTTGTACTGCGATATTATTTTTTCGATATTTTTGTACTTACCTTTATGAAGATAGGATTCCGATATTTTTGATGTCGATATTTTTGCTCCGATAATTTTGTATTTCGATATTCTGTCTGTCGATATTATGTCAGACATTCGTTGCAATGTAATGATTATTGTGTGGGGTATTGCACCCTTGGGTATAATGCTATGACTATTGTTAGTGTCAAGACACATGCACACATAATAAGTGTTAGTGTTTAGCAGATAGTAATGATATGTGTAACTGTGGAGAAGACATTTGGGCATACTGTTATGTTTAAAGTAAGCATCAACACATATGCATGTACAAGATAAGGAAGAATTCAGCATGCAATGATGCTATATAAAACATTGGAGTTAGCACATTTTATAGATAGAGGAATGATCATGTACGATCATGAGGTCTGATAATAAGAAAGTCCGCAATAAGTATTGTTGCAAAACTAATATTGCGGTAACGATGACAGGTCTTGTTATGTGTGTTGACATGTTCCAATATGGCCGTGAGGGTGGGTGTACACACAGGCATCGATAAATGTGGAAAAACATTTACCACTGCCGCAGGGCAACTGTAAGCACACTGCAAATCCAGCGGTCAACTCATAATACAGAGGTTGGAAGACCACCAGCACTGCGGTCTTCTGGAGGTTGCGACCGCGGAATTCGGGTGGTTGGACCGCTGAACCCGTAATCAGGCCCTAAGTCTCCAGTAGTATACTTGCAAGGAGTATGTAAGTCAAAATCAAAAGTACATCAAAATAAATGCCATGGATCAAGTAATACATCACCAGGATTCCAAAACAAGGTAATTAACACATTTCTTTATTTACATTTTTTGATTTTACCTAAAGTACAAAACTATCAATAAAAAAGCAGAATGAATCATTTTTATAATGCATACAATTCTACCCTTTCCATCATTATTTATGAATGCAATGTTGCATTTTCTCAAGAACAAGTTAATTCGTACAAATATCCCAGCTTAGGTATAAATGCAGAGTCATGAGTGATGTAATATGTGAGGTCATAAGTAGTGCATTGCGGGGGCGCGAGTTATAGTAAGCTCAGCCAACTATAACTGTTGAATTTCTTTGGTTTTTTATGAGTGAAACCTGAGCCTAACTATACCGCCTATGTAACATTTGTTTTTTTCAGTGACTATAAATAAATGAATATATATATATATATATATATATGTCCAAAGGTCGTAGTCAAAATCCTGCCTTCCGCAGAACAACGAAGGAAGCGAAGACCACAAAGTAGGTGCAGTTTCTTAGCGTGGTTTATTCAGTGCAAAAAATCAAAGCCTGCAACATCGCCATGACGCGTTTCACCTCGTAAAGAGGCTTGCTCACACAAATATACATATATATTTTGCGCACCCGCAATCCACTGCTGATGATGTCACATATTACATCATTCATGACATTGTCAGTGACATCACTGATGACATCTCAAATGACATCACTAATGACATCACTGATGACATCATGCACATGACAATCACATACACCTTTTCATACACTAGTAAAATCTTTCATCACTCTTTGTAAAATACAGAGTATCATATTTGAATCCATTGTCACAGCAATACAAGTATCTAAAAACCCACTCAGTGATTCGTAGAACCGTATTTGAACTTTAAACGCATTCCCGAAAAACGAGCCAAACGTCACTACTATGCGCCGCGTAAGCCCCCCCGGTGGCGCTCCAGGAAGCGCCCACGTACGTGCCGCGTAAGCGTCCTGGAAGTGCTCTGGGGTGCGTAGCTTAAGCGCGTCAAGCCATGTGACCTTAAAATAACACTTTTCATTGGTTCAGAATTTTTTTTTCTCCAAATATTGAGAACCCCACCCATTTCTCTCACTTTTGCTTTGTACTTGGAGAGAGCAAGAGGTGTTCTGTGCATTATCTGCTTCTCAAAGTTTTCTGATCTACAGCAATGGCTGAAAGAGAGTCAAACAGCAGTGATTCTAATGGTTTTTTGCCTGAGGACTCTCCTCACCACAAAACAAAGGACCACTTCATTTGGAAATTTTTTGACATCGCTGAAGGAAAAAAAAGGTTAATGCTGCTACGGTAACCTGCAAGATATGTGGCACTATTTTATCCAGAGGCAATCCTAATAGGAAGTATAGCTTTGGATATGCCACCTTAATTAGGCATGTCCAGAGAATACACCCAAATAACTTTGCCAGGGAGAGTGTCAGAGACCTGACAGAGAATGCACTAAGAGATGGCGGTAGCAACTCCACTGGTGGAGCAACAGCTTCGGGAACACCACATGGAAGAATGATCCCTAACGTGCAGCCGGTCTTTGCAGGCATAACATTTCTAAGCGTGGACTGTGATGAACTGCTCTGCTATGGGGAGCAGAGCGTTGAACTAATTGCTATGAAGAGACAAGAACACCGCTGCCCTACCCGTCCCTAATTTTTCATCTTTTTTTTGCTCAAGTTGAGCGGTTTTGGAATCCCTGGTTTTGTTTTTCCCCTGAATTTTTTTTTAAAAATATATAAAATTGTTATAAAAAAGTATAAAAAAATATAAAGAAAAAGAAGAAAAAAAAAAAAAAAAAAGTTCTTTTCAGAACTACCTCCAATTCTCAAAAAAGAGCTGAATTTTTAACATATTTTACAATTCTGTTTTCCTAGTGGTGCGCTCAGGGTGCGCGTACCAGAGCGCGCACCTGGGAACGCACCCAGCGCTTACCCCGCAATTTTTTTTTTTTTTAAAAAAAAGGTTTTTTTCTTTTTTGCCCTTCAGGGTCCTTCTAGGCCCCCCTCAGAAAACCTAGGGGGTCAGGGGGTGTCTACTCTGCCCCCTTTTAATTATATCCCCCTTTCTTTTTTCACCTCTTGTGTCTCGATTCTACCGAGACACAAAATGGGGGACTCTCCGGACTGTTTAGAATGTTAACAGAAACCCGATAGCCAATCAGCTTTCCGCTCGCGCACTCCCGTAGCGCGCCGGGTGCGCTCCCCAGTACGCGTACCTGTAAGAGCTCGAAGCGCGCATATAGATATATATGTGTCTTTGAAGTTAATTTACAAAAAAAACACTGGAACAATTTTCAGCAAATATAGCAAAGGCACATCTGCGTACCAGTCCCTACAATTTTGCCAAGTTTGGCGTAATTCCATTCAGCGGTTCGGGCTGTAGACTTGTCAGACCGTCCTATGGAAATTAACATGGGGAAAACACATTTTGGGACCCCCCTTTTTCCTCAGCCCCCACTTCACGAATCCCCCCGAAACTTCCAGGGAAGGAGCGGAGCGGAGCTGTCCAAATTTTTCGAAAATTACACGCAAATACCTCAACCGGCGCCAGAGTTATTCCCAATAGAATGGATTTCCTATGGTAGCCAATCCTAACTATATATATATTCACTAAAAAAACCATAGGTTTCACATCAGTTATAGTTATCTGGAAATTTTACTGACATAAAACCAATGAAATTCCACGTTATAGTTAGTTGGACTCACTATAACTTGCGCGCCTGCAATGCACTGCTGATGACGTCACACATTACATCACTCATGACATGGTCAGTGACATCACTCATGACATCACTGATGACACCATCCAGTGAATGTGTATCTTTATGAAAAATAAATATGTTTTATATTTGTATTTGTAAAGGACGATGGAAGAATAAATGGTTAAATAAGTGTGTAAATGGATGTTTTTTTTTAAAAGAATTGATTGGTTAACTGCCTTATTAAGTGTATCTTAATGAATACATATATTAACGCGTAATTTTTAAATATTTAAATATATGTATCAGTGTTTCACTTTGTGTATAAGTGGCTGCATGGGTTGGTGACTGACTTACTGTTTGTATGTGTTTTGAAGACAGCATATGTGCAGGACTGTATGGGTGGATGAGTGTGTATATGTGTGTGTTAGTGAGTGAATGCCTGTCTCACTAGTGTCTTTGTATATTTGTATTTGTAAAGGACGATGGAAGAATAAATGGTTAAATAAGTGTGTAAATGGATGTTTTTTTTTTAAAAGAATTGATTGGTTAACTGCCTTATTAAGTGTATCTTAATGAATACATATATTAACGAGTAATTTTTAAATATTTAAATATATGTATCAGTGTTTCACTTTGTGTATAAGTGGCTGCATGGGTTGGTGACTGACTCACTGTTTGTATGTGTTTTGAAGACAGCATATGTGCAGGACTGTATGGGTGGATGAGTGTGTATATGTGTGTGTTAGTGAGTGAATGCCTGTCTCACTAGTGTCTTTATGAGTAACTACATATGTTTTAATCTTGTATATATGAGCATTGATGTATATAAGTCAGTATATGTGAGAGTGAGAGATTGAAAGAGTTCCTGTTTAAATAAGTATGTGTTTCTATAAGTGATTGTTTAAGAGAGTAAGTATGTGTAAGTTTCCTTAGAAGTAATGTGCTAATGTATGTATAGCTGTATATGCAAATAAATGGATGTTCAATAGTTTATTTGCATGTGTGAGTATGTGTGTGAGTAACTTTTGTAAGACTGTCGGTGTGTAACAGGATGTATATGTGTATCCTTATATATGATGAGTGAGAATATGTATGAGTGACTATATAGAACTGTTGGTGTATGAGTGGATGTGTATATAGATGGTGGAATTACTGAATTGGTTATTGTAACTGGTATGGGTATCTCCATTTTTTTTGAAAATGTTAGTTTCTATTGTTTGAATATGTGTTTCAATGGTTACATTACACTGAAAGGAGGTCTATCAGTCTGTCACAAGGATGGTGTCATCAGTGATGTCATGAGTGATGTCACTGACCATGTCATGAGTGATGTAATATGTGACGTCATCAGCAATGCATTGCAGGCGCGCAAGTTATAGTGAGTCCAACTAACTATAAGGTGGAATTTCATTGGTTTTATGTCAGTAAAATTTCCAGCTAACTATAACTGATGGGAAACCTATGTTTTTTTAGTGAATTTAATAGGTTTTTTAAATGCTAATTCCTAACTATAACTGGTGTGAAACCTATGGTTTTTTCAGTGAATTTCATTGGCTTTTTAAATGCTAATTCCTAACTATAACTGGTGTGAAACCTATGTTTTTTTCAGTGAATTTCAAACGTTTTTTAAATTCTAATTCCTAACTATAAGTCTCACTTTATAAATAAGACTGTTAGCACTCTAGTTGTTCTTTAGAACACTCTGGTACATTCTGTCATTGGGCTACAGTTGGGCTACATCTAGCTGATATTTGGGCTACATTTGGATTTTTTGGTCTCTGGTGGCCATCTTTGGGCTACATTGGGCTACATTGGGCTACATTTGGGCTACATTTTGGCATATATATAGCCCAATGTAGCACAATATATATTTTTTCAAAGTTAATTTTCGTAAAAACCACTTAAGAATAGGGCTACCAGTCCCTACAATTTTTCCCAATGTTTTTTTTTATTTTTTGCTTTGGAGCGCTCCCGGTGCGCTCCCCGGGGAGCGCCCCGAAAAGCGTACTTTTATAAAGCGCCCCGGGGCGCGCTCCGGGGAGCGTCCCGTAAGCGCCAATATCGCGAACGAAAACATGATCGTGACGTATCGCGTAGCCGCGTCCGAGTGATACGCACGGCGTAAGCGCACCCGGAAGTACTCGAGCGAATACGATTGTGCAACGTAAACATCCGACGCGCTTACACTACGCGACCCGCAGCGCGCCCCCGGGCGCGCCCGGGGGCGCGTAGCATAAGCGCGTCGGGTAATGTGACCTGAAAATAACACTTTTTATTGGTTCATAACAGTTTTGGTTTCATAATGATGAAGCCCCTGGTCTTGTGACTTGAAAATAACACTTCTCATTGGTTCAGGACAGTTTTTTTTCCAAATGATGAAAGACCCCACCTTTTTTCCTTATTCTGACTTTGTCCTTTGACTGAGGAAGACCTGTTTGTACATCTCTGTACCTTTTTGATCTTAATAATGGCTTCAGTAGCAGCAGCAGCTGGTGCATTTGCCCCACCACCACCAACACCACCACCAACAGGACCAGCTCCAGATTATATTGGTGGTCAAGAAGAGGAGGAGGAGGAAGAGGAAGAGGAGGAGGGGAGGAGAAGATGGCTGCCTGAAGAAAATACCCCATACAAACCCAAGCCCCACATTGTATGGGAGTTTTTTTCAATCCCAGAGGGCAAGAAAAAAGTGAATGCGGCCAAGGTAACTTGCCTAATCTGCAATGAAGAACTCTCACGGGGCAACCCAAACAAAAAATATTCATTTGGTAACTATACCATGATTCGTCATATGACCCGAAAGCACCCAAACAACTATTCTCGTGCAGAGCTCAGGGAACTGGCCAGTAACCTCCCCCAGTCGTCAAGGACCACCTCCCAAAGAAACCAACCCACTTCATCGGGACCAGAAATATCAGAGATGATGCCTTGTATTCAGCCAAGATTTGCTGATTTTAAAATCACTTGTTCTGCATGTGGCAAGCTTATCGCCTATGGTGAAAAAAGCGTAAAGCTCATCGTCCTTGCAGGTGATAATCACAAGTGCCCCAAAAAGAAGTAATTTTTGGGGTTTTTTGTTTTTTTGCTCCAGTTGAGCCAGTTTCAATTCCCTTTTTTTGTTTCTCCCCCTAAAAAAATACAAAAAAATATATAAAACTGTTTTGAAAAGCCAAAAAAAGTACAAAATGTTCAAAAAACACAAAAAAATATAAAACAACAAAAAGAAGAAAAAAAAACTTATTTTTAGAACTACCTCCAATTTCTAAATAAAGGCTTAATTTTTTAAAAACTCTGTCATCTTTTTTACTCATAGTACCATCTATATACACATCCACTCATACACCAACAGTTCTATATAGTCACTCATACATATTCTCACTCATCATATATAGTGATACACATATACATCCTGTTACACACCGACAGTCTTACAAAAGTTACTCACACACATACTCACACATGCAAATAAACTATTGAACATCCATTTATTTGCATATACAGCTATACATACATTAGCACATTACTTCTAAGGAAACTTACACATACTTACTCTCTTAAACAATCACTTATAGAAACACATACTTATTTAAACAGGAACTCTTTCAATCTCTCACTCTCACATATACTGACTTATATACATCAATGCTCATATATACAAGATTAAAACATATGTAGTTACTCATAAAGACACTAGTGAGACAGGCATTCACTCACTAACACACACATATACACACTCATCCACCCATACAGTCCTGCACATATGCTGTCTTCAAAACACATACAAACAGTGAGTCAGTCACCAACCCATGCAGCCACTTATACACAAAGTGAAACACTGATACATATATTTAAATATTTAAAAATTACCCGTTAATATATGTATTCATTAAGATACACTTAAAAAGGCAGTTAACCAATCAATTCTTTTTAAAAAAAACATCCATTTACACACTTATTTAACCATTTATTCTTCCATCGTCCTTTACAAATACAAATATAAAACATATTTATTTTTCATAAAGACACACATTCACTGGATGGTGTCATCAGTGATGTCATGAGTGATGTCACGGACCATGTCATGAGTGATGTAATATGTGACGTCATCAGCAGTGCATTGCAGGCGCGCAAGTTATAGTGAGTCCAACTAACTATAACGTGGAATTTCATTGGTTTTATGTCAGTAAAATTTCCAGCTAACTATAACTGATGTGAAACCTATGGTTTTTTTAGTGAATTTAATAGGTTTTTTAAATGCTAATTCCTAACTATAACTGGTGTGAAACCTATGTTTTTTTCAGTGCATTTCATTGGTTTTTTAAATGATAATACCTAACTATAACTGGTGTGAAACCTATGTTTTTTTCAGTGAATTTCAAACGTTTTTTAAATTCTAATTCCTAACTATAAGTCTCACTTTATAAATAAGACTGTTAGCACTCTAGTTGTTCTTTAGAACACTCTGGTACATTCTGTCATTGGGCTACAGTTGGGCTACATCTAGCTGATATTTGGGCTACATTTGGATTTTTTGGTCTCTGGTGGCCATCTTTGGGCTACATTGGGCTACATTTGGGCTACATTTTGGCATATATATAGCCCAATGTAGCACAATATATATTTTTTCAAAGTTAATTTTCGTAAAAACCACTTAAGAATAGGGCTACCAGTCCCTACAATTTTTCCCAATGTTTTTTTTTATTTTTTGCTTTGGAGCGCTCCCGGTGCGCTCCCCGGGGAGCGCCCCGGAAAGCGTACTTTTATAAAGCGCCCCGGGGCGCGCTCCGGGGAGCGTCCCGTAAGCGCCAATATCGCGAACAAAAACATGATCGTGACGTATCGCGTAGCCGCGTCCGCGTGATACGCACGGCGTAAGCGCACCCGGAAGTACTCACTTTTAGCTCGAATGGCTAAATGGATTTACACGAAACTTGGCAAAATTGTAGATATGGTTTGCCCGACGTGCCTTTGCTATGTCTCAATATATGTGCTCCAGAGGATTTTGAGAAATTAACGTTTTAAAAAACAGATATATCTGTGACAGCGCTCCGGTTAGCGCTCCGGTTCGCGTACCTGATGCGTAACGGAACTACGCGAAGCGAAGCTGATTGGCTCTCCGGTGTTCGTCAACATTCTAAACAGTCCGGACCGGCCGCCATCTTGTCTCTCGGTAGGATCGAGAGACAAGAGGAGGAGAAAAACAAAGGGGGAATTTAATGAAAGGGGGCAAGGTAGACCCCTCTTGACCCCCTAGGAATGATGTTCGGGTTATTAAAGGGTCCCGTGGGGCAAATAAAAAAAAATTGATTTTTCGCGGTAGAAGCGCTTCCCGGTACGCGAACCGGGTCGCTCACCGGTAGCGTAACAGGAGTTCGCCATTTTGTGTTTCGTTTTAATTAAATCACAAGATGGAGGAAAAACAATGTGGGAAATGGGTATAAGGGGGCACGGGAGACGTATCCTGACCCCCTAAGTTTTCTGAGGGTGGCTGAGGAGGCTCATATATGTTGGAATAAAAAAATTGAATTTTTTGCGCGGTTAGCTGCCGGTACGCGAACCGGTTAGCGAACCGGGAAGCGAACATAAGTGAAAATTAGTGAAAAAAGGTACATTCGAAATTTGGAAAGACTAATTATAGTTAAGGTAGCTCTGAAAAGAGCTTTTGTGTTCTGTGTAAGTTCTAGGTACTATAAGTAGGTACCAATACACAGTCTCAAATTTTGTATGAAAACTCTGTTGCCCTCATCTGAGAAGTGCACACCATCTCCTCTGTAGATATCTTGCATGTAGTAACGCAAGTTATTGTTGTAGATGGCGCCCATTCCATGGTCTCTCATATAAGCTGAAACAGACTTATTTACATGCTTCCTCGCTTTCTCAATTTGTGGCCAAAATTGATTGGACCACCTCCATTTCTGTCTTTGGCATATATTGGAATATACCAAGGCAGTTTGAGGGAAAAGTGCCATTAATTGCTCAAAGGTGTCCTTTAAGAGCATTTCCAGACCTACCCCGGTCAAAGTGCCCAAATCATTTCCTCCACAGTGCACTATTATGAGGTCAGGGTTTGGCAAATGCAAAAAGGTTTTCACCAATGGTATCAATTGGTGACATCTCAATCCTCTTTGCCCAATCCATTTGATATCCACATTTTGAAAATTGAGGCTGTGTAAATTTCTGTTATCAGCATACCTGTGAGCCCAGTGGATATAGCTATGTCCAAGAATCCAGACAGAAAACATGGCGAGAGGAGGTTCTGCTGCAGTCAGATGAAGTGTGGGAATGAAATGGCAGTTGAAACAGTAGGAGTTTGTAATGAAAAAAACTGTGGAGTTTCAGTGCTAATGGTTCATTAGCAATGATTGGTGGATTTCCATTGCTGAAAACAGAAAGTTAGGGTGCATGGATGTGTTCTTTGAAACATGTAATTTGAATGGTTAAGAAAAAATGTTTTTATGAACGATTGCGTGGATTAGCAGGTGTACTGAGAGTTCATTTGAAACATTGTTGTGTGAACTTGTAAACATGAGAGGTCTGGCAGGAGGTAGTTGCTATGGAAAAAGGGCAGAGGGGGGAAGGGTGTTGATTTGAAAAAAGTGAGGGAAGAGTTTTGATTGGCTGATATGAGAAATATGTGTGATGAATATCAGCATTTCTGTGCCTTTCTTGGTTGCAGCCTCTGGAGTGCATACCTTTTGTTCTGCTAAAGAAAAATTGGTGTGTTTCTGAGACTGTTTTGAAATTCAAAAAGCATTTGCTAAGGTGAGATATGGTTTCTTTATTTTAGATAGAGACTAGTATGCTTTTTGGAGAAAATAAGAAAGCCAGCTGTGCATTTAAAATGATGTTTTGAGTCAAGTGTTTGCATTATGTTTTCCAAGAAGATTTTGCATTCTTTTACAAATTGTAATTGCAGATAATGTTAAGTATTAGTACTGACAAGGTGTGGTTGTACATAGGAGCTGTGCTGTGTTTTCAAATTATGATCAGAAAATCGTTTTTAAGGAAAAGGAATGCTTTTTAAATTTATAAGAATTTATTTACTTGCGAGGTGACTCTTGCAATGCGTGTTTTTTATGGAATAGATGCATGATGCATGTGTGCTGTTTATGCCCCATGGTGCTCCACAGTGTCAATGTCAAAAGCGATGCATAAGTGGTGCAAGGGCCTTCTTAATACGCCTCCATGTGTGCTTGGCAATTTTAAGTCACTTGCTCCTGGTGCAAGGGCCTTGTAAATACGCCCCCATGTGTGCTTGGCCATTTTAAGTGACTTCCCCCTGGTGCAAGGGCCTTGTAAATACGCCCTCATGTGTGCTTGGCCATTTCAAATCACTTCCTCCTGGTGCAAGGGCCTTGTAAATACGCCCCCATGTGTGCTTGGCAATTTTAAGTCACTTCCCCCTGGTGCAAGGGCCTCTGAGACTGTTTTTAAATTCAAAAAGCATTTGGTAAGGTGAGATATGGTTCCTTTATTTTAGAAAGAGACTAGTATGCTTTTTGGAGAAAATAAGGAAGCCAGTTGTGCATTTAAAATGATGTTTTGTGTGAAGTGTTTGCATTCTGTTTTCCAAAAAGCTATTGCATTCTTTTACAAATTGTAATTGTAGATAATGTGAAGTATTAGCACTGACAAGGTGTGCTTCTACATAGGAGCTGTGCTGTGTTTTCAATATATGATCAGAGGGGGGAGGGTTGCTGAGGGAGGGTCTTCTGGGGGGGGGAGGGAGAGCACAAGGACAGGGCACAATGGTACTGAAATATATTGGGATCACGTAGGGCACATCTTGAAACAAGTGTATGAGCAGTATGGTTGTAAGGAAGGGAGTCTGGAAACCAAAAACTTTGTTTTGTATGTAGTAGATGTAATAGAGATCAATTTCATTAAAGTAAGAAATACAAGTGAACAGGCAGTCAGCGGTCCTGGAAAATCTAGTTATGACACTTAGATTTGTAACATGGAATGTGTGCGGCTTAAATGATGTCCAAAAGAGGCATAAGATAGGCATTCGACTACGCCAGATGAATGTAGATTTTATTTTTTTGCAAGAGACACATATAATGAGTACGCAGGAGTATTGCCTCAATCAGCTGGGTTTTCATCTAATAGCCAGATCTAAAGAAGGTGGAAAAAACAGAGGGGTCGCTATCTTGTCAAGGAGTAAAAACTTGACAATAGGGAAAAAACTGGAGGATAAATGGGGAAGGTGGGCCATGGCAGAGATTGAGATAGAAGGTGTATGGACAACGATGGTGGCAGTTTACGGATCCACGCAGGATGACCCGGAGGTATTACAGTTCCTAGATTCTGAGTTAGCTACCTGGCCCCCGCAGGTCATCATAGGAGGAGACTTGAATATTAATGGGGCAGAAGGGTTGGGAACAGGACAGACTAAGTGTTATAAAGGACGGAAGAAAAGAGTTCACAAGGCCCTCGTGGATCTTCTGATCAATAATTACTTGAATGATGTCTGGGGCACAATCAGATCAGAACAAAAAGGATATACTTATTATTCTGTGCCGCATCAAGTCTGTGTCAGATTGGATTATTTTATGATTTCTAACAATTTAATGTCAAGGGTTAAGATTGAAAGGCTCCCAAGAATTCTCAGTGATCATAACCCAGTAATTTTGATAATGAAATTAGAAGGAGGAATAAGACCTAATCGGGTATGGACATTTGAAAGAAGGCTTCTTCTAGAGGAGGACTATATATCACATATGTCAAAATAGATTATTGAGTTTTTTGAACACAATAGAGGAAGTACGTCGGTGGGAGTCATATGGGATGCTTTTAAGGCGGGTGTTCGTGGTGAAACATGTAGCTATAGTATCTATAAACGTAAAATAGAAGGTCTTCGGCAAAGGGAGTTAGAGAGAGCTGTCTCAGAGGTAGAAGAACAACTTAATAATTGTGTTATCAGAGGGGAACCAGCTGAACAATATATATTAGATCTAATAAAAGTAAAAAGTGAAGCTGAAGATGAACTGGCGAAAAAGGCGGCTGCATACTACACAATCAGAAGGGAGAAGTGCTACGAACATAATGAAAAAGTTGGGCATGTACTCGCTATGCGCACCAGACAGATAGCGGCAGAAGGGACTGTTAGGGAAATTAGGGATGAAAATGGTAATCTGCAAACAGATTTGGAAGAGATTAGGGAAGTATTCAGGAAATTCTATCAGAACCTATACGACCATCAACCTCCTTGTAGTAATGAAGAGATTAGGGAATACCTCGAGAATATCCCAACGGAGAGGGTTTTGGATGAAGATGCAGATAGATTAGAGAGCCAGTTAGAGGTTGATGAGATTAAGGAAGCTATGGGTAGTCTTCCCTCAGGAAAGGCTGCTGGTCCGGACCAGATTCCCTTAGAATTTTATAGAACTTTCTGGGGAATGCTGGCTCAAGAGTTTACTAAAGTGATCCAAGCTGCTCAGCTGGGTGAGTCCATCCCAAAGTCGTGGGGGGGTGCAGACATTGTGTTAATTTAAAAAAAAGGAAAGCCGCATACTGAGCCTGGGTCATATCGTCCCATCACATTAATGAATAATGACACCAAAATATACTCAAAAGCCCTGGCAATGAGATTTGCTGGGGTGATAAGTGCCTTAGTCAGTTCTAGTCAACACGGTTTTATTCCCGGTAGAGGAACAACCCATCATACCAGGAAAGTTATAACACTGTTCGACGCCGCCGAGGTCACAGGAGACCCGATGGCAGTAATGTTGCTGGATGCTGAAAAAGCGTTGGATCGGGTCTCCTGGGACTATCTGTGGCATACTTTAGTAAGAGCTGGATTTAGGGGTGGTTTTATAAAAGCTTTACAGACTCTGTACAAAGAACCGGTTGCGGCCCTAAGAGTCAATAGGGGCGTTACGGGTCAATTTCTGATCAAAAGAGGTACACGACAGGGGTGCCCATGCTCCCCCTTACTGTTCGCCATGTATATGGACCCACTGATTCGTAAGTTAGATCTATGCCCAGAGATAACTCCGTTACCAACATTGTTGGGACCCTGTAAGATATTAGCTTACGCTGATGACGTGGCAGTGATAACTCCAAACCCCACGGAGGCAACTGATTTTATAGAAGAAGAGGCCCGTAGATTTGGACAGATATCGGGGTACGCCCTAAATGCTTCTAAGACCCAGATTATTAAAAACTCAGTGACCATGTGTGACGATAATTGAGTGGTCCAGGCAGGGACCTATCTTGGAATAAATATCTCAGCTGATATAAATAACTTGGTGGAAAATAATATCGCTCCAATAATTAATAAAACAAAGAAAGATTTGGATCTGTATGAAAATTTACACCTATCATTAGTAGGTCGAGTCAACATCATCAAAATGATGATATTGCCAAAATTTTTGTATATATTTAGGGCAGTACCACTTTTATTTGACAACAAATTGTTCAAAATATGTGAGCAAATGATCAATCGGTTTATATGGGCTAGAGGAAAGACACGCAGGGCATTGAGATACATGTCACTCCCGCGGGACCGCGGGGTTGGTCTTTACCAGATCTAAGAATGTATTATTGGGCTGCTGCATTTCAAAACATGCTGGGATTGGTTGGGGGGGTCTGACGTGGATGGATGGGACAATATTGGTTCACTTGCTATTTATGGTTTGGTCCTGGGTAAAAATGCGGAAAATATTTTTTTGAGATTCACTGAGGAAAGTTATTATAAAAGAACACGGTTCAAGACTATAACGGCGGCTTATAACATATGGAAGGAAATATCGAAAAAGATAGGAATTGGGAAATACAATTTTTATACTAGGTTCAAAAATAACCCTTCCCTGCCTAGTATTGGTTTTTTCAGGAGCTGTATTCCAAGATTGGGAGAGGCGGGGGATAAGAAAGATTGGAGATATTCAGGGACCCCAAGGTATATTACAATTTGTAGAACTACAGGATAGATACACTTTAGATACAAAGCATTTTTTAAATATCTCCAAATAAGGAGTTGTTTAATAAATAGAAAAGGAGGGCCTTTGGGGTTTGACAGAAATGTATTGATGGACCTTATAGAAGTAGGCTCCGACTGCACCATAAAGAGATTCTATTCTGAGATGACAACATTAAAGAAAGATGATATGGAGAAATGGATTAATAAGTGGTCCGAAGATCTGGATATAGCTAGTGATATTTTTTCAGAGTCACTAGAGATGGGAAGAAAATTGTTGTGCTCATCATCTTTACAGGCTCAACATTACAAGATCCTATATCATTTGTATTATACGCCTGGGAAAATTGCTCAATGGGGGGTCTTTCGGGAACTACCTGTTTCAGGTGTGGTAGCCCGGAGGCGGATTTAATACATATTTTTTCAATTTGCCCACAATTAGATAGTATAAAACAGGATATTGGGAACTTTTTGCAAAATGCATTATCAACTACAATAGAATTAAATCCGGCTGTAATGTTACTAGGAGTCAATCCTGAGGGCCATGTGAATAATGAAAACTTTGTGTTTGTGGTGATGGCTATCTTCAGACTGCTGGTGGCCTCGGCATGGCTGGATCCTAATCCTCCCACATATTATCAATGGCTGGGCAAGGTACTATCTATATAAAAATTAGAATCTGCTATATATGCTAGAGGGGGAAAAAAGGCAAGAAACTTGGTTTGCAAATATGGGAGCCCCTCATTCGGTGGAAACAAGGTCCTGATTATTGATTATTTGATTACTGGGGGGGGGAATTGAGAATGTAGCGTATAGAATTTCGTGTATCTATTGTGTATATGATTTATTTTGGAAAAATTATGTATGATTTGGTATTACATTTTCTTTCTACATGTTCCTATTGTATATATGAATGTGCGCTGTACTACATTGAATTCTAGTGTGCCCTGCTCATGTTTTAAGGGGAAAAAAGGGGGGGAAATTCTTCAATAAAAACATTTTTAAAAAAAATCAAATTATGATCAGAAAATCGTTTTTAAGGAAAAGGAATGCTTTTTAAATTTATAAGAATTTATTTACTTGCGATGTGAGTCCTGCATTGCGTCGCTTTTGTTGAATAGATGCATGATGCATCTGTACTGTTTTTGCCCCATGGTGCTCCACATTGTAAATGTTAAAAACGATGCATAAGTGGTGTATGGGCCTTGTAAATACTCTCCTATGTGTGTGCATGGCCATTTTAAGTCACTTACCCCTGGTGCAAGGGCCTTCTAAATATGCCCTCATGTGTGCTTGGCATTTTTAAATCACTTATCCCTGGTGCAAGTTCCTTGTAAATACGCCGTCATGTGTGCTTGCACATTTCAAATCACTTCCCCGTGGTGCAAGGGCCTTGTAAATACGCCCCCATGTGTGCTTGGCCATTTCAAGTCACTTCCCCCTGGTGCAAAGGCCTTGTAAATACGTCCCCATGTGTGCTTGGCCATTTTAAGTGACTTCCTCCTGGTGCAAGGGCCTTGTAAATACAGCCCCACGTGTGGTTGGCAATTTTATGTGACTTCCCCCTGGTGCTGTGTTTTCAAATTATGATCAGAAAATCGTTTTTAAGGAAAAGGAATGCTTTTTAAATTTATAAGAATATATTTACTTGCGATGTGACTCTTGCAATGCGTGTTTTTTACGGAATAGATGCATGATGCATCTGCGCTGTTTATGCCCCATGGTGCTCCACAGTGTCAATGTCAAAAGCGATGCATAAGTGGTGCAAGGGCCTTCTAAATACGCCTCCATGTGTGCTTGGCCATTTCAAGTCACTTTCCCCTGGTGCAAGGGCTTTGTAAAGACGTTCTCATGTGTGCTTGGCAATTTTAAGTCACTTCCCCCTGGTGCAAGGGCCTTGTAAATACGCCCCCATGTGTGCTTGTCTATTTCAAGTCACTTCCCCCTGGTGCAAGGGCCTTGTAAATACGTCCTCATGTGTGCTTGGCAATTTTAAGTCACTTCCCCCTGGTGCAAGGGCCTTCTAATTATGTCCCCATGTGTGCTTGGCCATTTTAAGTCACTTCCCCCTGGTGTAAGGGCCTTGTAAATACGCCCCCATGTGTTCTTGGCAATTTCATATGACTTCCCCCTGGTGCAAGGGCGTTGTAAATACGCCCCCATGTGTGCTTGGCTATTTGAAGTCACTTCCCCCTGGTGCAAGGTCCTTGTAAATATGCCCTCATGTGTGCTTGGTAATTTTAAGTCACTTCCCCCTGATGCAAGGGTCTAGTAAATATGCCTTCATGTGTGCTTGGCAATTTTAAGTCAATAACAATAACATGAACAATGTCTGTTCTGGAACAATCTCTAAATAGAAATAAAGTCTCGAAATAAGTTGAGATTAACATATAACAGAGCACAGGTCATATGTTGAAGCATTCCATTCCATTGCTATTTTCTACCATCAAGTATGTTGCAAAATCCTTCCATTCAATTGTTTGCTTACTGTTATTGATTTACTGTTTGGTAATAGTATTTAATAACATTTTTTTAATACATTTTCCACAGATTCAACTCAAAATATTCTTAAAAATTCAAACATGCCCTCAAGGCAAAGAAAAAAAAAGAAGCAAAGAGACTTACACTGCACCTTGATAAAAAATGGAGATAATGGACCTTTGCAGCAGTTCTCTAGAATTAAAAGTTGTGAAGTCACCACAAAAATTCCGGGTAAGACAACAAAATCTTTTTTAAGAAACATTTGCCGACGAAAAAGTATCACTAGAGAACATGTTTTAGCTCAGAAGAAGAGAGCCAATTTAAACGGGAAGGAAAGGTCCCTCAAAAATGTAACTGCTAGAGCGGGAGATAACTCTGTGCATGGTAGTAGAAGGAAAAATCTGTTTAGAGACATTCGTAGACGAATGTTCCGCAACAGGATAATTGGCAATTTGTTAAAAATTTTTAAGAAAGGTCAACAGAAAGTGGCTTTTTATAAGAGAAAGAAAAATGTAGAGAAAATTATTGATCAGGCTTTCGAAATTAAGCGAAAGTTATTTATTTTGGTAATCAATAGAATTAGGAAACTAAACAAGGTAATTTATGATTTCAAATCAAATAGTAGATGGAAGAGAGTAGGGAATAGAAGTAATTTTTGTGAAGGTTTCTCAGGAGAATGGATGCATAGTTCAAGTTGTGAGGCATTTTTCAATGAGGAGAGTTACTTCCAGGACAATGATTTGGTGCATGCAGTTGACACCAGTGGTCGAGCATATGAGGTAAAAGATGGTTGTCCGGTTGAAAAAGAAAAACTTGTGTCTGCAGATGCAGAAGAGGTGTTAGGTGATGAGGTTTTAGGGAGACGTCCTAAGGGACCAGTGTACATCTGGAAGTGTAGTTCTATTTGCAGTGTGCGACAGGATTCCATCAATTTGTTTTGTGATTTTGTTCGTACATTTAATAAGAAAAGTTTAAAACAGAAAATAAAGTTGTTGCAAGAATTAGATCCTTGCAGAGTGAGAGAAGTGACAGGTTTGCGTGGTCATTCACTGGCTTGTCTTTCCAGGAGAGTATGCCAGAGTGTTTTTCATCATTTCAGGATGCTAGCAGTGCATCATAATAAAGTGAGGAAATTAGTTAGAATGTTGTATTATGCTAAGAGTCCAGCAATTATGCTTAAACAATTAAGCACTGCTCTTTTGCATGGTTCTGAAGTAGATGTGAAGAATATTTGCAAAGAAATTGAGTTCTGTTACTTTGCTGGTGAAGAGAACAATGTTGAAATTGACCCAGTAGAAGAAGGTAATGTGGAAGAGAGTGTACTGATTTCTAATATAGATAAGTTTCACAAGGAAATTTCAACTTTCAGGTGAAATCAAGTGAGAGGCCTAATTTCACTTGTGTGTGTTGTCAACGGACTTATTATAAGAATCAGACTAAGTTAGTGGATTTATATGCAAAAAGTGAAATGGAAAACAATAGTGAATGGAAGGATTTGCCACATACTTGATGGTAGAAAATCGTTTTGATTTGGGATCGGACCAATGTATGTGTACTTATTGTTTAAAGAAATTAAACCAAAACCGGATGCCTGCTAGAGCGGTTCATAATAATCTGGAATTGGTTGACATTCCTTCTGAATTGAAGGATTTAAATACTTATGAATCTATTTTGATTCAAAGTGTCCATCCCTTTCAGGCTATTGTACGAATGGAGCCAAAGACAGGGAAATTGCCTCCATCAGATTTACAGAGAGGATTAAAGGGAAGAGTTGTTGATTTGCCTTTAGATTTGAAGAAACACATTAATACAATTGGAGTAGAGAAAGTGGAAGAGGAACCTCTAGTTATCCTAGTTAATGGGGTTCCGACAAAGAGTAAGAAAATCTGGCAAGATTTAGTGGATGTTAGGAAAGTCAAAAAGGCAACATTGTATTTGATAAAAAATAATGAGTACTACAAGAATGTATGTACTGCAGAAGAGGAAGTAAGTGAAGAAGAGGACAGCGAATTGTGTGCTGGGCAAATTGAGAAAATAGAAGCTTCTAAAAATGAAGAAATATATGAACATTATATTGTTCATCCTTTGCATTCCAAGGAAGTCATGGGGAATGCTATTGAGTTGTTTCAAATGAAACAAGCCAAAGGGAGTCCCATTAGTGTTTGGGAGGAAAGTTTGGAAGCTCGGTGTTTTCCACAGTTATTTCCCACAGGTCGAGGAGGACGATATGATGAGCGACCTGATCAAATTCCTGCTTCTGAATACCGGACTTTACGATTGTATGCAGAAGATCCTAGGTTTGGTCAATGCATTCCCTATTTGTTTCATTTATTGTTTGAAAGTGATCTGTCTGGACTGTCTTATGCAGTGAATCACATCCTGAAAAGTGGTGTACAACTGCGAAATATCTCAGCAAGGGACTTTATGGATAAAGTCAATGTGCAAGACAGTATTTTGGATTCTCACCTGATTAATCTGATGGCATGTCAGCGTGGTACTAATGAGTATTGGTACCGTCGTCATGATGACTTAAAATGTATGCTCAGGAACTTAGGAACTCCCACATGGTTCCTCACTCTCAGCTGTGCTGAGTATGGCTGGGAAGACTTACTTGAATTTCTACGAGAGGCAAGATGGCGGCCGCTTGAACGGCCGGTGCAGTACTGCAGTGAGGATACAGACGAAAAACTTGCCCGGGACAAAGTTACATGCACAGGGAATCCACATTCCGAGGCTCTGAAGGTGCATGCTATCGGAAACGAAGAACAGCGGATGAATATTACTCGTGGAAGAAAGCATTTACCGGCTTACGGAGGGCTGGGTGGGATGCTGACTCTCACCTGTGCCGTGGTGGTGAAATTGATTCTACGGGCGGTTCGGCTGACTCTGAGGTCTCTACCTGCTACCTTCGCCTTCCGCATTGCTGAGAGGCGGAGTCAGTGGCGAAGTCAGCTGCGGAGTCAAGCACGGAGTCAGCCGCTGAGGAGAGACCCGACACTGAACAACGGAGGCGGCTGGGGAAGCGCCGCTCTACGCCAGCAGCCAGAGCAGAATCAAGCGCGACCGAGGTGCTGCTGCAGCAGTAGGTTCAAAGGGAGAAAAGAAAGCAAAGCAGCGCATGGTGATTGCAGCCAAGCCAGTCAAGCAGCGAGGTGCCTTAGGCAGAATACTCTGTCTGTAATGGCGCCCAAAGTTAACCAGGGGTCCAAATCAACGCAGAGAAAGAAAATGCAAAAAGAAGAAGCTGGTAATGCAGGTAATGCAGACCCCGACAACTCTTGCAACGATGAGACCACCACCTTACCTGATGCGCAACAAAAAAAACGTCAGCAGGGGGCTCCCAAGACCCGGTTGGCGGCTGCATCAGTTTTGGACCTCCTGGTAAAAGCGGGTAAGGAGAAGGGGGCAAAGATATTGGTGAGAATAAAACACTTGAGATTATAAATGACTTAAACCAGCCGGGTTCCCCCAAGACCCAAATACCAACCCCATTATCAACAACAGGAACAGTAGTGGAGATTAAGACTATTGAGATAAAGGAAGTTGAGAATGAAGCTGAGAATGTAACTGAGGCAGCAGGTTTAAATCCAGCCCCTATATTAAATAAAAACGGTGATGCTATAACTGAGGCACAGGAGCTGGACACAGGCACCCAATTCACTAGGGGAGACACCAGCAATGCAGATGGAGCATTACCTGAACCCCTAAACCCCCTTACTACTAAAGATGAAACGATACTAAATGGCGCTATAGGAGGGGGAGGCGGCGATAAAGAAAATGATCCCAGCGAGGCATTCTATTCAGTTTCCGATGGAGGAGAATGGTCTGATGAGGATGAGGAACGTAGCTCCTGTGTGGAGACGGACACTGATTTGGAGGATAATATCCCGACCACAGCCCTGAGGAAAAGAAAAGCTGACTGGAGTCAAGAGATGGAATACCAGGAGCATCAGGAGCTCACCTGGGATCATTCCTCCACACAGCCACTACTAGGAAGCCCTCATCTGGAACAAATTCAAATGTCACTACTTGAGACAATCCACCAGGAGATATTGGCACACCGTGAGGAGACACGTCAAGATAGTAGAAAATCACAGGCTGCCATGAGAAAAATGCAGGGGGTAGTGAGAAAGCTCTCCAAGGCATGCGCCACCACTGGGGATAGAGTGTCAAATCTAGAGGAGACGGTGGTCGGTACAGAGACTGAGATGGCAGCTGCTACGGTTAAAGTCGAGGCTCAATGCTCCCAAGTTATAGACATGCAATGGAAGCAGGAGGAGATGGAGAATCGTCTCCGAAGGAATAACCTTAGAGTCCTAGGAATTCCGGAGGGAAGAGAAGGGTCAGACATCCGAGCATATATCGTGAAACTTTTCCAACAGGCTTTCCCCGAATTGCCCGGATGGGATTGGACCAAAGAGATACAGAGAGTCCACCGTATTCCCTTCAAAATAAGAAAAAATACTAAAGAAGGAGATAAACACAGGGCAGTGCTTATTTTTCTGGGGAACTTTGTACTCCGGCAGGCAATCTCGGAAAGGGCAAGACCAGATGCAAAGAAGAACTGCGATGGTGTTTCTTTCTTTGTCCGTCCTGATTTTTGCCACGTGACAGTGGAAAGACGCTGGCGGTTAAGAGGGCTAATAAAGCCTTTTCAAGAGAAGAAACTCCAAGCCTTCCTAATAAACCCAGCCCAGCTTAAGGTTATCAATGAAGGGAAGACTTTATATTTCTCATCTGAGATTAAGGCAAAAGAATATTTGGATAGCCTAGACAAATAATAGTAAACGGTCAGAATGGGGGAAAAAAAGGGAATTAATGTGTGGATTCCTCATGTGTGGTCAGCTTGGTTAGGAGATGTTTAAGCTGGTTTTGTCACAATGTGTGACACAATTATGTCACAATTATGGTAGTTGTTCTTATTTTCTTTTTCCCGGGTGTAACTTTATTGTAACTAATTATGGTATTTTGGTATCCTCATTTGCAACTGCATGACCATCACACGCACAAACAAGTGTTGT
The DNA here is from genome assembly GCF_964263255.1 of Lissotriton vulgaris. Lineage (NCBI taxonomy): Eukaryota > Metazoa > Chordata > Amphibia > Caudata > Salamandridae > Lissotriton > Lissotriton vulgaris. Next base: position 1,170,220,247 of record NC_141689.1, on the reverse strand, counting down.
GCGCCTCACAGTGTGGGTGGGTGTGCTGGGCGAACAGGGTGGGGGGTCGTGGGAGGAAGAGGGGGTTGGGTGTGGTGGGTGGGCTACGGGGGGGGTAAAAAAGGGGAAAAAGACATAAAATGGAGTTCAGGATGCATCACTATGGCTAAGATCATATTAGGACACAGGAACCACTTGATTCAGTCGATAGATAATACCAAATCTAAGAGGGAGAAGATGACAAAAGGTCAAACTAGAAATAAAGATGTCAGACATTAAAATATGTACATTGAATATCGGAGGGCTAAATGATTGGAGGAAAAGACAAAGGATGAACCATTTTATCAAATTTAATAAAATTGATGTGTTATGCCTCCGAGAAACGCACCTCCCATGGGCAAAACGAAATCTCATGTCAATAAATGGGTTTGATCTGGTTGCATGCTCACTACAAACCTCAACGGTCAGAGGGGTGGCTATCCTGATAAAGAAAACCTTGGGGGGGTTAAGAAGGTAAAAGCAGATAGCTATGGCAGATGGGTGATTGCCGAGCTGGGGTTAGGATTTACCATTTGTGTAATTTATGGATCGAATGGCGATGACCCAGAAATATTTGATTTTTTAGAGATTGAACTTGCAGGCTGGGCTGCACCTATAATAATATGTGGTGACCTAAATATTTCTGCTAGCTGGGAGAATAATGTAAAATATATTGGTCGAAAACCACGAGTTTACAGGGCAATCAAATCCCTGAAAGAATCATTAGATCTAGTGGACATCTGGGGGGTCAAGGAGCCTAATAACTCTGGTTTCACATATTTTTCCAATCCTGCGCAGAAGCACTCCAAACTGGATTATTTTTTTATCTCTACACCAGAGATAAATAAGGTGACCATTACTAAACTACCAAGAATACTATCTGACCATAACCCCGTAGTAATAACCTATCAAAGGAGCTACCGCAGAACAAATAGACCACCATGGTCTTTTGAGGGGAGATTACTGGAGGATGCCAGATTTACTGCCCATATTAAGAGCTGGGCAGATGACTTTTTTTCGGCCAATAGATATAGCTCTACCAGGAACATAGTGTGGGATTGTTTTAAAGCGGCTTTGAGGGGAGAAACTATTAGCTATTCGACCAAAATAAGAAATGATGATAGAAAAGAAGAAGAAAAATTACTTGATAGACTCATGAATATCGAGGAAGAGCATGTGAAAGTCATTGCATCAGGGGGAGACGGTAGCAACACCCATAAAGTACGTATGGCAATCAAGGCAGATCTCCAGAAAATCTCCACTCAGAAGGCGATGGGTGAATATCAGGCTACAAGATCCAGCCGATATGAAACTGGAGAACACGCCGGCAGAGCCTTAGCCCTGCGACTTAGGCAGGAACGGTCAAAAAACACTATTAAAAAAATAGAAGAAAGAGGTAGAGAGTACACAGAAACAACAGACATCCTCCGTGTTTTTAGAGACTTTTATATAAAATTATATGACGAAGAAACAATGATCGGGGGAATTAAACGAACTTAGAAGACTCTGGTCCCCGTCTTGATCCCTCCCTTCAAGAGGAACTGGACAGAGATATTACCGAACTGGAAGTTAAAACTGCCCTTCAGGAGTTGGTTCCAGGGAAGGCTGCCAGCCCGGATGGCCTCCCCTTGGAGGTATACAAATGTATTGAATCCGTAATCATAACTTTATTAGCTGACCTCTTTAATGGGATAGTATACAAGGGAGAAACCCCGGAATCTTGGAAAGAGACAAACATCATTATCTTCCACAAAAAAGGGAAACCCAGCGAGAATCCGGGATCATATAGGCCGATATCCTTGATTAATTCCGATACCAAGCTTTATTCCAAAATATGGGCCTCTAGAATGGGCAGGGTCATTGGCGGTCTGGTCTCTCCATGGCAGCATGGGTTTGTTCCTGGACGAGGCACTACCGATCATACAAGCAGAGCAATAGCTATATTTGACGCCCATGCTGTCACGGGGGGGAAAGTCGCCATGATCCTGCTAGACGCGGAAAAGGCTTTCGACCGTGTGGTGTGAAGATATATGTGGGAAATCTTGATAGGGAGAGGTTTTGGGCCAAAAATTATCGGAGCTCTAAAAGCTATGTATCTTAATCCTGTGGCAAGAGTCACGGTCATGGGTGAGAAATCTGATACTTTTAACATTAAAAGAGGAACCCGGCAAGGATGCCCATGTTCCCCTATCCTTTTCTCCCTATATATTGACCCACTTATTCAGGCAATTCTGGGATGCCCTAGGTTAAAACCGGTGGTAATAAATGGCTTTGAAAATAAAATATTAGCCTATGCTGATGATCTGGCCGTTTTTACTGAGGATCCCCAACAAGCAATGTCAACGTTGGTCGATCTGACAAAACAATTTGGCTCCAAGTCAGGTTACCTATTAAACGAAGCAAAAACTCAGATAATATGTACAGGAAATGTGGTAAAGGCAGACTCTAGATACGTGGATGCAGCAATATATTTGGGGGTCATAATTTATGCTTCTGTAGAGAAAATAGTGGAAGGTAATTATTTACCATTGATAAAATCAATAGAGACGGACCTAAAAAGATGGGATGGACTACACCTCTCCTTGATTGGCAGGATAAATGCAGTCAAGATGACGATGTTCCCAAAGCTTTTATATCTCTTTAGAGCCATACCACTATTTATTGAGGAAAAAATAATGTCAAAACTGGAATCGGTCTTCATCAAATTTATTTGGCAATATGGCAAAGTAAGAAGGTCAACAAGTCTTTTATCTCTCCAGCGGGAAAGGGGGGGCTTGGATCTTCCCAACTTAAGGCTATACCACTGGACCTGTCTCTTAATACAAATGAAAATACTATTTCAATTAGATGTTAATTCGGAGAACGTTAGACCCGAAGCTTATCAACCCCCCTCCATTTATGAATTATTATTGGGAAGAAAGGCTACTGGTATCATGTTATGTGAAGTAGATCAAAGATTTTATAAAAAAGTAAGATATAAGATAATTGATAGCGCTTGGAGTGTGTGGAAGGCCAGTAGAAAATTGTGTAATATTCCCAAAATTAATGCCTATATCCACATCTACAGATTCTGCCTCTTTTCAAGGCTTGGGATTGGAAGGGTTTTAAAAATTTGGAGTGAATTGGGCATCAATACACTACGAGACATAATGGATGTAGAAGGATTTATGAGTTTTGAGGTATTACAAAGGAGGCATGGTATTCCAGATAATCACTGGTTCGCCTCTACCCAGGTTGACCGCTCCCTGAAGTCCATTAAACCAAAACCACCTCCCCCTGAAAATAGTCCCCTCTTGGAAGCATTGTCCAAAGGAAGCAGTAAAATCAAGCTTCTATACAACATCCTTCGGGCTGAGATCAAGGATGAAGTTGAGAAAACAGAGGTTGCATGGTCTAACAAATTAGGGAACCCGAATGTAGATGTTGACCAGGCTATAGAATTGAATAAAAGAATATTCAGAGCTACAAGCCTAAGAGCCCAACACTATAAAACGATATTTAACTTATACCATACCCCGGCGAAATTACACACATGGGGGGCTAGAGCGGATGATAATTGCCCAAGATGTGGGGGGGGTCAAGCAGATCTGCTGCATATGTTCTTCTCTTGCACTCTCTTGACACCAGTGAAAAAAGAGATTGAAAAACTATGGGAGGGGCTGCTAGGTCATAAGATCGATCTATCCCCTACCCTGATGATTTTGGGCACAGACTCGAATTTAAATTTGGGCAAGGAAGAAGAAGCACTGGTATTTATTTCTGTCGCTGTTCTTAGGATCTTGATCTTTGCGGGGTGGAAGGATACAGTTGCACCATCCTTTCAAATGTGGCTATCTAGACTCCTTGGTATACACAATATTGAGATCTGCCTATATGAGTATAAGAGGGGGAAAGTACGGGACTTCGGAAGAAGGTTCTGGGCCCCGGTAACCAATTGGAGGGAGACTCATGTAAAAAATGTATGAAATGTTAAATTAGCATATTTAATTGTTTATTAATATTGGAAATACAATTATACACCCTGTCTCCCCCTCCTATTTATATTCTGGTGATTTTACATGAGCTTTTCCATTTTAGAAGTCTTAACTATTTATCTAATGTATGTTTGGAATGATTATTTGTCTTTTGTATTTAAAGATTATGAGAATTAATTATTAAGCCTGTGTCCTGAATGATCAAAATATGTACTTTTAAAAATCTTCCTTTTTCTGTGATGTATTTCCGACTCCAAATAAAAAAATTTAAAAAAAAATGAATTTCTACGAGAGGCAAATGGAACCATTGAAAATATTGAATTCAAGACACCCGGAGAACTGTGCTCTTTGGATCCAGTGAATGTATGCAGGTACTTCAATCATAGATTTGAAGCTATGATGTCTTTCATCACGAACAAGAAAAATCCACCTCTTGGAGAGGTGTTGGATTTCTTCTGGAGAAAGGAGTATCAAGCACGAGGTGCTCCTCATATACATATGCTACTATGGATCAAAGATGCACCCAAATTTGGAACAGATCCGGATGACTTAGTGATGAATTTCATAGAACAGTATTGTACATGTGCTGTTCCAAAGACAAAGGAAGACAAAAGTCTAAGAGAACAAGTTTTACGGTTTCAAAGCCATCGTTGTGGAAAGTACTGTCGTCGTAAATTCAGAAACAAGAACAAGTACTATACAAAATGTCGTTTTGGATTTCCACGATCGGTGATATCTAAAGGAAGAGTGAACAATTTGATGTCTTCGCTGCGACATAATGTGACGAGGAAATCACCCAAAAACACATACAATTTGAAAAGAAACGAAGAGTCCAAGTACATTAACGACTACAACCCAGTGATTTTGTCCATGTGGAATGCTAACATGGATATACAGTTTGTGGCTGACAACTGTATGGCTGTGGCTCAGTATGTGAAGTCTTACATCACAAAAAAAGAAAAGACAGAACTGAAGGATATGTGGGAGGATATTTCCCATGAAAAGAGCCTGAGCAAGAAGTTGTACAGTTTCAGTCTGAAGATGTTGTCGCATCGAGAAATCGGAGCTTACGAATGTTCTGACCGGTTATCTTCAGCAAGTCTCTATGCCAAATCTAGGAGTATCATTTGGGCGAGTCATGGTCTTGCTGCAATGCGTAAACGAGTTCTGAAACCTGTACGGGAAATTGAGTATTTGGCGGAGAAGGAGCCAAGCAGTACAGATATTTTGAAGACCAACATGTTGGATACATATTATCCAAATAGAAGCAGTCACTTGGAGAATGTTTGTCTGTATGAGGTTCTACAAAATTACATTTTCAAGAGGAACATCACAGAAGATATTGATAAAGGAGTGTATGCTGTAATTGGAAGTGAGGGATGTCTGGTCAAGCAAAGAAAATGTCAATTGGTAAATCATCGAAAATTGAATTGCGAATCTCCAGAAAGAAAATAATTTTTCTATTTAGCTCTTTTGCAACTTTTCAAGCCTTGGCGTGCAGAAGAGGAACTGCTTGGAGATTTCCTCTGTTACGAAGACTCTTTCAATGCAGCTAAGAAGTCCATAGAATGTCCTGTTTTTCCAAAATATCTAGAAATGTTGAATGCAGAAATCGAGCAGGAAGCAACAATTGCAGCTGAGATTGCTAGAGACAGTTCTCAGGACAGTCAGAGTTCTGTTTCATTGAGTCAGGATCCACTAGGAGAACCAGTTATCGAAAATGAAGCTGCCACTGCCATGATTGAAGTGGAAAGAGCCATGGCAAATGCTCAGGAGGATGCGGTTAACTTAGAAGATTTGGAAAGACAACTCAACGTTGAGCAGAGGAAAATATATGACGAAGTTACCAAACAAATTGAGCATGGATTAAGTCATGAGAAGAAAGAGTGCTCATGTACGTCGTTGAAGCCTGTCAGACTGTACGTGAGTGGAGAAGCAGGAACTGGAAAAAGTTTCCTCATTAAAACAATTTCATGTTATCTGCAGAAAAGGACTGAGTCATCGCTGTCTTGTGTTGTGACCGCTCCAACTGGTCTGGCAGCACATAACATTAAAGGTATTACTTTGCATCGGCTACTGATGCTGCCAGTGGAGAATGATAACAAATTACAATACCACAAGTTATCTGGAGATGCTTGTTGTGAGGTATCTAGAGTCCTGAAGAAGATGAAACTTCTTATCATTGACGAAGTAAGCATGGTTTCCAATGTCATGCTTGCCTTTGTGCATTTGAGAATGCAGGAAGTTCTTAAAACAGAGTATGATGTGTTATTTGGTGGCAAACACATCATTGTTTTCGGTGATCTTCTGCAGCTGACACCAGTGAAAGGACAACCAGTGTTTAAACTGCTTACACATGAAGATACCAGGAAGTGCCTAGGGAGCATTGGCAACGTTAACATATGGTTAAACTTCAATTATGCTGAGCTGCATGAAAATATGCGTCAGGCGAAGGATGAAGATTACAAGAATATTCTACAAGATGTTAGAATTGGGAAAGTGACCTAGCGTGGGAAAGAAGCTTTACATGCACGATTACTATCAAATTTGTATCCAGAAGAAGACGTTCTGCCAGAGGATATTTTTCAGAAAATTACTGAGAAGAAATCTGGAATATGTTTGATGCCAACTCTTGCAGAATGTTCCATCTTCAACAACAAAATGTTGAATTTGGAAAACCAAGAGATTGTGAAACTGGAAGCTATTGACAGAATAGAGCATATGGGAGCAACAAATATTTTGTCTGAGAATTTGAAATCTAAATTGGATTCATTAGAGAAGACTATATCAAAAACTGCTGGTTTTGAAAAGACTCTGAATGTGTGCTTAAATTGCCGTATCATTTTGAGAAGGAATTTACATGTTGAAAGAGGTCTGGTAAATGGATCAATGGGTAATGTTGTTGATTTTGAGAAATACAGAAATAAAGATGGAATAGAATTTTTAAAAATTAAATTTGATGGCATTGAGGAAGTACAGCTAATTGGTCGTTGCACAGCTAGGTTTTTGCTTGTAAAAGACTTATATGTTCGCCATAAGCAGTTTCCTGTTTGCTTGGCATATGTGGTGACAATCCATAAATCGCAAGGTTTAAGTGTAGACACTGCTTTGGTGAATATTGGCAGCTCTGTGTTCAAGGAGGGTATGGCTTATGTAGCATTGTCGCGAGTCAGAACTTTATCGGGATTGTACTTGATTGACTGTGATGTCACAAACATTTGTGCCGATCTAGATTGTGTTAAGGAATACAATAGGTTAAGAAGAGAGTATGCACCACATTTGCCTCAATATCCTTTGTTTGAGAAACGTGTGGTAGGCCGGAAACGAAGAAATATCAGTAATAGTAGGGAGGTTGTAGCAAAAAGACCAAAAGTCGATGAACCGAAAATTGTAAGCAGAAAGAAAATGAATTCTGTTGAAGATGTTGTTGGTTTTCAATTTGAAAATAGTTCTGGTGTCAACTGCTATGCTAATGTAGTGGTTAATGTTGTCTTTTCACTAGAGACTTTAAAAGAACAGATTGTGATCAATTCAGAACAAAGTTTATGCTGTTTGTTGAATTCTATGTTAGAGAAATGTAGCGCAGATAGAACAAGAGTAGAAAGTGTGTCTGAAATTCGTAATCTGTTAGACAAATGTTCAGGTCAAACGCAATTCTCTCAAAATATTCAGCAGGATTGTCAGGAGTTTTTAATGTACATGCTTGATGTATTGCAAGATGAAGGTGTAGATGTAGATTATCTGTTTGGCCTTTCTTATCAATGGCAGAATGATTGCGCGAACTGTAGGCTATCAAGTACTACTAGTGTAGACTCAGAAAGGTTTATTTATTTAACTTTGCCTGACAGTAAATCAGTATCCTTCAATAAGCTAGTAAAAGCAGCCGATCAAAACATGGAGTGTAGCCAATGTAAGTCTGCAATGCTGTCCACGTTAATTATACGAAGTTATGGCCAGTATGTCATTTTAAAGTTCCAACGATGTAGGCCCGATGGAACAAAATTGACAACTTTAATTAAAAATGTTGTGGCTTCGCAGTTGTCAATATCAGGAAGGACTTTTGTAACTACAGCAATTATATATCATGACGGTCCTTCAACAACTTCAGGACATTACACAGCTTATTTAAAATCTGGAAACGGCTGGTCATTCTGCAATGATTCTGTTTTAACTTTCAAAAAAAGATTGCCTTTCCACCTTCAAAATTCTTACCTGGTGTTTTTACAACCAAAATTTTAGGGAAGGAATCTTGGGATTTGTTCTGAGGAATTTCAAGAGGTTCTAATGGCTCCTACTCTATATGGCCTTGTGGATAAGTGTAGTACAGAGCGAAAACTGTTTGTGTTTATAAGCTAATTGAAGCAGTAGATCAAAACAAGGAGTAGAGGAAATGTAAGTCTGCAATGCTGTCCACATTATTTATAGAAACTTATGGGTGAAATGTCATTTTACAATTTCAACTACATAAACTGGATGAAAATAAGTTGTCAAGTCTAATTAAAAATGTTTTGGCTACATAGTCATCGATTTCAGGAAGAACATTTGTAACTGCAGCTATTATATGTTATGATGGTCCTTTGACAACATCAGGATATTGCACAGCTTATTTGAAATATAAAAAAGTCTAGTCTTTCGTCAATGATTACCATTTTAGTATGAAACAATGTTGCCTTTTGACTTGTTTTCAGAAGTGAGAATTTAGGGTAGGTAACTGGACTATAATGATTCTAGGTGTTGCTGTAATTTAGTGTACTGTTTTAAATTACTTTGTATGTCTCATTTTTCTTAAAACGATGGAGCTTATCTTTCAGAAAGTGGCGGGCAGAAAATAGTAACAGCACAACAGAGTTGTAAGCTGTTCATAGGACATCCTTTGACGTCATAGAAAGTAAGTTACTTTTGAGAAGTTCTGATTTCTGATTGATTATATTTTATGGGTTTTTTAAACACAATTATTTTGATTGTGTTTTCCCCCCCCCCGCTGTCATATGATGAATACCTTCAACTCACTGTTTTCAGTGAAATTTGATATATTCTGAGAACAGCAAAAACCATTAAATATGTATAATTAATTTTGTACTTTGAATTGTGATTTTAAATATGTACTCATCTTGTCTCATGCTCACTCATCTTTTACTACCTTCTATTAATTTAAAAATGTTTGTTCTTTCTTACACAGATTAAAAGTATAAAAATAACAAGTGACTAAGTTAACGACAATTATAAGGTAAGTGTTTAGTACTCTTTACATTACATCTCTATCACATTTAACTTTTATTAGTTCCACTGCTTCATTTCTTTAACCCTCAGTTTTTTGCCTTTGCTACTTCCCTTATTTCTTTTTCTATTACTTACTTATACTACTCTTTCCACTCCTTTTCTCAGTTCCTCTTTCAACAGTATCTGTGTGTTACTCCCTCTATTTGTCTTTCTTTTAACATTACTCTCTGTTTACTTACTCTTCTTTTTTTTAATTTTTTTTTTTTTAGTTCGCTTCCGGTTCGCGTACCGACACGCGAACCGGGAAGCGAATCAAAAGAAATAGAGGTTGCCAGAGTGCTAAACATTCTTGCAATTTCTTATAAAGGGGAGGTAGATCTGAAAAGAACTTTTTTTTAATATTTTTGCTGTTTTATATTTTTTTTTATTTTTTTGAACATTTTTATAGTTTTTTTGTATTTTTTGAACGGTTTTATATATTTTTTTGTTTTTTTCACGGGGAAGAACGAAAAACAGGCATTAGAAACAGCTCAACAGGAGCAAAAAAAAAAATAATCACTTTCTGGGGCGTTTTGAGCACTTGTGATTTTCATATGCTCTGTTCATTAAGGTTACGCTCATCTCGCCGTAACAAAGCAAACCCCACAATAAATGCACACCAGCTTGATGTGTTGAAAATTAGTTTGAATAGTGGGGACCGTCTCCCTCGCCTCTGGTCCCGAAAGACTTTCATGGGTTGAGGTGGTGGCCACAGGAGTTGGTGGATTTTCACGTAGGTTATGCACCTCCGCCACACTGTAATTTATTGGATGCCACCTTTGCATGTGGCGATGCATAGTATAGTTACCAAAGCTATACTTTTTATCCGTGCGTCGGGACAGAGGTTCTTTACATATCAGGCATGTAACATAACGGGCATTCACCTTTTTTTGGCCTGCAGGAAATGAAAAAAACTGTCAAATAAAATTGTCCTTGCGGTGTGATTTCCGGGGCTCTTCAGGCAAAAATTCTATTTGATGTACAACCTGTTCTTCTTCTTCCTCCTCTTCTTCAGGGTTGGGAATAAACTGGGCAGGTGGTCCATCCTTCCTAGGAGGTTGTGGTGGTGGTGGGGGTCCACCAGCTGCAGCTACAATTGAAGCCATCTTCCAATAATCAAAATAGTTCTTCCTCTCACAAAGTTGAAAGTCAGAGTGAGAAAAATAGGAGGGGGCTTTCATCATTTGGGAAAAAAATGTTCTAAACCAATGAAAAGTGTTATTTTTAGGTCACATGACCTAGCCTTACATAATTCAGAAACCAAAAGTGAAATCAACCAATAAAAAGTGTTATTTTCAAGTCACATGACCTGTTACGCTTACGTTACGCGTCCTGCGCCGCGCCCCGGATCGCTTCCGGGGCGCTGCGCTTCGCGCCTTGGTTCGCGTTCCGGAGCGCATTACGCATTACGATGCGATGCGTCACGATGTTGTTTTCTAACGCTGTGGTTGCGCTAACGGAACGTTTACCGGTTCGCGGACCGGGTTGCGGAACCAAATTGAGCTAACGGGAAGCTGCCCGGTTCGCGGACCGGCAGCGAAACAAAAAAAAAATAATAAAAAAAAATAAATAAATAAAATTATATTACAAAAATATAAAATATATTTTTGAATTAGAATAAGAATACATTTTACAGCTTTTGATATTTGCTATTAAAAAAACATTGAAATTCACTGAAAAAACCATAGGTTATAGACCATATACAGTTAGGAATTAGCATTTACAAAACCTTAAAAATTCACTGAAAAAAACATAGGTTATAGACCATATATAGTTAGGGATTAGCACTTACAAAACCTTATTTTACTCGCACAAAACCATTGAAATTCGCATATATAGTTAGTTGCACTAACTATATATCGCGCACCCGCAATCCACTACTGATGATGTCACATATTACATCATTCATGACATGGTCAGTGGCATCACTGATGACATCACTGATGACATCTCAAATGACATCACTGATGACATCACTGATTATATTATCCAGTGACTGTATGTTTCTGTAAAGTTAAAATATGTCTTACATATTAAAGAATGAGTGGATGTATAAGTGTCTGGATGAAGCATTTAGTAGGTGCATGACTGACTGTATGAGAGAGTGATTAAATGAGTCTCACTGAGTGCATGGGTTAGTGACTAAACTGTCTTAATTTGTGCATCATTATATCTGTTGTTCTGTAAACTGCTGCATGTGTTGATCAATAGCTATATGAGTAACTATATGGGTTATTGATTGGTTGCCCAAGTATTTGTATGGGAGAGTGAGTGTGTGTGTGTGGGTGGCTGGGAGGTGTGTGACTCTGTGCATAGATGTGTCAACAGTTGATTCACTAGATGTATGCATTCAAAACTGCATGTGGAAACAACTGTATGGGTTGTTGACTGTGTGCATGGGTGTATTGGTGAGTGAATGTATATCTCAGTGCTACATGTCAAAGTTAGTACATATGTAAAACACAGTACATGTGAGAGTTGTCATATATAAATTATTGTGCATAAGAGCCAGTGAATGTGTGAGTGGCTGTATGGATCATTGTAAACTTGTATCAGGGATTGTATAAGAGAGTCAATATGTGTTAGTATATGTTTGAATAAGTAAGGTGTGTATAACTGTATAGTTGAGGAAATGGAGGTGTGATTGATTTTCTGCATGAGTGACTAGGTGTGTGAGTAACTCCATGGATGAGTGACAGTCTGTGAGTGTCTGTTTACACTGATTGTATCTAAGGTTATATTAGAATCTGAAGAGGTTCATCATATTATCACATGAATGATATCATCAGTGATGTGATGAGTAATGTCAAATGAGATGCATACATAGCATTTAAGGAATCGCAAAATTGCGATTCCTTAAATGCTATGGCAAAATAAGGAATCTCAAATTTTAGCTATTTCTTATTTTGCGAATTGTTGATGCATGCCAAAACATGCAAAAAGACCTTTTGCGAATCGCAAAGGCCGAAATTCTGCCCCTAAGAATCAGTAAGAGCAATTCATATGTGTTGCACAAACTGTCGGCTATATTTGAACATCACATATTCTATTTGTCATTGTTATAAATGGTATAAACATATCCTGTGTACGTAATCAAAACATCTAACTTCTATTAATTCTTATAGTAAACATAATCGAGTGCCAAATAATGGTCTGATCAAAATAAAACATCAACATGCAGTGCAATGTTCAAAACATCCCGAAGCATTCTGATTCATCAGAGCAAATGCGATCTTTTGTTTGTTAAGATCACCACCACACAACCAACCAGGATCTGATAGCATGTCTATGACACTACATATAGCGATTCTCGAACTGCAAAGCAATTCTATTGCTAAAATTACCATAAATAGGAGCCTGATAGGCAAGCACTGGATGCCACAGAATAATCTTTTGCATTCACCACTATTGAGACATACTGCCTTAAGAAATAATGAGGCATGGACTAGTAGTCTTTTGACTCTGTAAATACACACCCAGTAAAGAGCAAGACAATTGCAATTGAAATATTCCACTTCTAAAGTTACTACAGTCGTAAAATTCACAATACAGGCATAAATGTAGCCCAGCACAGCCTTGCAGTAAGTCTAGCACTGCACATGGACACTCACCACTACTGAGACATACTCGCATAAGAAATAATGAGTCATAGACAAGTAGTCATTTCACATTTATAAATTCAGTATTGGATGTCGCCGTCCCCTGGCCAGAGTGGTGAAGACATGTACGTTTGCATTTAAGTGCAAACATACACTTGGAAATGGCAAACAGCACAATCCTGTAGTTTTATACTGAAGTGCAGGAGTATGAGTAAATTTTAATTTGAAAATGTACTTTTATGGTTAGGTCCCTCCATGTTTAATACACGGAAATAATAAGATGCTACTATACATCAGGTGCTCAGGTAAGATCATGTAAGAGTGAATATAGTATACATTTTAAAACTGATAACATCTGAATTTATACCTAAGCTGGAATATTTGTACTTGGGAAAATGCAACATTGCATTCATAAATAGTGTGGAAAGGGTAGAATTGCATGCATTACAAAAAGGATTAATTCTGCATTTTTATTGATAGTTTTGTACTTTTTGCAAAACCAAAAACCTAAATGAAGAAATGTGTTAATTACCCTCTTTTGGAATCCTAGAGATGTATTATTTGGCAAATTAGTGTACTTTGCAAGACAGGTGTATCCAGTGATATCAGTAGGGCTCCTTAGTCAAGGGTCACTGGCAGCTAGGTTCATTTACAGCTTTGCTTTAAGTTGGAAATGACCATTTTTGCTTCACGAAGACTTGATCCATGGCATTTATTTGTATTTAGTTTTTATATAGATTAGCATATTCATTCCAAACGAACTATTGGAGACTTAGGGCCTGATTATGAGTTCAGCGATGCAACCATCCAAATGCCCTGGCGCAACCTCCAGAATACCACATCTCTGGCGGTTGTCCTGCCTCCGTATTACGAGTTGACTGCTGGGCTTGCAGTGTGCCTGCAGCTATCTTGCAGCACTGGTAAATGGTTTTCCATATTTATCGATGTCTGTGTGCACATTTCGACTGCACATGTGTCGAATGAACACATATGCATGTTAGATGTAGAAAAATAAAATTTACTGAATTGCAGGAGTTTGGCCTATATGTGGCCAGTCCAGTCAAAAACAGACTTACCTGTATCTCGCTGCAAGCAAGGTCGTATTCTTCAGGGTGAAGATGCTGCTGTGTAGGGGAGACCTGGAGAAATGAATCCATGTTGAACTCTGATGGGAAGAACAGGAGGGGGTGAGCATGCACCCAAAATTCTTGAATTCCGCCGACTCTGAGCCGGTGTCTCACCACCATGGTCGGCTCATTGGAGAGCCAACTTGTAATACAGATGGCAGCGAAACTTTTCTGTACCACCCTGTGGTAGCTCTGTTTTCCCTACCGTATGCACAGCATTGTGCTGGTGGTGTCAGTGGTTCACGGTCTTTCCAACAGCAATCCGAAAATCTCGCTGTTGTTGTGCAGCTCGGTCTGCAACCGCGGGTACGGCGGTTAACGGACCTACAAACTCATACTCAGACCATTAGTATCCTGTTACAGATAGCACTGGCTGTTCACTGTGAGCTCTAATACAAATAATGAAGGGCCACATTTCACAGATGATTACACTTTGAAAGCGACTTAACATTAAGGATGTGGTAATGTGTCAAAATAGTTCCTTACTGCACACAGAGCCAGGCCAGTGCAGAGATGTCAGGAGCTGAAGCAGCCTTTCCAGTCTTTGCTGGGGGCCTAACCACCAGGGTCTCAAATTCCTGCCAGCCGTGCTCATCTTAACCCTTCAAATGAGATGGACCTACCAGGTTAGCTCTCCACAGAACTCTTCAAACAGTGCAAGCCAGATACATAGGCCTTATCAATGTTTATTGTGCACAAATAATCAGGCAGTAAGAAATTAGGTCTGAAAAATCATAGCAAAGTAAAATATTGTCTGTTATAGAAAACAAACACTTCAACACATATGCCACAAGAATTTGTATTCTAATGCCTGGAAAATGCTTGGCATATTGTGGATTAGATCTACCTTGACAGCATGCAGAACATTCACAACTGCAAGAAACGCTGGGTTCTCCCTGTCAATGTGATTGTGGCTTCAAATAAATACAAGAGTTGCAACCAGCATGCCTTTTATGGCAACATTTTCAGAAAATAAATGATGTTCTTATAGCATAATCCTGCACTCAACAATATAAAATGCAATATAAGGGACAGAATATAAGTCCTTAACAAATATTGAAACTAAGAACAATCCATTGCTTAGAACATGATAAATAATGCAGTGCAAGCCCAAGACACTCATAGCTAGCAGCAAAGATTTCTGGATACCACTGAAATATGTCATGCTGTCAAGCTGTTAGACTCACACAGTGAGCAGTAGGAGCATATTGCATTGCCTATGGCCATCACTAAAGCCTTTCATGAGATATACATATTATACTATAAGCCACAGTGTGAGCATATCAAAAATGACCACTGATTATTCTAAAATCTGGAAACCTGTATTTCAACTCCATTGTTGAGCAGATGACAAAAAAATCATTGCATGCTCCTTGCATTTCGACTTCTCCCCTTGCAGCATGGATGTTTTCTGTGTTTCAGATTCAAACTGATTATGACATTGTCACTCAGTGCAGTAAGTCGGCTTGCTGTGCTGCACTGCATGACAGGGAAAGTACAGGAATGCACCCTTCTTTAAAAGAATACAGCATATTCCTGCCTTTTCCCTTGCTTCAGTCCCATTTCAACTGCACAGCACCAATGTAGGCAACCTTGCACCGTGGTGCAAGGATGCCTGTTATGAATGCAGAATTGTTTTTAGCTTGAAGGGTCACCTTCCTGCACAAAAGCAATCCTCATATGCATATTCGTCTCTCTATGTGTGATGCAGAATGCAGCACACATAGAGAGAGGAAGCAATAAGGACAAATAAAGATATGTCTTATGGTTACACTTCTCCTGGGAAGGCATTTTTTTGGAGCATTCCTGTCTTTTTCAGTTGTTATAAATCTGGGAATTCGTCAAAAACCATGTGAATTACATGGGAACACCCAAGGAACACCCATGGAATACATCCCAAGCGCAGAGTAAGGCAAAGCAGCAATTTGTGCTGCATTGCTTTACTCAAGTTTTATGAAGCCACTCAGGGCCATGCAAAGTGGCTTTGAGTGGCTTCATAAGTCTAATTTTTCAGTTCTTTCATGCATGTACCACAATGTGCGATGGAAGCATGATCCAACTAGGATCATAAATATGGTCTTGAGATCTTAAAAAGTGTGCATGGTAAGCAATGCCCATTTTAAATAAACACATTTGTCAACAGTATATTCGTTAGTTTAAAAATGTAATTATGTCGAAATCATATTCCGACATATATAAATATCAATACTAAATTACAGTGTGCCTCAAAACCAAAAGGGTAAAAGCTAATTTTCAAGAATCACAACCATTTCTTCACCTGATATTAAAATAAACTGGAAGCTACTATGAACGTGCAGGAAACATGATATTAAATAATCTTCTCTTAAGTTTGATGAAAAGAGAAACTGGTAAGACAAGTAAATAAGAAGTAAATTAACAAGACAGCAAGCAGTAATTCAATGCATAAATATTTTTGATAAACTCCAAAATCATTCAAAAGGGTTGTAGACACAAATAGCAGGTACAGCAATAAAATGCTACCTTAATAATGTAGCCAAAATATCAAAGCCCAAAATATTGAAAGGTGAGTCCATAGATTTCCTATTAAGTTCACATCTGCCTACCTTGAAGATATATATATATATGAAATTGCTCCTATATAGTTAGTTGTACTAACTATATTTCGCGCACCCGCACTCCACTGCTGATGATGTCACATATTATATCATCCATGACATGGTCAGTGACATCACTGATGACATCACTGATGACATCTCAAATGACATCACTAATGACATCACTGATGACATCTCATTTGACATCACTGATGACATTACTGATGATATCGTTCATGTGATAATACGATGCACCTCCTCACACTTTAATATAACCTTTAATACACCAAGTGTTAAATACAGACTACCATTCTTGAAACCATTGACACACCAATACCAGTTACTACATACGCACTCAATGATTCCTAGGTCTACAAACACATTCACTCATTCACCCATAGAATCACTCATACATACAGTCACTCATCAATACAACACTATTATATGCACTCATACACCTATAGAGACACTCACACACTGCCACTCATCCATGGAGTTACTCACACACATAGTCAGTCATGAAAAGAATCAATCACACTTCCATTTCCTGAGTAAAATTATTACATGGGTAGTGTGTGGATGATTGCACAAGTACATGGGTTGTTCCTGTGTGAAATGAAGAATGAAAGGATAATGCCTGGATTATCCTATTAGCGCAAGAGTTGTGCTAGCAAGAATAGGTGAGAGGATCGGTAGTGTTTGCATAAAAGGATGACTACCTGGCTGATAACATCAGCAATATGATGATAGTTTTCAAATAGTGTAAAGGATCAACATTTTTTATATTAGAAACAAATAACATATAAACAAATTTAAAAAAAAATCATGTTATCATGCATATTATATTATGTATTCTTACCTTTCAAGTAATTTAGATACATTACTCAGTAGAAGTATTTTACGGTAGTATTGTCCTAAACAGCATTACAACTCTTTTCAAAATTCACCGGTAGCTACTATAAAGAAGTTATTTAATGTAATATATTACAGATATTATAATATTATATTTTTAAGAACAGAACATAAATGTATAATTACATAACACTTTCAGTTTCGCTTTTTCACTGTTCTCAGATTCCACTTAACTTCACCATACAAAGTGATTTCAATGTAGTATCATCAATAAGCAGCGGAGAAAAAACAATCAACTTGATTGTAGAAAAAAAAATATATCAGCGTAGAGCATCATTTTCAATATGTATAGCTATGTGTTTTCCTATATACACTTTGTTATTACTTCCTTCATCTACATTAACTCTATTGTTTATCTCAAAACAGTGTGTTAAAATGTAGACTATCATTTACATCTGCTACTATATAGACAGCAAATATATAAACTATTTCCTTTTAAACACAATTTTCCAAATGCAATATCAATTAGTTCAAATATTTTGGCATGACCTTCATATCTCCTCTGCTCATTACTTCGTCCGAGGCCCAAGCTAAATCAATCCTAGAGCAGAGTTTATGAGGAGCTGAGTAATACGTAAAACCAGGCATACCTGGATATAAACTACGCCATATATCTTTTATATTGTGTATTTTAGCTAGTTCTAATATTGCTGCTCTTGTTTGGCGCATACGTAGCCCTACACCTTTTTTAGTTGTATCCTGTTGATAGTTCAAAACACAGTTAAAATCTCCCATTAGAATTAGTTCTCCTGACCAAGATAATAATTCCATATTCAACCAATCAAATAACTGTGGCTCATCTTTGTTAGGACCATACACTGAACAAAAAACATATAAAGTACCTTCCAATCTCATTTGCATTATTGCCCAACGCCCTCCCTTATCTGCTGCTGTTTTAACAACTTCCCCTTGCCAGTATTTTTTCTTTAAGATAGCCACACCTCTTATCGGTGCATTTAAAGTCGAGCAGATCACCAATTCGTATCCCAATTGACTCAACAATTTTTTATCTTTATAACATATATGGGTTTCTGTGAGCATTATTATCTGTGCATCATACATCTTTAGCTCTTGATAGATTAGATTTCTTTTAGTCTTGTTGTTCAGACCTGATACGTTCCAGGCAAGACACCTGCAGTACGTCATTTTACATACAATAAATCAAACGCCTCTTCCCTTTTCTTATTACTCCATAAAGCGCTCTTTCTTATTAAATACATTGTAACTTCGCCTTCGCCTTGACTTGTCTTGTCCTTTTTGTTTTTCCCCCCCTTCCTTTCTCTCCCCCCCCTGTACCAAAGAAAAACACCCCCCCTTTATATCTGCTGCCTATTGGTAGGGCAGCCTCTCATCGGTGCAGCTACCCGCCGCTTTCCACCACCCACAATACGTATGCCATTTTTACAAGGTTTAGCTTGTCTTGTTTCCCATATCCTCACTTTTTATCCTGTAAATTGTCACATTGTCACATTAATCAGACCTTTTCAGCTAACAATCCCAAAGGTGTAGTATTAAATTACTTATGCTTTTGAAAGCTTATCTAGCACATTTTCTGCCTCCTTGACCTGATTGAGATAATACGTATGCCCGTCTTTCATAACCTTTAAACATGCAGGCTCTTGGAGGAAAACCTGAGCCCCTGCGGTTTTAAAAGAATCGATTAGCTGGCGCAGTTTCCATCGTCTGTCCATAGTAGATTTACACAAATCTGAGCGAACAAAGAAGGTCACATCTTCGGTGGTAATCGGAGAATTAGGTTTAGCTTTTAAAGAAACCGCTTGTCTCAACAGAAAATTTCCAAAATAAATCAAAAAAGGGCGAGGATACTTGTTGTCTCTGTTTCTATTAACTAAAGGCAGCCTATGGGCTCTTTGGATCTGAGAGTCCCAATCCCAGTCAGCGAGATCTGGGAAGGCACGTTGGCATAGTCTAACTATGTAAGCCCTGGTGTCCGCCCCTTCAGCCCCCTCCGGGATCCCGAAAAGTCTGAGATTCTGCCTTCTTTGCCTATTTTCCAAGTCCTCCATCTTGGATTGTAAGGCCCGAATTTCTTCATCGTGCCCAATACTTTTCTGATTGTGCTTGACTGAAGTCTCCTCTATTTGTGCCACTCGTTGTTGAAGTTCCTCCACTTCTTGAGTTACTTTGTTCATTTTTCCATTAACTTCGAGCAAGTATGACTGAATTTTAGTACTATCCTCCTTAAGTTGTGAGAGATGTTGTTGTGCCTCTTGTCTCTGTTCGGTCAGCATATGCAAAATTAGTGCCATAGAAGGGATCTCCAAAGAGGAGACCTCCTGGTCTATTTCCTTCGTAATTTGCATGGCCTGTGAGGAAATATAACTTTTGATTGAGTAGTGTTCCCCAGCGAGTACCCCACCGTCTCCATGTACTAGCTTGCAGTGCATGTGATTTCCCTCCTGTGTCAGCTATGAAGACGCAAATACATTTGCGTCCATCTTTAACATGTCCTCTTTCAGATCTGCCATGAACGGATTGAATATCCAGTTCCTATATATGCCGTGCCACCGTCTTTTTGTGGTACACTTTACACGTTTTTCAGCTCTGGCGAAAGTAGGCCCTGATTCTGCCATTAAACCTTTTTCCCTGCTTCCCGACTCTAAGGGCCTCAACCCAGGCTGCCTCTGTACCAGTCACCCCTGCCTTACTCCTTGCGCGGCTCCAGCCCAGCCTTCTGCCTGCCAAGACTGTATTCAACCTTCGAATTATCTGCTCCACTCCTCGAAAATACATTCCTGTCTCGTAGCTCAAGTAAAACATCCTCCCAGCTGCAGGAGCATTGGGCCCGGTCTTTCTGTCTCCGTGCAAGTAACTCATAGACTCCGTTGCCATGGTAGGCCCATGCCCCCTCACCCCGCATGCCGACACGTAGACGCATATACACGCAGACAGTATAGAGTAGTCTCTGCCCGAGAGACCTTTTCCCTTCCAGACACTACAGTTCTTAAAAACATACGATATTAGATACGATTTGGGATCAGGTTGATCTGACATCCCAGACTTATGTCTACACGTGTAGTGCTAAGTGTCAAGTCCCCTTCACCCTCCAGTTACACGTCAGATTCACGTCAATCTGCTGCGCGCGCATCTGTGTCATGAATGTCTGCTGACATTGCAAGATTCTCCTATGTATCCACCCATTTTGTGACCTCATGATAAATGACGTCTCTAGTACACGCCTTTATGCACGCCTATTGTAACGCCTTTTTTATGACGTATTCATGTTTTATCTCCTTTTTTTTCCAGCTGTTACGCCTACTGCCTATTCGCTTAATGTAATGCATTGACTATATATATGTACTTCTGTAAATAATATGTTGTCTGTCTGCCCCTTCCCGAACCTGTGTGGTGACGGAATGGTATGCCACCTTGGCTCGAGCCAATAACCCAATTCCTTTTACAGGAATAAAACCCTTTTGAGTTAACCTCAATATCCCGGATTTTGCCTCTTATTTCTCTGAGTTATTCTTATTGATTATTGATTATAAATTATGTATAGGTAATCGATTTTACCACAGTTCTGGCGCCCGAATAGGGACCCCTCCCCCACCCCACGCGCCGGAGGTGCGTTGCAGGCCTAGCCCCCTGCCACAGCCGGACGGACAACTACGCGTACCCGCAGGATTTCCTGTATCTCCCTCAGGCCAACGGAGGTGACTGAGGCTGCGATCGACACCCAGACGAGGCGGTGAGGAGTGCGGAGGATCCCGACCTGAGCCTAGCTGAGAGAGCAAGATCCGAGGTATACGGAGGCCCACCAGATTCCGAAGTTCCGAAGTATCTACGTCGCGAGTCGAGTTCGAATCCAGTCCGAGCCCAGTCCAGTCCAGGGTTTCCGAGGCCTTCTGTCTCCGTGCTTCCTGGTGAGTACCGTTGCTAGGAACGCATCCTGACGTGCGCATTAGTTTGTGCCGGTCAAGACAGGTTCGGGTACACGAGCCTGGTCTGCACTGTTTAGCAGTGTATCTATACTGTTTAGCGGTATATCCTGTTCCACGTGGTTGGTAGGTTTTCAATGTAATTAATAAATGTGGGTCGTTCTCGAAATGTATTAATGTGTCATTCAGATGTCGTGGTATGAGTGAATGTCCGATCTTCAATATTGTGCTTACACGTGTTTTATGTGTAGTGTGTTCATGTTCATATCTAAGTAAGAACCAAGTAGCCAGGTTTCAGAATGCCGTTGTTTTCCAAACTAAGACAAATAAAAACCCGTAAAGGGGTTCTAGAAGAAGCTGTTCCCGTTCCACCTAGGGACACTCCAGGGTACTTTATGTACCATAAGCACGGCCTAGATGCCGTTTTGTTTCTTGACTTATGGGTGGATTACACTAAAGAACTGTCAGAGAATCAGAGATGGCCCGCTGCTGGGACATGGGATGCAGATTGCATCATGAGAGTAGAAGAAGCATTGTGGAAAAAGAAAGCCAGACAGTCACAGAAGGATGCCATCGAGTTATGGCGTAAAGAATCGCTCACAGTTGCCGGTCAGGGAAATGATAGCTTACGGATATGTTATTAATGGGTGATTACACTTATCCCGACCTTATGAAAATACTGAAAGTACTACTACCTCCAGGCATATACGAGAAACTCAAGGAAAAAGAGTGGGAGGTGGGAGACGCAAAGATTGATTGGGCTGGATTACAAAATGAAGAAGATACCCGAGTGCCAGGCCTAGGGCTTGGAGACAAAGTTAAAGCGTTACCAGGTTTATTAGTACAAGTGTTGCCACGTTTATTGAGTACGAAAAAGGAAGATTGGGGTGCTATTTCAGCATGCAAACAGGAACCTGATGAAGACACTAGTGATTTCTATACACGATTTGAGAAATGCTTTGGTATAAATAGCGGTCTGAAAGCAAGTAGCGAGTCATATCCACATCTTTTTGTAACGAAATTAGTCGAGAATTCTTTACCCCAGGTTGAGAATAGAGTACTGAAAGTAGAAAGTACTTGGCAAGCTAATACTCCTTCACAAATGTTACAAATGTTACAGTACCACCAGAATAGACTTAGAGAAGAACAAGAACATGAACAAAGACGTATGAAGGATACAAAAATGAAAATGTTAGTTGCTCAGTCGGTTCCTGCCGACGGTCAGAAAAAGGGTGCGACCCATCCCAGTAATTCAACAGTTCCTGTCAAGGGTGTATGTAATTATTGCAAACAGCCAGGTCATTATATAAACGATTGTGCAGTTCTGAAACACAACATCGCCACGGGTAAAACTAAAGAGAGACCGCGTCCTCCTAGACAAGATCAGACCTCACAACAAGTACCCCAGAATATACAACATATTGCACCCATGCCAGCATCTACACAGACCGTAGCGATACCCCAACAACAGCCCGTTACCGCAACACAAAACACAACACAGCAGATGTACCAGTATGCGCAGAACGATTACCCTGATTATCAGCGATACACATGAAACAGCCTAGAGAGGGAATTCCGCTTGCCTCTTATTGAAGTTCCTGTAGATCAAAATGGTCCTTATGTACATAGTCAAGTATTAGGGAAAGACAGAAAGTTTCTCATTGACACAGGGGCAAGCAGAACCACGATAAGCCACAATGAAGTACCAGGGGCACCCCTCTCAGGCTCACAGAACGTGTCCCTTGGGTTTTCAGGAAAACCCATTATTAATGAAGTATCACAACCCCTCCCTCTTGCAGTAGGTCCTCTGACACGGACTACTGATTTACTGCTCACGAAATCATGTCCAGAAAACCTGTTAGGTATAAAAACACTGAAGGCTCTAGGAGCTATTATATGCTGTTCTCCGGAGGGAGTACGATTGTTTTTGCGAGATTTCAAAGGCCATTATGTATTGAGAGATATGGATCCCCGGCTACAGAACGTCCCTGCACACTTGTGGGCACAGGGCCCCACTGATGTAGGTTGCATGCACATTACCCCATATCGAGTCACACTCAAGGCAGGAGTGGTATTACCACGAATTCGACAATACAAGTTACCCCCAGATGCTGTAGTGGCTTTACTGAGAATCATTGACGAGCTTGTTGCACAAGGAGTGGTTGTGGAGACTGACTCCAATGTGTGTAATTCTCCTATCATTCCTGTTCTTAAACGTACTGACCCAAATGCTCCACCTGTTTATCGATTAGTTATTGATCTACGCGAATTGAATAAATGTATTGTACCGCAGTACCCTGTGGTTCCAGATATCTCTTCATTACTGACTGCTATTGATTCAGAAGCGACGTTCTTTACTGTAATTGACCTCAAGAACGCCTTCTTCAGTGTCCCTATTGATCCAGAGAGCCAATATTTGTTCGGATTCAGTTTAAATGGACGATCTTTTAAATTTGCCCGTGCACCTCAAGGATTCACAGAAAGCCCCAGCATCTATAGTCAAGCATTGAAAAAGCAACTCGACTGTATCCACATGCCAGGTCACACTGCCCTGCTTCAATATGTCGATGATCTGCTCATCACCGCTCGAAGCGAACCCGAATGTGAAAACGCTTCACTGACTGTTTTGAACTTTCTGGCCGACAAGGGACACAAGGTGTCTCCTTCGAAGCTACAATTCTGTGTTCAGCAAGTTGTGTACCTGGGTCACTTGCTGTCCAAAGTGGGGAGACAGCTCACACCTGATCGCATTCAGTTAATTGTAAACATGTCGCCACCCAGAACACAAAAGGAAGTGCGGGCTTTCATAGGCCTAACTTCATACTGCAGACAATGGATTCCCCAATATGCATTTCTAGCGAAACCACTCATTCAGTTAACGACACAGGAGGCAGCGACTTCGACTGTCCTCCCTTGGACTCAGGAACATACACAAGCTTTTGAAGACTTGAAGAAAGCCTTATGTCAAGCACCTGTTTTAGCAACACCATGTTACAGTAAGCCTTTTACACTTTTTGTCACAGAACGTGAGGGTACTGCCTTGTCAGTCCTCACTCAGGAACAAGCAGGTTCACACAAGCCTTGTGCTTACTTTTCTAGCACATTAGACCCAGTAGCCCAGGCCCTTCCGGCGTGTTTGAAATCAGTTGCAGCAACAGCTTTAGCAATTAGACAGAGTGATGCTATTGTGTTAGGACATCCATTGACAGTACAGGTTCCGCATTCTGTAGAAGTCCTTTTAAATCGAACTCAGACCCAACACCTGACCATAGCAAGATTGACAGGTTACGAACTGACATTGTTTCAACCACACATCGAAATCAGACGCTGCAGCACATTAAATCCTGCCACGTTATTGCCAGTAAATGGAGTAGATCCATTGGCACATGATTGTATTGAAGTTATTACTATCACAACAAAACCCAGACAAGACTTGACAGATGTTCCGTTACCAGATCCAGACCTGACACTTTATGTGGATGGTTCATGTATGAGAACAAAGACAGGTGAATTAGTGGCAGCTTACGCTGTCACGACAGACACTGAAGTTATTGAAACCAATTGTATTGACACTTTGTCAGCCCAAGCCGCAGAGCTTATTGCTCTGACACAAGCATGTATTCAAGCCCGAAATAAGAAAGTCAACATATATACTGATTCACGTTATGCATTCGGAGTCGTTCACGACTTTGGAGTCCTCTGGCGAGAGAGAGGTTACTTAACTTCTCATGGGGCCAACATCCAACACGGTCCCCTTATTCAAGCCCTGTTAGATGCAATACATCTACCCACTGCAATCTCTATCATGAAATGTAAGGCACATACAAAGGTTACTGATATCATCTCCCAGGGTAACGACCTGGCAGACCGAACAGCAAAGCAAACTGCTCAGAACCGGACTCATGTAATTGATCAGACACAATTAGTGTTACCATCGCACTGCATGACAGTCAGGGATCCCGCACATGATGTAATCGACATACAATCACATGCAACACCAGATGAAATTAAGGAATGGGCTAAACTAGGAGGGATCCAAACAGACCAGGGTTGGATGACGAAGGGAAAATCTACATGGTTTCTCCCCGACTCTATGGTACAAGTCATCATTAACACGATACATAGTCCCGCACACCTAGGAGAGAGGGCAATGCTAGACAGTATTCAACACATATGGTCCAATAAAAACTTACGGGCAGCAGCCAAGCAGAAAGTGCGTACTTGCATGATTTGTGGTCAGTTCAATCCAGGTAAAAGCATTCCCGTAGAACAAGGTGGATTTCAGCCTCCCGATCACCCTTTTGAAATACTCCAGATGGATTATATCCAGATGGAACGCTGCCGAGGATTCAAGTATGTCCTCGTAGTCGTATGTGCTCTTTCCCGTTGGATAGAAGCATACCCAGTTCCTGATTACACTGCTCCGACCACTGCCAAGCAGCTGGTTCGTGAATACTTCCCACGGTATGGTTTTCCCCGTATCGTGTACTCAGATAATGGCCAGCCATTCTCATCCGAACTTGTGAAACACATTACACTTCTGTTAGGTTATCAGTGGAAGTTCCATTGTGTCCGGCATCCCGAGGCAGCAGGTCTCGTGGAGCGCCATAATCAGACATTAAAAATCCGACTTTCCAAGATCTGTAGAGAGAAGGGTGTGGACTGGATAGTTGCCTTGCCGGTCGCCCTCTTCTATATGAGGATGGTGGTCCATTCCCGATCTGGGCTATCCCCGTACGAAGTGGTTTTTGGTAGACCACCGAATATGTGGGGGACGCCTATACCACGAAAAATAACTGATGTTGATTGTCTTATGCTGACAGATTACCTTGCCTCCTTGATGTCTGCACTACAATCTTGTCGTTCACAGGTAGCTGCAGCCTTTCCCGACAACACGGAGGTGAAGCCCCACGAGGTGGTCCCGGGTGACTACGTGTTCACCCGCAACTTTGATCGGAGAAGTCCATTGGAGCCCCGCTGGCAAGCCCCGAAATTGGTTCTGCTTACGACGAGGACAGCTGTAAAGATTGAGGGCAGGAAGGGATGGCTGCATTCCAGCCACGTTAAAAAATTCCACGGACTTCCTTCGGACTTGGTCTCTAAGCCCTGCCCTCCTACACAAACTGACTCAGACTCAAAACTCCCTTTGGTTGAGAAATCCGCTTCTGAAGAATACAGAACTAAGTTACGATCTAGCAAGTCAGACAGTTTAATTGTTTAAGTCCTCCCCTAGGTGAATCGGTTAAATTAGTTTCTGACATGTATCCCCTAGATCGAGATAGAGAGAGAGATAGACAAAGACAACATAAAAAGAATGCATATTGTAAATCACTTCGCAGTCGCTGTATAGTGACACTACTTATCATGTTTTTCTTAAGTTTGCTGGTTATTACTGCTAGTGTTTTGTTACACATATATTATCCTATATTCAAGCGTGCACAATCTGCTTATAATGTTACTGATGAACATTCTTTTAGTGAATTACCCCCACACGAGTTATCCTATAGACTTGCGCTGCGCAACAACACTTTCATTAGTATGTTACATCACTCCCATCAGATTACCAATGCTACAAACTGTTGGATATGTGGTCGACTCCCTCCCTACCAAGAAAACAAGGGAGTTCTTCCCCTTTTTCCGTACCCGTTCACTCACAATGGCACATGTGGTGCATGGTTTAAAATGCTCAATGCCCTAGTTTCTGATGCTGCTATTTACGAAGGTAACTGGGTTTGGGGAAACCTGAACTCAGCCTTGCTTAAAGTATGTTACCCTGACAAGGAGGGACTCCCCGTTGGTACTGGAACTGATCTAGAAAATGAAGTATATGGATTAGATAATTACACAGTTACATTCATGATTTTATCTGTCGAATCTGAAGCTGCTCCTGTTCTACCTGCTATGTCAGTATTGCCAGTTACTGGTGAACTATGTGTTCGCAAGAATGGTTCCATACACTTAGGTCATAGTAAATGTACTACTGTGGTCGATTTCAGTGATCATGGTAGATCCACGTTTAGGGCTTTACGTCATTCCTATTTTGTTTGCGGCCATACTGCATATGTCCGTTTGCCTCTAGATTGGGATGGTACCTGTTACATTGCATTCCTTCTGCCACCTGTTTTCCTAGCCCCTCCTGACTACCATAGAAACACTAATCTGTTCAAGCATAGACTCCGAAGAGATCTCCCACTTGTCGATTATACTGAAACCACATGGGAACAATACACAGATTTCAACAAAGGTTTTTTCCCCTATCTAGGTACCGTTTCCAATAGTAAACTAATCCGTAGACTAACCAGAACCCTCGAAGCAGTGGTGCTTGAGACCACTTCAGCCCTAGGTAACTTAACGGAGGAGCAGTCCGCTATGCGGGTTGTTGTTCTTCAAAATCGTCTCGTTATTGACGTCATCTTGGCAGATAGGGGTGGAGCTTGTAAGGTCATCGGGTCAAGTTGCTGTGTTTTCATCCCAAATAATGCGCCAACTGTGTACAAAGCTATTACACGTCTCCATAAAATTGCAAGTTTAATACATCAGACTCCAGGCACCTGGACTTGGTCCGGTTGGTTCTGGACAACGCTATCAGCCTGGGGGTGGAAGATCCTATCCCTCCTAGGTATTGGCCTACTCATAGTACTCAGTTGTTGCCTGTGTCTCCAATGTGGACCGGCGATTTGCGGCCTGTGTGCCACTTCATGCATTCCACATCCAAGTTCCCATTCAAAACGCGAAAAGCAAGAAGAGCAATTGATGTTAAGTGAACAGATTGATCAATTGATGAGAATTGATGTATCATGAAGGGTCCGTGGGGAACAAGGAGGGAATGAGGAAATATAACTTTTGATCGAGTAGTGTTCCCCAGCGAGTACCCCACCGTCTCCATGTACTAGCTTGCAGTGCATGTGATTTCCCTCCTGTGTCAGCTATGAAGACGCAAATACATTTGCGTCCATCTTTAACATGTCCTCTTTCAGATCTGCCATGAACGGATTGAATATCCAGTTCCTATATATGCCGTGCCACCGTCTTTTTGTGGTACACTTTACACGTTTTTCAGCTCTGGCGAAAGTAGGCCCTGATTCTGCCATTAAACCTTTTTCCCTGCTTCCCGACTCTAAGGGCCTCAACCCAGGCTGCCTCTGTACCAGTCACCCCTGCCTTACTCCTTGCGCGGCTCCAGCCCAGCCTTCTGCCTGCCAAGACTGTATTCAACCTTCGAATTATCTGCTCCACTCCTCGAAAATACATTCCTGTCTCGTAGCTCAAGTAAAACATCCTCCCAGCTGCAGGAGCATTGGGCCCGGTCTTTCTGTCTCCGTGCAAGTAACTCATAGACTCCGTTGCCATGGTAGGCCCATGCCCCCTCACCCCGCATGCCGACACGTAGACGCATATACACGCAGACAGTATAGAGTAGTCTCTGCCCGAGAGACCTTTTCCCTTCCAGACACTACAGTTCTTAAAAACATACGATATTAGATACGATTTGGGATCAGGTTGATCTGACATCCCAGACTGATGTCTACACGTGTAGTGCTAAGTGTCAAGTCCCCTTCACCCTCCAGTTACACGTCAGATTCACGTCAATCTGCTGCGCGCGCATCTGTGTCATGAATGTCTGCTGACATTGCAAGATTCTCCTATGTATCCACCCATTTTGTGACCTCATGATAAATGACGTCTCTAGTACACGCCTTTATGCACGCCTATTGTAACGCCTTTTTTATGACGTATTCATGTTTTATCTCCTTTTTTTTCCAGCTGTTACGCCTACTGCCTATTCGCTTAATGTAATGCATTGACTATATATATGTACTTCTGTAAATAATATGTTGTCTGTCTGCCCCTTCCCGAACCTGTGTGGTGACGGAATGGTATGCCACCTTGGCTCGAGCCAATAACCCAATTCCTTTTACAGGAATAAAACCCTTTTGAGTTAACCTCAATATCCCGGATTTTGCCTCTTATTTCTCTGAGTTATTCTTATTGATTATTGATTATAAATTATGTATAGGTAATCGATTTTACCACACCTGCTCTGTTTCTTCCTCTACTGAAGCAATAAATTTGCCCACATTTAGGGCCATCTCAGTCCCATCCCCCCTTAAGGTAGCATCTAGTTGTATATCTTGTGCTCCTTTACATTCTGTTACTATCAGTTGATTAGTAGAAGTAGGTGAATTGTCAGAACCGATATCTTGAATATCTTGAATATCCTGATTAGAAAGTAACGGAGTTGAAGGCTCGATGGAGCTATTGCCTGATAGGCGTAGGGCCATTGTTTTAACTCCTCCCTTAGCTTTTATCCAATTACGCAAGGGACTATCATCAATAATAGACTTTCCACGGTTATTATTAGCCAAGTGTATTGTAGAGGAAAGAGTAGACTGATTAGTGTTTTTCCTACTCCTTATTTTATTTTTGGCTTTCCCTTTTCCTTTTTTCCGTGTCACTGTTTTCCAGTTATCCTGTGGAGAACTCCCCCTATTGTCCTCCTCCTCTTCCAATAATTCCTCATATTCATCTTTCGACTCTACATGAATTCCGCTACTTTCTTCTACTTTATCTTTAGGAATACTAATAGCTGGAGCTAAGTTTTGTGTGCCCGAAGCCTCGACTGCTATAGCTTCGCAGTTCATCTGAATCAAGTTGGTTCCAGCGGGGTCCTTTCTAATGTCAGAGTCTGAGTCTGAGATTTTTGTAAGTGTCTGCGCCTGTGGCATCAGCTCTGCTGCTCCATTTTCAATAACCTTCTCTTTCCCTTTATCCGTATCATTTTCCTTTTGAGCAAGTGTATCCTCTTGTACCCCCATCTCAGTCTCATTCTCACTCTCGGTTACACAATCCTCATTTCCTGAAGCCCTCTGGGGATCTCTCCTCAAATCTGTATCCAAGTCTCCATTATCAGTTATCTGCCCAGTCTCTTTACTGACCCCTGCAGGCGCTGGATTTGCAGCTAATTTAACTTCTTTTTTTTTGCCAAAATTATCTTTATCCGTAGCAGCAAGCATTAAGGATCGCAATGATAGTTGTTGCTTACCAGCCATGTTAACTGCTTTGTCCTGGCTCCCGGTACTGAGCAAGTTCTTCACAGCAGTGACAGCGGTAATCACTACCTCTGCTCCGTGAGGTTTAGCTGGAGTTTTAGCCTTTGCTGCCGCAGCCGCCGCCGCCTTCTTCTCTGCTAGTCCATTGACTGCAGCTGTGGTAACATTCTCCTCGGAGTTCCCTGCTCCTTTCACATTCCTGGCGCCTCTTGCTTGAGTCTTCGGAGCCATGACAGCTCTCCCTGTCTCTGACTCAAGAACGCTCCACTCAATCAAAGCGTCTCTCCGATCCCGATCCCGCTTGTCCTGCTTGTCCCGTTTGCCCGGAGGGCTCGCTAACCTCCTCTCATCGACAATTCCGAGGCTCCCACTCGAACCTGGGCCTGCGGACCCTAGCCACGTCAGCAGAGACCAGCGAGCCCAGCGTGCGCAGCCTGTCTCCGCTCCTCGCTCGCGGACACCACCGCAGCCGCTGCCGCCCACAAACAAAAGCCGCATCCAGCCTTCTGCGTTCTCTAAGGCTCCAGCAGTGTGTAGCAGATCGCAGTAGAATGTTTCCGTTATTTTCGCACCGTTCAATTACCGCCTGTTGTGACAGAGAGTATCTGTTAGTCTGCTATCCGTAAGGTGGTGGGAGCGGCGTTCTCGAGCTGCACCCGGCGGCACCTTCAATCCGCCATCTTGTTTTTCCCTCGAGCCTCCAAATTTCGTCGGATCACAATCCTATAATATTTACATTTGATCTGGCCCCAGGTATAAAAAAAAGACGCCCTTTCTCTTTTCCAAGATATTTACTCTCAGATGAGGTCTTCGTTACCATGCTTAAAAAACAGATAAAGGAGTTTATAACATATAATAAGGATACTGCTAGTCTGCTCTCAGTCTGGGATGCTTGCAAGGCCTTTATCAGAGGAACAACTCAACAATATATATTTAAACAAAATGCATCAAGGAAAAGAGAAACAAAGCTAATGACAGATAATATTCTGTATATAGAAAAACTATTGGCAGATAAACTTAGAGATGGGGAACGGAATAGCAGAGATATATTAATTTTGGAAAGTAGACTTATAAATATACGTACAGGCATGAAAAGTTCTTTTAAGGAAAAAAACAGCTGTAAGATACTTAAATACAGATTATCACAGTATGAATCTGGAGATCGAATAGGAAAGCTCTTGGCATACAAGGTAGCCGAGGACCGAGCATCTACATTAATTAAAGCGATAAAAGGTCCTAATGGTATTATTTATACACAGCCTGGAGATATAATGGAGCAATTTGCTTCATACTACGAAGAACTATATACTCCTGAAAGAAGGGCTAGGTCAGAGCAGATCCAATCCTATTTAAATGACAATCTTCCCTCGGGACACTTTTTAGATCAGGAGATTTTGGATAACTTGGAACTTGATTATACATTAGATGGAGTACGTTCAGCGGTGTTCTCGCTTCCCTCTAATAAAGCGGCAGGAGAGGACTCGATTCCGATTGAATTATATAAGATATGTGCCGAAGAACTACTTCCTTTACTCTGTTCAGTGATAAACTCTATAGGCATATCCGGCAAGGCCCCGGACTCTTGGAAAACGGCGAAAATTATGTTTTTTTTGAAAAAAAATAAACCTCCAATGGAATGTGGGTCATATCGGCCTATTTCTTTAATAAATGCTGATGCTAAGGCCTATTCCAAATTAATATCAAGGCGATTGGCATCTATTATGCCGCAGCTAGTTAATGATCAACAACATGGCTTCATAGAGGGTAGGGATACTACCGCCCACATCAATATGGCAATCACGGCATTTGATGTTGCTGCAACTATTCTCACCCCACTCGGTATGATATTACTGGATGCAGAAAAGGCGTTCGATCGTGTGGGGTGGGATTATCTGTGGAAAGTGCTAAAGCAGTATGGGTTTAAGGATCGCTTCCTTGGAGGCATACAGGCTATATACAGAGACCCCGACGCTAAAATTAGCTATGCCGGAGCACTTTCATCAACGTTTACTATATCAAGGGGGACTCGACAGGGGTGTCCACTTTCACCCCTGCTGTTTGCCCTCTCTATGGAGCCCTTCATAAATGCGTTGCAGAACCAAGAGAAGATATCTCCAGTTGAGCATGAAAATAAAATTCTTAAAATCACTGCATATGCTGATGATTTAGCTATATTCACTACTAATGTTATAGATGCTTTAGCAGGAATCACAGACGAAGCGGAAAAATTTGGAGAGATTTCCGGTTACAAATTAAACTTTAATAAAACTCAAACCATTATGAACTACCAAGCTAATCAATCAGTTACTGGGTTATGCAACTCGGCCGTTTATTTAGGAGTGACCATATCTTCTAAAACAAATGAAATAAACAAATTGAACTACGAACCTTTACTCAAACAAGTTACTGCGATGCTTAAAAAATGGCATAAAATTCCACTGAACATTTTGGGAAGAATTAATTTGATAAAAATGAATATTTTGCCAAAATTTTTATATTTTTTTCGCTCTATTCCCCTTCGAGTTCATAATATTTTTTTTAAGAAACTGGAAGGAATTTGTAGTAGCTTTATCTGGAGCTATAAAAAACCTAGGAGGTCAATAGCGATACTAAAATTACCGTTAGAGAAGGGTGGATTGGATTTCCCGGACTTTAAGTCTTACTATTTTGCATCTTTTATAGGGCGTTTTAGAAGCTTATTAAACAAGAACAAAACTCTTTTTTTTCACCAATTCATGTTAGGGATGAATGCATCTCAATTTCTAACAAGAATTCAAGATCCGAACTTCTTCAAAAGAGTAAAATTTAAGACAGCAAGGGATATTGTAGGGATGTTTAATTTAGTTATGAAGTTTTGTGACACTTCCTTTTTTCATTCAGAGTTACCTCTATGGGACAACCCAGGGCTACCAGGTATTTTTAATGATAGAACTGGGAGAGAGTGGGCTGAATACGGGATCAAGAGACTGGGAGACTTATATGGGCAAGAGGGGTTTCTACAGTTTTCTACTTTACAATTAATTTATTCGCTACCAAGTGAGATGATACTTAAATATATGCAAGTGAGGGATTATCTGGTGCGGAAAAGGAACTTAAAAAAAATAACTAGTTCGGATATTTGGGAAGTTCTGTATAGCTCTAAAGAGAAATCAATAATTAGCACAGGATATAAACAGTTATCCCAGTATAACTCGGACGATTGTCCTCGATTGTCTCAAAAATGGACGCTTGCATTGGGAACTAATGTGACACCCCAGAATATCTCTAATGCTTTCACCGTCCTTAACAAAACAATACATTCTTCAAGCTTAAAACTTCAACTATACAGAACGGTCAGTCAACTTTATCATACCCCTCAGAAAATTGCCAAATGGTCACAAAATAATGAACGTACTAAATGCCCTAAATGCGATCTGAATGCAGCTGATCTTATCCATATGATCTATTCCTGTCCAGTTTTGAATCCTTTCTGGCGAGAAATAGAATCTACTTTATATGAGAAACAACTGATCAGCTCCCCACTTACTTCATCTATGGTGTTACTTTATATACATGAGAAGGGTCATGATAATCGAAGCTGGCTAGATATAGCGATTTCTTATGCCAGACTGGTAGTTACTAGAGCCTGGATATCACCGAATCCTCCACTGAGGTCGGAATGGCTCATGCTATTACATGAAATATACACTATGGAGAAGGCCCTTGCTAAGAATAGGAGCTGGAAAACAGTAGATAGAATGGAAAAGATCTGGGCTAACTTTGTCTAAATATTTATGGATTTTGAGATGAACTTGCGTGTTTTTCATTTTTTTTTTTATGAATGTCTTGTTGTTCAGGCTAAGAAGTAACGTATAAAGATTGTTGTTTGAATTAATGTATGGACGGTCTTCCCGATGTCATTCTAAAGTATGATATATTATTTTTTTCTTTTTTTTTTTTCTTTTTTTTTTCTCTATAATGTCTTTTTGCTTGTGACTTGTCTGTCAAATAAAAAATTTTAAAAAAAAAAATCAAATAATATTACCAACATTAATTATAAATACTAATAGTTTGCACCACTATCTCCTTTCCGTTCACATCTTCCCAATAGGCCAAATGATGTACTCAAAACTTTGGCTGCAGAAATAGCAAATATGAATTTATTAATTCATAAGGCAATCTTGGTTTGAGTACCAATAGGGCATCAGTGTAATGTATCCATCATTTATTACACTTTAAATACATAGTATAGTGTCCAGATGTTGTAGTAGGTCCATCATGGAAAATGATAGCCACTGCTATACAATTTCTGCTAATAAAAAATTTAATTTTGGTTTCCAATTGTCTTCCATTTGCTCTACAACATTGTAGCATTAAAATGAGATATTTTAAAAATCTTTCTATATGAAATGTAGACAACATCTCTGATCTACGATGCAAACATTTCATTTCCTGATGGTCTGTTTCTATCAATGTGTTAAAAGGTACTGATTTGCAGCCTGGTATACTCAAGTATATGTATTGTTCTGTTTGTATTTCAGTTGCAGAAGTAAATGAACACTCTTCACATTTATGTTCCCATCTGTAAGTAAGTCCAAATAAGCTTTCAATCTGTTTTCCTTAATGTTCAAATACTCCAAGCATAAGGATTAGACATTCTTGTGTATCTTGTTGTATATTGAGAGTAAATATCAATGAATCAGTACATATATGTAAAAGATGCTGAATGCTAAAGGCAGTATGCATTTTAATTATGTCAATAATCAACAAATGAAATACATGATGTAGTAAAGAACAGAATCTTTTTTCATGATTTCCCATGATTTCCTGATAAAGATCTGGTAGATAAAACACACAATTCAGAATCACATTAGCATAGTAGTTGATACCTGAAATATTTTCCAACTGGTATCCTACAATGTAATTAACAATTTCCATTTTCTTTTTCTTTACGCCTTCAAGTTTCTCTTCAATTGTTTTCTTTTTTTAAACCTCAGTTGAAAGTTTGACATATTTCCATTTTGAACACATTACTTGTTTCTCATATATGGGATATTCACCTAAATCAGGTGTATAATGTCTTCTTAAACGATTATACTCTCTTACACAATTTTCATCAGCACTAACCTTTTTCTCATAAAAATCTATCAAATAAAAACTTGACAATGTTTCTTCTCATGACAAAGCAATGTATGCCATTCCCTCTTTGAACTCTGCACTTCCATTATTTACAAAAGCACAGTCTATACTTAAAACTTGAGATGTATAAATAGTTACTGCATATGCTAAAGACAGAAAAAACTGTTTTCTTTGAACATACAAATCTTTTACAAGCAAACAATGTACAACACAATGCCCAGTCTGTCTCACCTCATTACTCTGATCAAATCTTATAATAAAAAATTCTATTTCATCTCTGTTCTTAAATTTTACAAAATCATCAACTTTTGCTCCTTTTACTAAACCTTCTTCCACATTCAAATTACGCTGCAAAATTACCAGACAGTTTATACATACATGTACAGTCTTTTCTAAGCCTGCAGTTTTAGATAAACCCTTTTCCAAAGAATGCAATTTAGCCTGTAGTTTCTCTGTAAGAACAATAGTCACTTCCTGATTTTCAATGTTATTACTAGCTTCAATTTTCACTATTTGTTGTTTTTCCAGTTTCAAAAGTTCTTGATTAAATTTAGAACACTCTTGCATTGTAGGCATTAGGCAAACTATAGACTTCGTTTTGCCAAGCCTTTTGTACATTACTTCAGCCAATGTGTTTTCTGCTGTAAACAAGTCCCTTAGTGGCTGACTTTCTAAAGCTTGTTTATCATGTGTCATCAAGACACCAATTCTTATGTCTTGAAGAATATTTCCGTAATCTTCAGTTCTTGCTTTTTGCATCTTTTTAATATGTACTTTATATTCAAAATGTAACCAAATATTAACATCTCTAATACTTCCAAAAGATTTCCTAGTGTCTTCATGGACCAGTGGTTTAAAAACAGGTTGACCTTTTACAGGAGTTAGTTGTAGTAGATCTCAGAATACAATTAAATGTTTCCTCCAAACAGAACTTTGTAATCTGTTTTAAAAATCTGTTGCATTCTAAGTATACTAAGGCAAGCATGAAGTTTGAAACCATGCTCACCACATCAATGATTAAATGTTTCATTTTCTTCAGTACTCTTAACAGTTCATAACAAGCTTCTCCAGATAGCTTCTGATATTCAAATGTATTATTAGGGTCCACTTGTAGCATAAGTAATATATGTAAAGTAATCCATTTAATGTTGTGTGCTGCTAATTCAGTTGGAGCTGTTACAACACAAGATAAATGTGATTCTGTAGTTTTGTGTAGATAACTGGTCAAAACTTTAATTAAGAAACGTTTTCCTGTTCCACCTTGATCACTGATGTATAATAGAATAGGTTTAAATGATGAACATTGGCATTCATTTTTTCATGCAGCAAACAATGTTGTATCTGTTGTGTCACTTGTAGATATATATCTATTGGTTCGATATTTAGCTGTTCTTCTAACTTTTCCAATTGAATAATATCCTGTTGTGCTTGTTGCATTGCAGTTTCTACCTGATTTATGGCTATTCCTGCTTTATTTTTGATAATTGATTGTCCCAGTGGATCTTTACTCAGTGGAACAGAACTTTGACTATCTTGAGAACTTTCTCTAGCTATTTCAGCTGCAATAGTTGTTTCTTGTTCAATCTTATTATGTAACACTTGTAGAGTTGTAGGGAAAATTGTGCACAATAATAATATCTTTACTTGCATTAAAAGAATCTTCATAGCAGTCAAAATCTCCAAGTATTTCTGTTTTACTATGCTAAGGCTTGAACAGCTGCAGATGTGCTAAATAAAAAAATTCCCTCCTATCTGGACTTTTGGAAAGGGGCGACCATTCGGTCCCCCCGAACGTATGGTGGAGTACCACGATCCCCCCGGGAAGCCATCTTGGGCGGGAGGCGAGCCTCGGCTGGTATGCCCGAAGCGGCGTAGCCGGGGCGCGCCTTTTTCCCGCCCTGGAGTGGGCTGGCCTAGACACTGACGCGGCCGGCCACGCCCTTTGGGGCAGGCAGGGGCGGGTGTACGCCCGCCCTGAAGACGGATAAAAGGAGCAACAAGCCAAGAAAGCATCCTCTTGTTCCTGTGCTCTGAAGCTGCACCTCCTCGCTGCACGTGAGCTCGAGACGGAACGAAGAGCCAATTTTGAGCGTTGTAATCTTTCTTGTTTGTTTTGCAGATACTCTGTTGGAGAATGCCTAAAAAGGCGGGAAAGAGAATGACTACCGAGCAGATGCTGCGTGTTCTCATGAAGGAGGTGACCGACCTAAAGAGGCGAATGGCGGATAAAGACGAGGAAGGGGGGCCGAAACGGCCTTTGGCAGGAACAGCTCCAGGTGGAAAAGGCAAGAGGCCCAGAAGGGGAGCAGCGGGGGGAGACGTCCCAGTTCCCGGTAACCCTCGTGAGGCACCCATTCCTGTGCCGGAGGAAGGGAATCCGATCCCCGTAGTGGTCACCCCCGTGTCCGGAGAAGATATGCCGCCCGAGCTGGCGGCACAATTAGCAGCGTGGTTGGGTAAAAGTAGCAAGGGCGCCACGGCTGACGACGCGCGGGTGTTGATGAAGCAGCTGCGGGAAACAAGGGAAGCAACGAAGGCGCCATTGCCGGCAGCGGCAGTCGTAGATACAGCTTCCAGTTCAGGTAAGCGGCCTTTGCCGGTTGCGAGGGATGAGTCGGCACCCTCTCGAAGGGAAAAGTTGGGTCAACATGTCCCTCTAGCTATCAAAGAGAAGATATGGGCAGAGGAGTATATAAACATCTTTTCGTTGCTTACCGATCATTATGAGATGGAGCATGTTAAGAGCCAGAAGGAGCTCATGCATCCGAGTGTTTGGCGCGCAAAGATGGCCGCCTTCAAGGTAAATGAAAACATTGGCAATTGGGGCAAAGCTTGGGGGGTTTTTACATCCATCTTGGGTGAACGGAGGCCCGAATTACTGCCTGAATTGCCGATTTATCAGTCACGGATCATGGGGTATTCTGTATCACACGAGGGCAATCATTGGTTCTGTTACGATAATATTTTCAGAAAAGCGAAAGAGCATGATAGAAACTTAACTTGGGATTGTTATGATTCTGTGTCCTGGTCCAAAATGGAGGACTCTGGTATGTTGAAAGTGCCATTAGTAGGGAGTAATGTTGTTGAATCCTCCCGCCAATATGCGGGGACGCCCTTTCGATCAGGTACGAGTAACGAAAATCACTCAAGGCCAATCGGCAACACAGGTAAAAGGGGGGTATGTTGGAACTTTAACAGGGGAAAATGTACTAGGCCCCAGGGGTCATGCAAATTTAGGCACGAGTGTGGTGGGTGTGGGCAATCATCCCATCCTGAGTCCATGTGCAGAGCCAAAACTGGTGATAACGGGGGTAGAGGAGGCGCCAAACAGGTCTGACATAGTCCGAGGGGCGCCTTTACCTACTCCAATTGATACCATGGCAATGATTCCCTGGCTCAACGAATACCCGGATCACGCTTCCGCTCGGGTGTTGCGGAACGGGTTTTCATATGGTTTCCGCATCCCAGTGGGGGATTTTCAGGGTATAGCAACATGTAAAAACCAGATATCGGTCCTGCAGCATACGACCGTGGTACAAGAAAAGATCGGGAAAGAGGTGGCTCGAGGTCGAGTCGCCGGTCCATTTAGTGTACCACCAGTGGCTAACTTTGTTTGTTCCCCTTTAGGGGTGGTCCCCAAGAAGGACCCGGGTGAGTTTCGGCTGATACATAATTTATCAGCCCCACGTGGTCTTTCCGTAAACGATGCGATAGACCCGGAAGTGTGTTCGGTGCGGTACGCATCCTTCGATGAGGCCGTAGCCATATTGAATCGCCTGGGGCCCGGGGCGCTGATGGCAAAATCTGATATCGAGTCAGCGTTCCGGTTGCTCCCGGTACATCCAGACGATCAGCGTCTTCTTGGTTTCATGTTTCAGGGTCATTATTACATGGATAAGTGTATGCCGATGGGGTGCTCTATATCTTGTGCCTATTTCGAAATGTTCAGTTGCTTCCTGCAATGGGTCTTCACAAAGAAGACGGGGTTTCACCATGTTATGCATTATCTCGATGATTTTTTGTTTCTGGGGGCAGCCGGGGATCCGGAATGTGGGCTGGCTTTGTCTGCATTTTGTGTCTTGATGAATCAGTTTGGCGTGCCACTGGCACCAGGTAAGACGGTGGGTCCCTCGACTTGCCTCGAGTTTCTGGGGATCGAGCTCGATTCCAAAGAAGGTTGTTTTCGTTTACCAGGAGACAAAGTGTTAAGATTCAGGGCATCCCTGCAAATGTGTATAAGTGAGTCTAAGGTTAAGCTACATCAGTTACAGCAATTGGTGGGACAATTGAACTTTGCCCTAAGAGTTATACCGATGGCCCGCCCCTTTTCTCGCTCGATCGCTCAAGCCATGGTCGGCCTGAGGGAGGGCCATCATCACACAAGGCTCTCGGCAGAGGTTCGCCAGGACATGCGCATTTGGTTGGCATTTCTGGCGGATTTCAATGGTCGCATTGTCTGGAATAAGCCAGCCGTGTCCTCTGAGGAGCTGGGGCTGTGGACAGATTCGGCTGGGAGCATTGGTTTTGGTGCCATATTCGGCACGCAGTGGTCGGCACAAAAATGGCCGTCGTGGTGGCATGATAATGGACTGACAAGTAACATTGCTTTCCTAGAACTTTTTCCCATTCTGGTGGCCCTGAGAACTTGGCCTGAGGGATTCAGGGATCACTCTGTGGTATTCTGGTCTGATAACATGACCGTGGTTGAGTGTATCAATAGCCAGGCAGCACGATGCAAATGGATTCTGAGATTGCTCAAGGAGATCGTATTACTATGTATGCAATTGAATGTACTATTTAGGGCAAGACATGTCCCGGGGGTAATGAACAAGGCGGCTGATGCGCTTTCTCGGTTTCATATGCAGGCCTTCTGGGGTTTTCTGCCCACAGCGGACCCGGTGGCGGCACCCTTTCCCGAAGCTCTCTGGTCTCTCGGTGCCCCGAACTTCGTAACCTCGTGGGAGAGAGTTTAGCACCCAGGACGAAAAAGGCATATGAAGGGGCGTTCCGATCCTATTGGGCCTTTTTGGGGGCTGCTAGGGGGGAGCTTTGGGGCCAGGAAGAGTCTGTAGTAAATTTTTTGCTGTCTTTACATCAGGCAGGCAAATCAGTGGCTACGGCCCAGAGGCATCGGGCCGCCATTTCCTTTGTGGCTAGGGCTCATGGGATCCAGGACCCGACAGCGTCTTTCGTGGTGCAAAAAGCGCTACGTGGGTGGCAACGCCTTGAGGGTCGCAAAGTAGATGAAAGGCGCCCGATAGGTTTGGATAGGTTGGCCCTGTTATTATCCAGACTCCCTGCAACGTGTTCATCCCAGTTTGAAACAGTGTTATTCCGAGCTGCTTTTACGCTGGCATTCCATGGGGCCATGCGGGTGAGCGAACTAGTGGCGAGGAACAAGCGGGATGTGATGGGGGGACTGTGCCGAGAGCACGTTCAGATCAGAGGGGAGACAATGACTGTCTCGTTTTTCAGGTCCAAGACCGATCAGGGTGCGATGGGTGATTGCATAATCATACGAAGGATTCCCGGGTCCCCCATGTGCCCGGTGAGTTGTGTAGAGACATATTTAACACAAAGGGTGGCATCATGGGGGGGGACCTTGTTGAGACACGCTGACGCCACCCCACTGACGAGGTTTCAGTTTCAGCGGGTGCTTGCGATGTCAATTACTGCTGCGGGCTTGAACCCGGGCGAGTTTGGGACCCATTCCTTTCGGATAGGGGCTGCTACAGAGGCTACAGCCAGGGGTCTGGACGTTGAACAAGTTAAACGTGTGGGGCGTTGGTCCTCCAATTGTTGTAAAAGGTATGTGCGGTTGCACATGTTGTGAAGCTGTAATGATGTACTCACGCTTCTTGTTTTTGTTTGGTTTCAGTTGCGCGAGCCTACGAGGCGGGGCGAACTATGCAGTCGACCCAACACCGGGCCAGCGGTCAGACTTCACCGGCTGTGAAAAAGGAGGTGTGGGTCGTGGGCCACTCATACGTGAGGCGTGCCGCGGACGTATTCAAAGCAGGTGACATGATTCACGTGGCTGAGGAATACGGGTACAGGGTGTCCTTCTACGGAAAGGGCGGACTCTGTATTGACCAGTTTCAATCATTTTTTGAGGGTTTGCTAGGGCGGACGAGGTCACCGCCGTCTATAGTCATAGTACATCTTGGGGGCAATGATTTGGTCACCACTGGTAGACGACTTCTTCTTGAGGCAATGCTTTCCACTGTAAGTTGGTTGGCAAGGAGAGTTCCAGGGTGCACGATTGCATGGTCCCATTTGATCCCACGGAAAGTTTGGCGGGGGGCTATTTCTGTTTCTGCTCTGAATCATTCAGTAAGGAAAATTAATAACAAAGTGCGTAGATTGTTCCGTTCCAATACACTGCATTCTATTTCGCATGGTTGTATTACTGGTGACAGTATGTATCTGGGGGATGGTGTTCATTTGTCCCGGGTGGGGAACGAGTTACTCATAGGGGACTGTATAGCTTGGCTACAGACCTTAAGACATGACCTTTAGGTAGGAGTGTTGTGGGGGGTCCGGATAGCCGGTCAACTATCCGGCCTGTGGCGGTAAGGTCATGATCGGTGAGCACTAATTGGTAGATCCCTATGAGTGGGCGTCACCCATTACGGATGGGAGCGCTCGAGGGAGGTGGCCATTGGCCCCTCAACGGGGAGGCGGTTCCTTCTAAGGATGGGCCGCCGAAAGGAAAGGAAAGGCGGTCAAGGCCCCTTCCTGGGTAGGAGGGGTTACAGCCCCCTCCTGGAGAATTTCCCGGGGCCAGGTCATCTGCGACGGCAGATATGGTAAGTTGTGTGGGGTTTGGGAGGGGGTCTACGCTACCTTCTAGATACCTCACACGAGTCCTCGAACGACCTTTAAGTGGCGTCGAGTTTAATGGGGCCCCCGTCAAGTCAAGGGAAATTGGTAGTGGCACTTGAGGTACGCCTCTGTGCGGTCGCCCCTCACAAGTGAGGGGGTCATTTCTGGTTTAGGGATCTTGACACCGGTTACGACCTTGCCGTTGGCCCTTAAACGTTAGGATGTACAATTTCAAATTACAAGTTAATAGTTTGTAGGATGTTAGTTCGGCTAGGAGAACCTTTGTATTAGAGCATATGTTAAGGTTAGCCAAACATCGCAAATGTGGAAATGAAATTGTACATAATATGAAACTGTTATTTTCATGTTTTAATTTTTGTTTCATATTTTAATAAATACGGCCGGGAGGGTCACTCCCTCCCGTCTTCCAAAAGTTCAGAACTGTTTCCGGTTTCCCATCCTTGGGGATTGTGTTGCGAGGGGGTGGCAGGTATCTCGGCCATATGGAAAGGGGCGACCATTCGGTCCCCCCGAACGTATGGTGGAGTACCACGATCCCCCCGGGAAGCCATCTTGGGCGGGAGGCGAGCCTCGGCTGGTATGCCCGAAGCGGCGTAGCCGGGGCGCGCCTTTTTCCCGCCCTGGAGTGGGCTGGCCTAGACACTGACGCGGCCGGCCACGCCCTTTGGGGCAGGCAGGGGCGGGTGTACGCCCGCCCTGAAGACGGATAAAAGGAGCAACAAGCCAAGAAAGCATCCTCTTGTTCCTGTGCTCTGAAGCTGCACCTCCTCGCTGCACGTGAGCTCGAGACGGAATGAAGAGCCAATTTTGACCCACCCACCAGCCCCTGAGGACAGCTAATTGTTGTAAATAAAGTTTTGATGTGGTGATTCTATTTTCTTTCAGGTTGTGACGACTGTCGTGATATTTTGAATCTGCAATAAAGATGGTCATGTATTGGATATTTTCAAATAAAGTATTTGCATTAGTGTTGATCAATAATCATGCTTATGATATATAATTCTTTAGTAGTTTAGTTTTAGATA
The DNA here is from genome assembly GCF_964263255.1 of Lissotriton vulgaris. NCBI lineage: Eukaryota > Metazoa > Chordata > Amphibia > Caudata > Salamandridae > Lissotriton > Lissotriton vulgaris. Next base: position 1,170,176,844 of record NC_141689.1, on the reverse strand, counting down.
GTTTGTCGTATTTATTGTCGGGCGGTAAGGTCATGATCGGTGAGCACTAATTGGTAGATCCCTATGAGTGGGCGTCACCCATTACGGATGGGAGCGCTCGAGGGAGGTGGCCATTGGCCCCTCAACGGGGAGGCGGTTCCTTCTAAGGATGGGCCGCCGAAAGGAAAGGAAAGGCGGTCAAGGCCCCTTCCTGGGTAGGAGGGGTTACAGCCCCCTCCTGGAGAATTTCCCGGGGCCAGGTCATCTGCGACGGCAGATATGGTAAGTTGTGTGGGGTTTGGGAGGGGGGTCTACGCTACCTTCTAGATACCTCACACGAGTCCTCGAACGACCTTTAAGTGGCGTCGAGTTTAATGGGGCCCCCGTCAAGTCAAGGGAAATTGGTAGTGGCACTTGAGGTACGCCTCTGTGCGGTCGCCCCTCACAAGTGAGGGGGTCATTTCTGGTTTAGGGATCTTGACACCGGTTACGACCTTGCCGTTGGCCCTTAAACGTTAGGATGTACAATTTCAAATTACAAGTTAATAGTTTGTAGGATGTTAGTTCGGCTAGGAGAACCTTTGTATTAGAGCATATGTTAAGGTTAGCCAAACATCGCAAATGTGGAAATGAAATTGTACATAATATGAAACTGTTATTTTCATGTTTTAATTTTTGTTTCATATTTTAATAAATACGGCCGGGAGGGTCACTCCCTCCCGTCTTCCAAAAGTTCAGAACTGTTTCCGGTTTCCCATCCTTGGGGATTGTGTTGCGAGGGGGTGGCGGGTATCTCGGCCATACGCAACTCAGTTTTCTGTGGTTAATAAGATTTCCTTTGGCATGTTTTACCATACATCTGTCACATCCATTTACTGCATAATTTTCTTCTTTTATATTTTCTGTAACTTTTCTTTTAAAGCTGTAATGTTAAAGGAGTTCATACAGAGATAGGTTTTCGAGATGTGGACTCCTTTTGGGATAGTATGTATCCAACATATTAGTTTTCACAACATCTGTACTTTCTGGTTCATTCTGTGCTAAGTATTCGATTTATTGTAAAGATTTCAATACTCAATTTTGTGTGGAAGCAGGACCTAAACTTACCCAAATTATTCCTCTTGACTTTGAATATAAACTGGCAGGGCTCAAGTGATCTGAACATTCATAGGATCCAATTTTTGATGGAAAGCATTTTTAAGCTAAAGCCTTACAATTTCTTACTAGTACTCTTCTCTTGTGAAATTTCTCCCCATATTTTTTTCATCTCTGTATTTACAGATTTGGTTATATATGATTTAACATAGCGAGAAACAGCAATTTATTTATCTGCAATGCATTGAATATCCATGTTTGCATTCCACATTTTCAAAATAACTGGATTTTAGGCATTAATGTACTTTTGAATCTTCAGTTCATTTTGAGTATGTATTCTTCATTGATTTCCGAGTTATTGTATGCCTTGCTGCTGACAAAAAAAACGATTCTTCCTTTAGAAATTATTGGACGTGGGAATCCAAAACATCATTTTGTATAAAATTTCACTTTACACTTGTATTTTAGTCAACACTATTTCCCACATCGATGACTTTGAAACCGTAAAACGGGTTGTCTCAAGGTCTTTTCGCCTCCTTGTTTTGGAATGACAGATGTAACATACTGTTTGATGAAAGACAAAACAGTTTCCTCAGTATCAGTTCTAAATTTTAGAGCATTCTTTATCCATAATAGCACGTTTATATGAGAAGCACCTCTGGCTTGGTACTCTTTTCACCAAAAGACATCAGTACTTCTCCAAGTGGAGGAATATTTTTATTGCAGATAAATTACATCATATTTTGAAACCTATGATTAAAATACCTGCAGACATTTACAGGATCCAAGGAACAGAGTTCTCCAGGATTCTTCAATTCAATATTTTTTACATTTGAATTTGCTTCTCTTAGAAATTCAAGTGAATTATCCCCCACATATTTCAGCACAGCTTAGTGTTACAATCCATGAAGGAGTACCTAAGTTTCTTAACATACATTTAAGTTCACAGTGATGACAAAACCAATATTTATTAGTACCACGTTGACATGCCATCAAATTCATTAACTGAGATTCTAAATTTTCATCTCTTTGTTGAACTTTGTCCATGAATTCTTTTGCAGAAACGTGTGGCAGATGAACTCCTTTTTTAAATATTTGGTTCACTACATATGAAAGTGCAGACAACACACCTTAAAACAGAAGATGAAATATCCATGGAATACACTGACGAAATCTTGGATCTTCAGAGTATAATCTTGTTGAGCAGTATTCTGAATATGGAATCTGTACAGCTCGTTCATCAAATTGCCCAACTTCTCCAGTGGGGAACAGCTGTGGAGAACAACAATATTCTAACCTTCTTTCCAATACACTCATGGGAGTTTCTTTTGCTTCCTTCATTTGAAATAAGTCAATACTGTTTCGTATCACTTCTTTTGAATGTAGAGGATGTATAATATAATGCTCATAAATCTCTTCACTCCTGGACTTGTCCACTTTTTCTATTTGGCCACTTGATTTCTGTCTTCTAAGCATATTACCTGTTCATAAACATTTATATTCGTATATTGAATAATTTTTTGTACTGTCGTGTTCTTATCTAGGACGCTAATTCGATATTCCCGATTTATGCCCTTGTGAGGTTGTAATCAATAATGTCCTGACAACGGCATAAGAATCAGATTCATATTCAGTAATAGCCCATGCAATCCAAAGCACAACACGGCTACTCCCATCGACTCCTAGAAAGCACAACGCGTTCTTTAAACAAACCAAGCCCCCAGCAGCCCGGGAAAACGCCCCCTGTTTTTGTTTTGATTTGAACAAGAACTCCTGAAGTCCTGCAAGAACTGTTAGTTCTTGGTAACGTCTTATGTCCAACCTTACGTCAAACCCGGCACCTTTCAGGTATAAAATACCAACAGTTGCCTTAAGCAAACACACAGTGGTTTGGAGCAGAGCGGCCATCTACTTGCCCGAGAGCCCAGCTGATGCGAGTGCCCACGGAAGCCGCCCCTCCTGTTTGACGCACTTTCTCGCTGTCTTTTTCTCCAGCCGAGAAAATCCAGCTCCGGTTTTTCCAGCCTACCCTTGCGGGTTACTAGAATATCGAGTCCTGAGAAAAGAGATACAAGACCTCCCACATTCTAATACCAAGGTACGGTGCTGACTAAACCCTTAGGAGAATTCTTGATGCAGATTCTTGGCAAAATTATCTAAACCAACTTAACTTAACATCGCTACTTACTTGTCCCTTCTCAAGTATTAGGCTTAGGTCAGGTACACCAGGGTAGGCTTAGTTAGAAGCACCAGTTGAGTATTTTAGTCAATGTATTTGTGTATGTATATATTTTATCCATTTTAAAGTATCATATGGCTAAGAAACCATATCAATGCTTTTACAGTATTATTTCATAATACTACTTTTACTCTACGCACTTTACTTTAAGTATTGCAATTGTGGCAATTCACTTCTCTTGTATGAGAAAGAAGACTGCTCAATAAATAACACCTTTTTATTGAAAATGCCTGTCTCTCTATTTCTCTACACTCTGGTGAAACTAAGTATGCACTGCTGACTGAGTGAAATAGCTGTCTATTGTTTTCACCTGACTCTAGAGATATACTCTTTTTCTGAGGGAGCAAAGTTGTCATGTTTATGCGGTTGTCAAAAACTGAATCCCTTCTTGTCTGAGTCAGGGAAGGTTATCCATCCTTTTTCATTCAAGAAAGTTTCCAGTGACCTCTGAGCTAGCTGGCGCAAACCTAAATTAAGTTTAGCATAGTCAGTAGAGACCTAGATGACTTCAGTCCTACGTCTACACTGCTGTTTATGTTATTCCAATGCGCAGAGCCTATTGGGAAAATAGGAACTACACTACAGTACCAGATATAATGTAGCCTTTTGAAGTTTATTAACATCTACAAACTCTTGCCATATGTTTGACTCTTTGTTGGTACACCATTTAATAGAATTACTACTGGCTCATTTTCTTTCCTGTCTACACCAACAGTTTCAATATTTTTCTTAAAATCTAAACGTAAGTACACAACTCTTCCTTTCAGACCTCTTTATAAATTTGTTGGTTGCAGCTTACCTGTTTTAGGCTCCATACGAATTATTGCTTGAAATGAGTGTGCAGATTGAATAAAAATCAACTCAAATGCATTCAAATCTGCCAGTTCATGAGGAATAGCTACAAACTCTAATTTTGTTCTCTTCTAATTTGTTGTAACAATATTTACAAATAACTTGATCAGCAGCCAACTCAAACTGACCTTCTACCAACAAATAAGCACCAAATTGCTGCCCCTTATCAGTATTTTCCTTTTAAATTCTTAAATATAAATTAACATTCCGACTTTGACTTCTATAGTGAGTATGTCGACAACAAATACAAACATAGAGGCCGATTATGATTGCAGATAATCCGCATCCTCCGGGCCGGCGGAAGCCACCGCCGGCCCGGAGGATGCAGATTATCCGCTATGGACTGGAAAAAGACCCCCCGCCAGATTAGGATGGCTGGGGGATCTATTTTCCATCTGCTGCTGTTCCGCCGCGTTCGCCTTCCGACCGTGGCGGAAAAGCTCTAACATGGCTGGCGGTGTCTATCAGACACCGTCAGCCATATTAGGATAGCGGCGGTCCTATGCCTTTCCATGGCGGCATTTCCGCAGTGGAAAGGCATACGGTGTTGACTTCGGGGGCCAGTTGCGGGCCCCCAGGGGTGAAGTGGGGTGGGGGTGCGCATTTGGGGTACCTATGGTACCACCCGGCCTTTGCGTGCACGAAGCGGCAGGCACCAGGCGGTGCCTGCAGCTTCGTGCATGCAAAGGTAAACATGCATTTTTTTAACATTGCTGCGTGTGCTGCTTCAAGCAGCACCCGCCGCAATGTTAAAAATACAGGATGGGACCACCAGGGTGGCGGTCACATCCTAATTAGCATGGAGGGACCGCCGCTGCCCCTGCGGACGGTCCCTCCTACTCTGGGGTGGCGGACGGAAGCATGTCCGTCCGCCATCCTACTAGGCCCCTAAGTTTGGTTTTTCACATGAAATTGTCTTAACCTTTGTATTTCTTCTGCAAACTCATCAATAATAATGCCCTTCTCATGTTCTTCAACACCTACACTTATCAAGCGCTCACTTTCTCCACTCTCCTCTTGTGAACCAAAAAAACAAAGCTGTAAATCATCACAAACGTTTTGTATATCTGATACTGAACCGTGCAAAAGAGCTGTGTTCATTTCATTTAAACATAATACAGGAGTTTTTTACATAGTAGAGTGTCTCCTTACTACTTTCCACATTTCTGAGTGGTGTACTGCTAACATTCTTCAATGATAAAAAGTACTTTACACACTTTTCTTGAAAGACCAGCCAGAGAATACCTCTGCAACTTATTATATTTTCTTATTTTACATGGATCTAGTCCTTGTAACATCTTCATCTTCTGTTGAAGACTTTTTTTGCATACTCGCATAAGAAAATTCCCAGTATGTCAATAGATTCCTGTAGAATACTGCTACAATCGAACTTATATACAGGAGCTTGGTTACTCTTCCCTTGAACTTCTTCAGCTATTACTTCTTCCATATTCTTATGAACCATTTTTTTCCATTGGAATAGGACAACCTTTTTTTATGTCATAGCATCAACCACTATTATCAACTGCATGTACTAACTTGTTCTGTTGAAAGTAGTTTTCTTCATTAACGAAAGGCTCAGTACTAGAATTATGTGTGGAAGGTTTTTGAGTAAGTATTCCTCCTTTTCAAATACATATATTCTTCACCATAGATGGGTCAATGTTCTCGAATGGCACTTCGTCTCTGAAGCACAGCGGAATTACCCGCAGAGACGAAGCGCCATTCTTCTTTCACCATGACTTAAATCTGGCTATTTGCTCCATACCAAAAATGTGGAAATGTTTAAAAAATATTGTTGACAAACTACAAACTGGATGATTTAAACTAGCCTTGAGAAAGCCCTGGTTCTACTCACCAAACAGGACGAAACACGTGTCGGCTGTCCATTCTCTCTGTTTTAACGACAAAAAAATCATCAAAAATAATATGAAAAAGGATAAATGAGTGAATTGGATGAAATGGCATCCAAAACATAAAATAAAAAGAATCATCTTTATATCAATGAATTTGTTTTTGTGCTGTCTTCAAAAAAATCAGAAAAACAAAAAGAAACAAAAGAGAACATTGACCCATCTATGGGGGAGAATATACGTATTTGAAAAGGAGGAATACTTGCTCAAAAACCTTCCACACATCCTTTACTTATTTGCATGTGCCATGAAGTTGAGCTGGTCGTCGAAGGTTACTCCCAGGTTCCTGACCTCAGAGGAAGGACATGGGGGGGTGCCAAAAGCTGGGGGCCACCAGGTTGCCGACCAGGCCTGGGAGAGAGTTCCAAAAATGACCACCTCCTTTTTATCGGAATTGAGCTTCAGGCAGTTGCCCGCCATCCACTCACCAATAGCAGTCATTCCATTTTGAAAACGTTCTGCCACCTCCTGCCCATCACCCTTGATGGCCAACACCAATTGCGTGTCATCTGCGTGTGAGGTTAGGCTCATCCCATATGCTTTGATGACACTAGCAAGGTCCGACACATAGATGTTAAATAGTGTCGGACTTAGGGATGAGCCTTGGGGAACCCCACACGGTAATGACAGTTTGGCAGATTGGTATGGTCCCAGTGTGACCGCCTGTGTTCTGTTGGCCAAGAAGGAGGCAAGCAGGTCTCTCACAGTGAGCTGTACACCCATCCTTCCGACACGGTCGACCAAGGTCTTATGGTCGACCGTGTCGAAGGCTGCCGAGAGATCTAGGAGTACCAATAGTGCGGTTCCTCCTTGGTCACGGATGATTCTGATATCGTCCGCTGCTTTGATAAGGGCAGTTTCCGTACCATGGTACTTACGGAAACCAAACTGAGTATCATCAAGCAGATTATTTCTTTCTATATGTTCAGATAACTGCTGGTTCATGGCTTTTCCGTCACTTTAGTAAAAAAAAGGGAGACTCGCTATAGGCCGGTAATTTTTCAATTCCTCCTTATCTAGATTTGGTTTTTTGAGCAGAGGCTTGATCAGCGTGTTTTTTAAAGAGTCAGGATAGGTTCCAGAACTCAATATCGTATTACAGACATGAGTAATAATCAGAATAGTTGTTTCCGATACCAAGGAGAGTACAGAGGTGGGACAGGGGTCCAAAGCTGATCCTGATTTGATAGACCTCACAATGGCCTTTATTTGATCAGTGGTGAGCGTTTTAAAACTAGTCATGGTGTTTCCCAAGATGATAGGAGGAGTGGAAGCACTGCTGATGTTAGATTCTGAAGTAAAAGCTTGGTATATGCTGTTTACCTTAGAGAAGAAGAACTCGGACAGAGCGTCGCATAATGATTGTGACGGGGCGGATTTAGGTCCAGTGTGTTACCAGATAGGGTTTTGGCAATGTCATACAATTGCTTGTTGGAATTTTTCGCTTTTTCTATATGTAGCGAGAAAAAGTGTTTTTTGGCTGCAGTTATCAATATTTTGTAGGTGGCGAGTGCTTCTTTATATTTATTCTTACTTTCACTATCGTAAGTTCTACGCCATTGCCTTTCCCTGTTCCTAGCTAATTGTTTTTGTCATGCAAAATAGCCTAATCAGTAATCCATCTCCCAACATTTCTTGAACAACACTTTTTTCTTGCAGCTTCACTATTCAGTGACCATTCAGAGTGTTGGGCCTAGCCAAATATAATGCAACAACCCATCGCATGTGACTTTTGTAAGTTTCCCCATATTCCTGAAAGCATGCAGGCATGTGTCTGTGAATTTTGCTAGAGGCATCATGCATAAAAGAAACTTACAAACAGATGTGTTCCTTTGTTTTACAGGTCTAGCATCTTTAAATGCATAACATTTGGAAAATAACATGTACAAGTAGTAGAGAAATACTTCAGTCACAAGACCATGCAGTACTTTCAACTTGACAGACTACACTTCCCATTTCAAGCAGACACCTACATTTATGCGGCGTACTTTAAGTGTACTTTACAACAGACTCATACGAAGTAGCCTGATCACTAATCCCTCTGCCTGCATGTCTTAAACCTCATTTTTCTCTTGCAGCTTCACTATTCAGCGACTACTCAGAGAGCTGGGCATATCTAAATATAAATCAGCAACCATTTGCATCCCTCTGTTGTAAGTCACAACATATTCCTGAAAGCATGCCAGCATATGTCTGCCTTTTGCTAGTGGCATCATACATAAAAGAAACATACAAATAGATTTATACCTGTGTTTTATAGATCCAGCATCTTCAGATGCATTACACATGTGAAAATACATGTAGAAGTATAGACATATCTCAGTCACATGACCATGCAGTCTCTTGGAGAATGTTTGTCTGTATGAGGTTCTACAAAATTACATTTTCAAGAGGAACATCACAGAAGATATTGATAAAGGAGTGTATGCTGTAATTGGAAGTGAGGGATGTCTGGTCAAGCAAAGAAAATGTCAATTGGTAAATCATCGAAAATTGAATTGCGAATCTCCAGAAAGAAAAGAATTTTTCTATTTAGCTCTTTTGCAACTTTTCAAGCCTTGGCGTGCAGAAGAGGAACTGCTTGGAGATTTCCTCTGTTACGAAGACTCTTTCAATGCAGCTAAGAAGTCCATAGAATGTCCTGTTTTTCCAAAATATCTAGAAATGTTGAATGTAGAAATCGAGCAGGAAGCAACAATTGCAGCTGAGATTGCTAGAGACAGTTCTCAGGACAGTCAGAGTTCTGTTTTATTGAGTCAGGATCCACTAGGAGAACCAGTTATCGAAAATGAAGCTGCCACTGCCATGATTGAAGTGGAAAGAGCCATGGCAAATGCTCAGGAGGATGCGGTTAACTTAGAAGATTTGGAAAGACAACTCAACGTTGAGCAGAGGAAAATATATGACGAAGTTACCAAACAAATTGAGCATGGATTAAGTCATGAGAAGAAAGAGTGCTCATGTACGTCGTTGAACCCTGTCGGACTCTACGTGAGTGGAGAAGCAGGAACTGGAAAATGTTTCCTCATTAAAACAATTTCATGTTATCTGCAGAAAAGGACTGAGTCATCGCTGTCTTGTGTTGTGACCGCTCCAACTGGTCTGGCAGCACATAACATTAAAGGTATTACTTTGCATCGGCTACTGATGCTGCCAGTGGAGCATGATAACAAATTACAATACCACAAGTTATCTGGAGATGCTTGTTGTGAAGTATATAGAGTCCTGAAGAAGATGAAACTTCTTATCATTGACGAAGTAAGCATGGTTTCCAATGTCATGCTTGCCTTTGTGCATTTGAGAATGCAGGAAGATCTTAAAACAGAGTATGATGTGTTATTTGGTGGCAAACACATCATTGTTTTCGGTGATCTTCTGCAGCTGACACCAGTGAAAGGACAACCAGTGTTTAAACTGCTTACACATGAAGATACCAGGAAGTGCCTAGGGAGCATTGGCAACGTTAACATATGGTTAAACTTCAATTATGCTGAGCTGCATGAAAATATGCGTCAGGCGAAGGATGAAGATTACAAGAATATTCTACAAGATGTTAGAATTGGGAAAGTGACCTAGCGTGGGAAAGAAGCTTTACATGCACGATTACTATCAAATTTGTATCCAGAAGAAGACGTTCTGCCAGAGGATATTTTTCAGAAAATTACTGAAAAGAAATCTGGAATATGTTTGATGCCAACTCTTGCAGAATGTTCCATCTTCAACAACAAAATGTTGAATTTGGAAAACCAAGAGATTGTGAAACTGGAAGCTATTGACAGAATAGAGCATATGGGAGCCACAATTATTTTGTCTGAGAATTTGAAATCTAAATTGGATTCATTAGAGAAGACTATATCAAAAACTGCTGGTTTTGAAAAGACTCTGAATGTGTGCTTAAATTGCCGTATCATTTTGAGAAGGAATTTACATGTTGAAAGAGGTTTGGTAAATGGATCAATGGGTAATGTTGTTGATTTTGAGAAATACAGAAATAAAGATGGAATAGAATTTTTAAAAATTAAATTTGATGGCATTGAGGAAGTACAGCTAATTGGTCATTGCACAGATAGGTTTTTGCTTGTAAAAGACTTATATGTTCGCCATAAGCAGTTTCCTGTTTGCTTGGCATATGTGGTGACAATCCATAAATCGCAAGGTTTAAGTGTAGACACTGCTTTGGTGAATATTGGCAGCTCTGTGTTCAAGGAGGGTATGGCTTATGTAGCAGTGTCACGAGTCAGAACTTTATCGGGATTGTACTTGATTGACTGTGATGTCACAAACATTTGTGCCGATCTAGATTGTGTTAAGGAATACAATAGGTTAAGAAGAGAGTATGCACCACATTTGCCTCAATATCCTTTGTTTGAGAAACGTGTGGTAGGCCGGAAACGAAGAAATATCAGTAATAGTAGGGAGGTTGTAGCAAAAAGACCAAAAGTCGATGAACCGAAAATTGTAAGCAGAAAGAAAATGAATTCTGTTGAAGATGTTGTTGGTTTTCAATTTGAAAATAGTTCTGGTGTCAACTGCTATGCTAATGTAGTGGTTAATGTTGTCTTTTTACTAGAGACTTTAAAAGAACAGATTGTGATCAATTCAGAACAAAGTTTATGCTGTTTGTTGAATTCTGTGTTAGAGAAATGTAGCGCAGATAGAACAAGAGTAGAAAGTGTGTCTGAAATTCGTAATCTGTTAGACAAATGTTCAGGTCAAACGCAATTCTCTCAAAATATTCAGCAGGATTGTCAGGAGTTTTTAATGTACATGCTTGATGTATTGCAAGATGAAGGTGTAGATGTAGATTATCTGTTTGGCCTTTCTTATCAATGGCAGAATGATTGCGCGAACTGTAGGCTATCAAGTACTACTAGTGTAGACTCAGAAAGGTTTATTCATTTAACTTTGCCTGACAGTAAATCAGTATCGTTCAATAAGCTAGTAAAAACAGCCGATCAAAACATGGAGTGTAGCCAATGTAAGTCTGCAATGCTGTCCACGTTAATTATACGAAGTTATGGCCAGTATGTCATTTTAATGTTCCAACGATGTAGGCCCGATGGAACAAAATTGACAACTTTAATTAAAAATTTTGTGGCTTCGCAGTTGTCAATATCAGGAAGGACTTTTGTAACTACAGCAATTATATATCATGACGGTCCTTCAACATCTTCAGGACATTACACAGCTTATTTAAAATCTGGAAACGGCTGGTCATTCTGCAATGATTCTGTTTTAACTTTCAAAAAAAGATTGCCTTTCCACCTTCAAAATTCTTACCTGGTGTTTTTACAACCAAAATTTTAGGGAAGGAATCTTGGGATTTGTTCTGAGGAATTTCAAGAGGTTCTAATGGCTCCTACTCTATATGGCCTTGTGGATAAGTGTAGTACAGAGCGAAAACTGTTTGTGTTTATAAGCTAATTCAAGCAGTAGATCAAAACAAGGAGTAGAGGAAATGTAAGTCTGCAATGCTGTCCACATTATTTATAGAAACTTATGGGTGAGATGTCATTTTACAATTTCAACTACATAAACTGGATGAAAATAAGTTGTCAAGTCTAATTAAAAATGTTTTGGCTACATAGTCATCGATTTCAGGAAGAACATTTGTAACTGCAGCTATTATATGTTATGATGGTCCTTTGACAACATCAGGATATTGCACAGCTTATTGGAAATATACAAAAGTCTAGTCTTTCGTCAATGATTACCATTTTAGTATGAAACAATGTTGCCTTTTGACTTGTTTTCAGAAGTGAGAATTTAGGGTAGGTAACTGGACTATAATGATTCTAGGTGTTGCTGTCATTTAGTGTACTGTTTTAAATTGCTTTGTATGTCTCATTTTTCTTAAAACGATGGAGCTTATCTTTCAGAAAGTGGCGGGCAGAAAATAGTAACAGCACAACAGAGTATAAGCTGTTCATAGGACATCCTTTGACGTCATAGAAAGTAAGTTACTTTTGAGGAGTTCTGATTTCTGATTGATTATATTTTATGGGTTTTTTAAACACATCATTTTGATTGTGTTTTCCCCCCCCCCCCCCGCTGTCATATGATGAATACCTTCAACTCACTGTTTTTAGTGAAATTTGATATATTCTGAGAACAGCAAAAACCATTAAATATGTATAATTAATTTTGTACTTTGAATTGTGATTTTAAATATGTACTCATCTTGTCTCATGCTCACTCATCTTTTACTACCTTCTATTAATTTAAAAATGTTTGTTCTTTCTTACACAGATTAAAAGTATAAAAATAACAAGTGACTAAGTTAACGACAATTATAAGGTAAGTGTTTAGTACTCTTTACCTTACATCTCTATCACATTTAACTTTTATTAGTTCCACTGCTTCATTTCTTTAACCCTCAGTTTTTTGCCTTTCCTACTTCCCTTATTTCTTTTTCTATTACTTACTTATACTACTCTTTCCACTCCTTTTCTCAGTTCCTCTTTCAACAGTATCTGTGTGTTACTCCCTCTATTTGTCTTTCTTTTAACATTACTCTCTGTTTACTTACTCTTCTTTTTTTAAATTTTTTTTTTTTTTTAGTTCGCTTCCGGTTCGCGTACCGACACGCGAACCGGGAAGCGAATCAAAAGAAATAGAGGTTGCCAGAGTGCTAAACATTCTAGCAATTTCTTATAAAGGGGAGGTAGGTCTCAAAAGAACTTTTTTTTTATTATTTTTGCTGTTTTATATTTTTTTATTTTTTTGAACATTTTTATAGTTTTTTTGTATTTTTTGAACGGTTTTATATATTTTTTTGTTTTTTTCAGGGGGAAGAATGAAAAACAGGCATTAGAAACAGCTCAACAGGAGCAAAAAAAAAAAATCACTTTCTGGGGCGTTTTGAGCATTTGTGATTTTCATATGCTCTGTTCATTAAGGTTACGCTCATCTCGCCGTAACAAAGCAAACCCCACAATAAATGCACACCAGCTTGATGTGTTGAAAATTAGTTTGAATAGTGGGGACCGTCTCCCTCGCCTCTGGTCCCGAAAGACTTTCATGGGTTGAGGTGGTGGCCACAGGAGTTTGTGGATTTTCACGTAGGTTACGCACCTCCACCACACTGTAATTTATTGGATGCCACCTTTGCATGTGGCGATGCATAGTATAGTTACCAAAGCTATACTTTTTATCCGTGCCTCGGGACAGAGGTTCTTTACATATCAGGCATGTAACATAACAGGCATTCACCTTTTTTGGCCTGCAGGAAATGAAAAAAACTGTCAAATAAAATTGTCCTTGCGGTGTGATTTCCGGGGCTCTTCAGGCAAAAATTCTATTTGATGTACATCCTGTTCTTCTTCTTCCTCCTCTTCTTCAGGGTTGGGAATAAACTGGGCAGGTGGTCCATCCTTCCTAGGAGGTTGTGGTGGTGGTGGGGGTCCACCAGCTGCAGCTACAATTGAAGCCATCTTCCAATAATCAAAATAGTTCTTCCTCTCACAAAGTTGAAAGTCAGAGTGAGAAAAATAGGAGGGGGCTTTCATCATTTGGGAAAAAAAAAATTCTAAACCAATGAAAAGTGTTATTTTTAGGTCACATGACCTAGCCTTACATCATTCAGAAACCAAAAGTGAAATCAACCAATAAAAAGTGTTATTTTCAAGTCACATGACCTGTTACGCTTACGTTACGCGTCCTGCGCCGTGCCCCGGATCGCTTCCGGGGCGCTGCGCTTCGCGCCTTGGTTCGCGTTCCGGAGCGCATTACGCATTACGATGCGACGCGTCACGATGTTGTTTTCTAACGCGGTGGTTGCGCTAACGGAACGTTTACCGGGTCGCGGAACCAAATTGAGCTAACGGAAAGCTGCCCGGTTCGCGGACCGGCAGCGAAACAAAAAAAAATAATTAAAAAAAATAAATAAATAAAATTATATTACAAAAATATAAAATATATTTTTGAATTAGAATAAGAATACATTTTACAGCTTTTGATATTTGCTATTAAAAAAACATTGAAATTCACTGAAAAAACCATAGGTTATAGACCATATATAGTTAGGAATTAGCATTTACAAAACCTTAAAAATTCACTGAAAAAAACATAGGTTATAGACCATATATAGTTAGGGATTAGCATTTACAAAACCTTATTTTACTCGCACAAAACCATTAAAATTTGCATATATAGTTAGTTGCACTAACTATATATCGCGCACCCGCAATCCACTGCTGATGATGTCACATATTACATCATTCATGACATGGTCAGTGGCATCACTGATGACATCACTGATGACATCTCAAATGACATCACTGATGACATCACTGATTACATTATCCAGTGACTGTATGTTTCTGTAAAGTTAAAATATGTCTTACATATTAAAGAATGAGTGGATGTATAAGTGTCTGGATGAAGCATTTAGTAGGTGCATGACTGACTGTATGAGAGAGTGATTAAATGAGTCTCACTGAGTGCATGGGTTAGTGACTAAACTGTCTTTATTTGTGCATCATTATATCTGTTGTTCTGTAAACTGCTGCATGTATTGATCAATAGCTATATGAGTAACTATATGGGTTATTGATTGGTTGCCCAAGTATTTGTATGGGAGAGTGAGTGTGTGTGTGTGGGTGGCTGGGAGGTGTGTGACTCTGTGCATAGATGTGTCAACAGTTGATTCACTAGATGTATGCATTCAAAACTGCATGTGGAAACAACTGTATGGGTTGTTGACTGTGTGCATGGGTTTATTGGTGAGTGAATGTATATCTCAGTGCTACATGTCAAAGTAAGTACATATGTAAAACACAGTACATGTGAGAGTTGTCATATATAAATTATTGTGCATAAGAGCCAGTGAATGTGTGAGTGGCTGTATGGATCATTGTAAACTTGTATCAGGGATTGTATAAGAGAGTCAATATGTGTTAGTATATGTTTGAATAAGTAAGGTGTGTATAACTGTATAGTTGAGGAAATGGAGGTGTGATTGATTTTCTGCATGAGTGACTAGGTGTGTGAGTAACTCCATGGATGAGTGACAGTCTGTGAGTGTCTGTTTACACTGATTGTATCTAAGGTTATATTAGAATCTGAAGAGGTTCATCGTATTATCACATAAATGATATCATCAGTGATGTGATGAGTAATGTCAAATGAGATGCATACATAGCATTTAAGGAATCGCAAAATTGCGATTCCTTAAATGCTATGGCAAAATAAGGAATCTCACATTTTTGCTATTTCTTATTTTGCGAATTGTTGATGCATGCCAAAACATGCAAAAAGACCTTTTGCGAATCGCAAAGGCCGAAATTCTGCCCCTAAGAATCAGTAAGAGCACTTCATATGTGTTGCACAAACTGTCGGCTATATTTGAACATCACATATTCTATTTGTCATTGTTATAAATGGTATAAACATATCCTGTGTACGTAATCAAAACATCTAACTTCTATTAATTCTTATAGTAAACATAATCGAGTGCCAAATAATGGTCTGATCAAAATAAAAATTATAATAATATTAATTTTCAACATGCAGTGCAATGTTCAAAACATCCCGAAGCATTCTGATTCATCAGAGCAAATGCGATCTTTTGTTTGTTAAGATCACCACCACACAACCAACCGGGATCTGATAGCATGTCTATGACACTACATATAGCGATTCTCGAACTGCAAAGCAATTCTATTGCTAAAATTACCATAAATAGGAGCCTGATAGGCAAGCACTGGATGCCACAGAATAATCTTTTGCATTCACCACTATTGAGACATACTGCCTTAAGAAATAATGAGGCATGGACTAGTAGTCTTTTGACTCTGTAAATACACACCCAGTAAAGAGCAAGACAATTGCAATTGAAATATTCCACTTCTAAAGTTACTACAGTCGTAAAGTTCACAATACAGGCATAAATGTAGCCCAGCACAGCCTTGCAGTAAGTCTAGCACTGCACATGGACACTCACCACTACTGAGACATACTCGCATAAGAAATAATGAGTCATAGACAAGTAGTCATTTCACATTTATAAATTCAGTATTGGATGTCGCCGTCCCCTGGCCAGAGTGGTGAAGACATGTACGTTCGCATTTAAGTGCAAACATACACTTGGAAATGGCAAACAGCACAATCCTGTAGTTTTATACTGAAGTGCAGGAGTATGAGTAAATTTTAATTTGAAAATGTACTTTTATGGTTAGGTCCCTCCATGTTTAATACACGGAAATAATAAGATGCTACTATACATCAGGTGCTCAGGTAAGATCATGTAAGAGTGAATATAGTATACGTTTTAAAACTGATAACATCTGAATTTATACCTAAGCTGGAATATTTGTACTTGGGAAAATGCAACATTGCATTCATAAATAGTCGTGGAAAGGGTAGAATTGCATGCATTACAAAAAGGATTAATTCTGCATTTTTATTGATAGTTTTGTACTTTTTGCAAAACCAAAAACCTAAATGAAGAAATGTGTTAATTACCCTCTTTTGGAATCCTAGAGATGTATTATTTGGCAAATTAGTGTACTTTGCAGGACAGGTGTATCCAGTGATATCAGTAGGACTCCTTAGTCAAGGGTCACTGGCAGCTAGGTTCATTTACAGCTTTGCTTTAAGTTGGAAATGACCATTTTTGCTTCACGAAGACTTGATCCATGGCATTTATTTGTATTTAGTTTTTATATAGATTAACATACTCATTCCAAACGAACTATTGGAGACTTAGGGCCTGATTATGAGTTCAGCGATGCAACCATCCAAATGCCCTGGCGCAACCTCCAGAATACCACATCTCTGGCGGTCGTCCTGCCTCCGTATTACGAGTTGACTGCTGGGCTTGCAGTGTGCCTGCAGCTATCTTGCAGCACTGGTAAATGGTTTTCCATATTTATCGATGTCTGTGTGCACATTTCGACTGCACATGTGTCGAATGAACACATATGCATGTTAGATGTAGAAAAATAAAATTTACCGAATTGCAGGAGTTTGGCCTATATGTGGCCAGTCCAGTCAAAAACAGACTTACCTGTATCTCGCTGCAAGCAAGGACGTATTCTTCAGGGTGAAGATGCTGCTGTGTAGGGGAGACCTGGAGAAATGGATCCATGTTGAACTCTGATGGGAAGAACAGGAGGGGGTGAGCATGCACCCAAAATTCTTGAATTCCGCCGACTCTGAGCCGGTGTCTCACCACCATGGTCGGCTCATTGGAGAGCCAACTTGTAATACAGATGGCAGTGAAACTTTTCTGTACCACCCTGTGGTAGCTCTGTTTTCCCTACCGTATGCACAGCATTGTGCTGGTGGTGCCAGTGGTTCACGGTCTTTCCAACAGCAATCCGAAAATCTCGCTGTTGTTGTGCAGCTCGGTCTGCAACCGCGGGTACGGCGGTTAACGGACCTACAAACTCATACTCAGACCATTAGTATCCTGTTACAGATAGCACTGGCTGTTCACTGTGAGCTCTAATACAAATAATGAAGGGCCACATTTCACAGATTATTACACTTTGAAAGCGACTTAACATTAAGGATGTGGTAATGTGGCAAAATAGTTCCTTACTGCACACAGAGCCAGGCCAGTGCAGAGCTGTCAGGAGCTGAAGCAGCCTTTCCAGTCTTTGCTGGGGGCCTTACCACCAGGGTCTCAAATTCCTGCCAGCCGTGCTCATCTTAACCCTTCAAATGAGATGGACCTACCAGGTTTGCTCTCCACAGAACTCTTCAAACAGTGCAAGCCAGATACATAGGCCTTATCAATGTTTATTGTGCACAAATAATCAGGCAGTAAGAAATTAGGTCTGAAAAATCATAGCAAAGTAAAATATTGTCTGTTATAGAAAACAAACACTTCAACACATATGCCACAAGAATTTGTATTCTAATGCCTGGAAAATGCTTGGCATATTGTGGATTAGATCTACCTTGACAGCATGCAGAACATTCACAACTGCAAGAAACGCTGGGTTCTCCCTGTCAATGTGATTGTGGCTTCAAATAAATACAAGAGTTGCAACCAGCATACCTTTTATGGCAACATTTTCAGAAAATAAATGATGTTCTTATAGCATAATCCTGAACTCAACAATATAAAATGCAATATAAGGGACAGAATATAAGTCCTTAACAAACATTGAAACTAAGAACAATCCATTGCTTAGAACATGATAAATATTGCAGTGCAAGCCCAAGACACTCATAGCTAGCAGCAAAGATTTCTGGATACCACTGAAATATGTCATGCTGTCAAGCTGTTAGACTCACACAGTGAGCAGTAGGAGCATATTGCATTGCCTATGGCCATCACTAAAGCCTTTCATGAGATATACATATTATACTATAAGCCACAGTGTGAGCATATCAAAAATGACCACTGATTATTCAAAAATCTGGAAACCTGTATTTCAACTCCATTGTTGAGCAGATGACAAAAAAATCATTGCATGCTCCTTGCATTTCGACTTCTCCCCTTGCAGCATGGATGTTTTCTGTGTTTCAGATTCCAACTGATTATGACATTGTCACTGAGTGCAGTAAGTCAGCTTGCTGTGCTGCACTGCATGACAAGGAAAGTACAGGAATGCACCCTTCTTTAAAATAATACAGCATATTCCTGCCTTTTCCCTTGCTTTAGTCCCATTTCAACTGCACAGCACCGATGTAGGCAACCTTGCACCGTGGTGCAAGGATGCCTGTTATGAATGCAGAATTGTTTTTAGCTTGAAGGGTCACCTTCCTGCACAAAAGCAATCCTCATATGCATATTCGTCTCTCTATGTGTGATGCAGAATGCAGCACACATAGAGAGAGGAAGCAATAAGGACAAATAAAGATATGTCTTATGGTTACACTTCTCCTGGGAAGGCATTTTTTTTGGAGCATTCCTGTGTTTTTCAGTTGTTATAAATCTGGGAATTCGTCAAAAACCATGTGAATTACATGGGAACACCCAAGGAACGCCCATGGAATACATCCCAAGCGCAGAGTAAGGCAAAGCAGCAATTTGTGCTGCATTGCTTTACTCAAGTTTTATGAAGCCACTCAGGGCCATGCAAAGTGGCTTTGAGTGGCTTCATAAGTCTAATTTTTCAGTTCTTTCATGCATGTACCACAATGTGCGATGGAAGCATGATCCAACTAGGATCATAAATATGGTCTTGAGATCTTAAAAAGTGTGCATGGTAAGCAATGCCCATTTTAAATAAACACATTTGTCAACAGTATATTCGTTAGTTTAAAAATGTAATTATGTCGATATCATATTCCGACATACATAAATATCAATACTAAATTACACTGTGCCTCAAAACCAAAAGGGTAAAAGCTAATTTTCAAGAATCACAACCATTTCTTCACCTGATATTAAAATAAACTGGAAGCTACTATGAACGTGCAGGAAACATGATAATAAATAATCTTCTCTTAAGTTTGATGAAAAGAGAAACTGGTAAGACAAGTAAATAAGAAGTAAATTAAAAAGACAGCAAGCAGTAATTCAATGCATAAATATTTTTGATAAACTCCAAAATCATTCAAAAGGGTTGTAGACACAAATAGCAGGTACAGCAATAAAATGCTACCTTAATAATGTAGCCAAAATATCAAAGCCCAAAATATTGAAAGGTGAGTCCATAGATTTCCTATTAAGTTCACATCTACCTACCTTGAAGATATATATATATATGAAATTGCTCCTATATAGTTAGTTGTACTAACTATATTTCGCGCACCCGCACTCCACTGCTGATGATGTCACATATTATATCATCCATGACATGGTCAGTGACATCACTGATGACATCACTGATGACATCTCAAATGACATCACTAATGACATCACTGATGACATCTCATTTGACATCACTGATGACATTACTGATGATATCGTTCATGTGATAATACGATGCACCTCCTCACACTTTAATATAACCTTTGATACACCAAGTGTTAAATACAGACTACCATTCTTGAAACCATTGACACACCAATACCAGTTACTACATATGCACTCACTGATTCCTAGGTCTACACACACATTCACTCATTCACCCATAGAATCACTCATACATACAGTCACTCATCAATACAACACTATTATATGCACTCATACACCTATAGAGACACTCACACACTGCCACTCATCCATGGAGTTACTCACACACATAGTCAGTCATGAAAAGAATCAATCACACTTCCATTTCCTGGTTAAAATTATTACATGGGTAGTGTGTGGATGATTGCACAAGTACATGGGTTGTTCCTGTGTGAAATGAAGAATGAAAGGATAATGCCTGGATTATCCTATTAGCGCAAGAGTTGTGCTAGCAAGAATAGGTGAGAGGATCGGTAGTGTTTGAATAAAAGGATGACTACCTGGCTGATAACATCAGCAATATGATGATAGTTTTCAAATAGTGTAAAGGATTAACATTTTTTATATTAGAAACAAATAACATATAAACAAATTTAAAAAAAAATCATGTTATCATGCATATTATATTATGTATTCTTACCTTTCAAGTAATTTAGATACATTACTCAGTAGAAGTATTTTACAGTAGTATTGTCCTAAACAGCATTACAACTCTTTTCAAAATTCACCGGTAGCTACTATAAAGAAGTTATTTAATGTAATATATTACAGATATTATAATATTATATTTTTAAGAACAGAACATAAATGTATAATTACATAACACTTTCAGTTTCGCTTTTTCACTGTTCTCAGATTCCACTTAACTTCACCATACAAAGTGATTTCAATGTAGTATCATCAATAAGCAGCGGAGAAAAAACAATCAACTTGATTGTAGAAAAAAAAATATATCAGCGTAGAGCATCATTTTCAATATGTATAGCTATGTGTTTTCCTATATACACTTTGTTAATTACTTCCTTCATCTACATTAACTCTATTGTTTATCTCAAAACAGTGTGTTAAAATGTAGACTATAATTTACATCTGCTACAATATAGACAGCAAATATATAAACTATTTCCTTTTAAACTCAATTTTCCAAATGCAATATCAATTAGTTCAAATAATATTACCAACATTAATTATAAATACTAATAGTTTGCACTACTATCTCCTTTCCGTTCACATCTTCCCAATAGGCCAAATGATGTACTCAAAACTTTGGCTGCAGAAATAGCAAATATGAATTTATTAATTCATAAGGCAATCTTGGTTTGAGTACCAATAGGGCATCAGTGTAATGTATCCATAATTTATTACACTTTAAATACATAGTATAGTGTCCAGATGTTGTAGTAGGTCCATCATGGAAAATGATAGCCACTACTATACAATTTCTGCTAATAAAAAATTTAATTTTGGTTTCCAATTGTCTTCCATTTGCTCTACAACATTGTAGCATTAAAATGAGATATTTTAAAAATCTTTCTATATGAAATGTAGACAACATCTCTGATCTACGATGCAAACATTTCATTTCCTGATGGTCTGTTTCTATCAATGTGTTAAAAGGTACTGATTTGCAGCCTGGTATACTCAAGTATATGTATTGTTCTGTTTCTATTTCAGTTGCAGAAGTAAATGAACACTCTTCACATTTATGTTCCCATCTGTAAGTAAGTCCAAATAAGCTTTCAACCTGTTTTCCTTAATGTTCAAATACTCCAAGCATAAGGATTAGACATTCTTGTGTATCTTGTTGTATATTGAGAGTAAATATCAATGAATCAGTACATATATGTAAAAGATGCTGAATGCTAAAGGCAGTATGCATTTTAATTATGTCAATAATCAACAAATGAAATACATGATGTAGTAAAGAACAGAATCTTTTTTCATGATTTCCCATGATTTCCTGATAAAGATCTGGTAGATAAAACACACAATTCAGAATCACATTAGCATAGTAGTTGATACCTGAAATATTTTCCAACTGGTATCCTACAATGTAATTAACAATTTCCATTTTCTTTTTCTTTACGCCTTCAAGTTTCTCTTCAATTGTTTTCTTTTTTTAAACCTCAGTTGAAAGTTTGACATATTTCCATTTTGGACACATTACTTGTTTCTCATATATGGGATATTCACCTAAATCAGGTGTATAATGTCTTCTTAAACGATTATACTCTCTTACACAATTTTCATCAGCACTAACCTTTTTCTCATAAAAATCTATCAAATAAAAACTTGACAATGTTTCTTCTCATGACAAAGCAATGTATGCCATTCCCTCTTTGAACTCTGCACTTCCATTATTTACAAAAGCACAGTCTATACTTAAAACTTGAGATGTATAAATAGTTACTGCATATGCTAAAGACAGAGAAAACTGTTTTCTTTGAACATACAAATCTTTTACAAGCAAACAATGTACAACACAATGCCCAGTCTGTCTCACCTCATTACTCTGATCAAATCTTATAATAAAAAATTCTATTTCATCTCTGTTCTTAAATTTTACAAAATCATCAACTTTTGCTCCTTTTACTAAACCTTCTTCCACATTCAAATTACGCTGCAAAATTACCAGACAGTTTATACATACATGTACAGTCTTTTCTAAGCCTGCAGTTTTAGATAAACCCTTTTCCAAAGAATGCAATTTAGCCTGTTGTTTCTCTGTAAGAACAATAGTCACTTCCTGATTTTCAATGTTATTACTAGCTTTAATTTTCACTATTTGTTGTTTTTCCAGTTTCAAAAGTTCTTGATTAAATTTAGAACACTCTTGCATTGTAGGCATTAGGCAAACTATAGACTTCTTTTTGCCAAGCCTTTTGTACATTACTTCAGCCAATGTGTTTTCTGCTGTAAACAAGTCCCTTAGTGGCTGACTTTCTAAAGCTTGTTTATCATGTGTCATCAAGACACCAATTCTTATGTCTTGAAGAATATTTCCATAATCTTCAGTACTTGCTTTTTGCATCTTTTTAATATGTACTTTATATTCAAAATGTAACCAAATATTAACATCTCTAATACTTCCAAAAGATTTCCTAGTGTCTTCATGGACCAGTGGTTTAAAACAGGTTGTCCTTTTACAGGAGTTAGTTGTAGTAGATCTCAGAATACAATTAAATGTTTTCCTCCAAACAGAACTTTGTAATCTGTTTTAAAAATCTGTTGCATTCTCAAGTATACTAAGGCAAGCATGAAGTTTGAAACCATGCTCACCACATCAATGATTAAATGTTTCATTTTCTTCAGTACTCTTAACAGTTCATAACAAGCTTCTCCAGATAACTTCTGATATTCAAATGTATTATTAGGGTCCACTTGTAGCATAAGTAATATATGTAAAGTAATCCATTTAATGTTGTGTGCTGCTAATTCAGTTGGAGCTGTTACAACACAAGATAAATGTGATTCTGTAGTTTTGTGTAGATAACTGGTCAAAACTTTAATTAAGAAACGTTTTCCTGTTCCACCTTGATCACTGATGTATAATAGAATAGGTTTAAATGATGAACATTGGCATTCTTTTTTTCATGCAGCAAACAATGTTGTATCTGTTGTGTCACTTGTAGATATATATCTTTTGGTTCGATATTTAACTGTTCTTCTAACTTTTCCAATTGAATAATATCCTGTTGTGCTTGTTGCATTGCAGTTTCTACCTGATTTATGGCTATTCCTGCTTTATTTTTGATAATTGATTGTCCCAGTGGATCTTTACTCAGTGGAACAGAACTTTGACTTTCTTGAGAACTTTCTCTAGCTATTTCAGCTGCAATAGTTGTTTCTTGTTCAATCTTATTATGTAACACTTGTAGAGTTGTAGGGAAAATTGTGCACAATAATAATATCTTTACTTGCATTAAAAGAATCTTCATAGCAGTCAAAATCTCCAAGTATTTCTGTTTTACTATGCTAAGGCTTAAACAGCTGCAGATGTGCTAAATAAAAAAATTCCCTCCTATCTGGACTTTCGCAACTCAGTTTTCTGTGGTTAATAAGATTTCCTTTGGCATGTTTTACCATACATCTGTCACATCCAATTACTGCATAATTTTCTTCTTTTATATTTTCTGTAACTTTTCTTTTAAAGCTGTAATGTTAAAGTAGTTCATACAGAGATAGGTTTTCGAGATGTGGACTCCTTTTGGGATAGTATGTATCCAACATATTAGTTTTCACAACATCTGTACTTTCTGGTTCATTCTGTGCTAAGTATTCGATTTATTGTAAAGATTTCAATACTCAATTTTGTGTGGAAGCAGGACCTAAACTTACCCAAATTATTCCTCTTGACTTTGAATATAAACTGGCAGGGCTCAAGTGATCTGAACATTCATAGGATCCAATTTTTGATGGAAAGCATTTTAAGCTAAAGCCTTACAATTTCTTACTAGTACTCTTCTCTTGTGAAATTTCTCCCCATATTCTTTTCATCTCTGTATTTACAGATTTGGTTATATATGATTTAACATAGCGAGAAACAGCAATTTATTTATCTGCAATGCATTGAATATCCATGTTTGCATTCCACATTTTCAAAATAACTGGATTTTAGGCATTAATGTACTTTTGAATCTTCAGTTCATTTTAAGTATGTATTCTTCATTGATTTCCGAGTTATTGTATGCCTTGCTGCTGACAAAAAAACGATTCTTCCTTTAGAAATTATTGTACGTGGGAATCCAAAACATCCTTTTGTATAAAATTTCACTTTACACTTGTATTTTAGTCAACACTATTTCCCACATCGATGAATTTGAAACCGTAAAACGGGTTGTCTCAAGGTCTTTTCGCCTCCTTGTTTTGGAATGACAGATGTAACATACTGTTTGATGAAAGACAAAACAGTTTCCTCAGTATCAGTTCTAAATTTTAGAGCATTCTTTATCCATAATAGCATGTTTATATGAGAAGCACCTCTGGCTTGGTACTCTTTTCACCAAAAGACATCAGTACTTCTCTAAGTGGAGGAATATTTTTATTGCAGATAAATTACATCATATTTTGAAACCTATGATTAAAATACCTGCAGACATTTACAGGATCCAAGGAACAGAGTTCTCCAGGATTCTTCAATTCAATATTTTTAACATTTGAATTTGCTTCTCTTAGAAATTCAAGTGAATTATCCCCCACATATTTCAGCACAGCTTAGTGTTACAATCCATGAAGGAGTACCTAAGTTTCTTAACATACATTTAAGTTCACAGTGATGACAAAACCAATATTTATTAGTACCACGTTGACATGCCATCAAATTCATTAACTGAGATTCTAAATTTTCATCTCTTTGTTGAACTTTGTCCATGAATTCTTTTGCAGAAACGTGGGGAAGATGAACTCCTTTTTTAAATATTTGGTTCACTACATATGAAAGTGCAGACAACACACCTTAAAACAGAAGATGAAATATCCATGGAATACACTGACGAAATCTTGGATCTTCAGAGTATAATCTTGTTGAGCAGTATTCTGAATATGGAATCTGTACAGCTCGTTCATCAAATTGCCCAACTTCTCCAGTGGGGAACAGCTGTGGAGAACAACAATATTCTAACCTTCTTTCCAATACACTCATGGGAGTTTCTTTTGCTTCCTTCATTTGAAATAAGTCAATACTGTTTCCTATCACTTCTTTTGAATGTAGAGGATGTATAGTATAATGCTCATAAATCTCTTCACTCCTGGACTTGTCCACTTTTTCTATTTGGCCACTTGATTTCTGTCTTCTAAGCATATTACCTGTTCATAAATATTTATATTCGTATATTGAATAATTTTTTGTACTGTCGTGTTCTTATCTAGGACCCTAATTCGATATTCCCGATTTATGCCCTTGTGAGGTTATAATCAATAATGTCCTGACAACGGCATAAGAATCAGATTCATATTCAGTAATAGCCCATGCAATCCATGGCACAACACGGCTACTCCTATCGACTCCTAGAAAGCACAACGCGTTCTTTAAACAAACCAAGCCCCCAGCAGCCCGGGAAAACGGCCCCTGTTTTTGTTTTGATTTGAACAAGAACTCCTGAAGTCCTGCAAGAACTGTTAGTTCTTGGTAACGTCTTATGTCCAACCTTACGTCAAACCCGGCACCTTTCAGGTATAAAATACCAACAGTTGCCTTAAGCAAACACACAGTGGTTTGGAGCAGAGCGGCCATCTACTTGCCCGAGAGCCCAGCTGATGCGAGTGCCCACGGAAGCCGCCCCTCCTGTTTGACGCACTTTCTCGCTGTCTTTTTCTCCAGCCGAGAAAATCCAGCTCCGGTTTTTCCAGCCTACCCTTGCGGGTTGCTAGAATATCGAGTCCTGAGGAAAGAGATACAAGACCTCCCACATTCTATTACCAAGGTACGGTGCTGACTAAACCCTTAGGAGAATTCTTGATGCAGATTCTTGGCAAAATTATCTTAACCAACTTAACTTAACATCGCTACTTACTTGTCCCTTCCCAAGTATTAGGCTTAGGTCAGGTACACCAGGGTAGGCTTAGTTAGAAGCACCAGTTGAGTATTTTAGTCAATGTATTTGTGTATGTATATATTTTATCCATTTTAAAGTACCATATGGCTAAGAAACCATATCAATGCTTTTACAGTATTATTTCATAATACTACTTTTACTGTACACACTTTACTTTACTTTAAGTATTGCAATTGTGGCAATTCACTTCTCTTGTATGAGAAAGAAGACTGCTCAATAAATAACACCTTTTTATTGAAAATGCCTGTCTCTCTATTTCTCTACACTCTGGTGAAACTAAGTATGCACTGCTGACTGAGTGAAATAGCTGTCTATTGTTTTCACCTGACTCTAGAGATATACTCTTTTTCTGAGGGAGCAAAGTTGTCATGTTTATGCGGTTGTCAAAAACTGAATCCCTTCTTGTCTGAGTCAGGGAAGGTTATCCATCCTTCTTCATTTAAGAAAGTTTCCAGTGACCTCTGAGCTAGCTGGCGCAAACCTAAATTAAGTTTAGCATAGTCAGTAGAGACCTAGATGACTTCAGTCCTACGTCTACACTGCTGTTTATGTTATTCCAATGCGCAGAGCCTATTGGGAAAATAGGAACTACACTACAGTACCAGATATAATGTAGCCTTTTGAAGTTTATTAACATCTACAAACTCTTGCCATATGTTTGACTCTTTGTTGGTACACCATTTAATAGAATTACTACTGGCTCATTTTCTTCCCTGTCTACACCAACAGTTTCAATATTTTTCTTAAAATCTAAACGTAAGTACACAACTCTTCCTTTCAGACCTCTTTATAAATTTGTTGGTTGCAGCTTACCTGTTTTAGGCTCCATACGAATTATTGCTTGAAATGAGTGTGCAGATTGAATAAAAATCAACTCAAATGCATTCAAATCTGCCAGTTCATGAGGAATAGCTACAAACTTTAATTTTGTTCTCTTCTAATTTGTTGTAACAATATTTACAAATAACTTGATCAGCAGCCAACTCAAACTGACCTTCTACCAACAAATAAGCACCAAATTGCTGCCCCTTATCAGTATTTTCCTTTTAAATTCTTAAATATAAATTAACATTCCTACTTTCACTTCTATAGTGAGTATGTCGACAACAAATACAAACATAGAGGCCGATTATGATTGCGGATAATCCGCATCCTCCGGGCCGGCGGAAGCCACCGCCGGCCCGGAGGATGCAGATTATCCGCTACGGACTGGAAAAAGACCCCCCGCCAGATTAGGATGGCTGGGGGATCTATTTTCCATCTGCCGCTGTTCCGCCGCGTTCGCCTTCCGACCGCGGCGGAAAAGCTCTAACATGGCTGGCGGTGTCTATCAGACACCGCCAGCCATATTAGGATAGCGGTGGTCCTATGCCTTTCCATGGCGGCATTTCCGCAGTGGAAAGGCATACGGTGTTGACTTCGGGGGCCAGTTGCGGGCCCCCAGGGGTGAAGTGGGGTGGGGGTGCGCATGTGGGGTACCTATGGTACCACCCTGCCTTTGCGTGCACGAAGCGGCAGGCACCAGGCGGTGCCTGCAGCTTCGTGCATGCAAAGGTAAACATGCATTTTTTTAACATTGCTGCGTGTGCTGCTTCAAGCAGCACCCGCCGCAATGTTAAAAATACAGGATGGGACCACCAGGGTGGCGGTCACATCCTAATTAGCATGGAGGGACCGCCGCTGCCCCTGCGGACGGTCCCTCCTACTCTGGGGTGGCGGACGGACGCATGTCCGTCCGTCATCCTACTAGGCCCCTAAGTTTGGTTTTTCACATGAAATTGTCTTAACCTTTGTATTTCTTCTGCAAACTCATCAATAATAATGCCCTTCTCATGTTCTTCAACACCTACACTTATCAAGTGCTCACTTTCTCCACTCTCCTCTTGTGAACCAAAAAAACAAAGCTGTAAATCATCACAAACGTTTTGTATATCTGATACTGAACCGTGCAAAAGAGCTGTGTTCATTTCATTTAAACATAATACAGGAGTTTTTTACATAGTAGAGTGTCTCCTTACTACTTTCCACATTTCTGAGTGGTGTACTGCTAACATTCTTCAATGATAAAAAGTACTTTACACACTTTTCTCGAAAGACCAGCCAGAGAATACCTCTGCAACTTATTATATTTTCTTATTTTACATGGATCTAGTCCTTGTAACATCTTCATCTTCTGTTGAAGACTTTTTTTGCATACTCGCACAAGAAAATTCCCAGTATGTCAATAGATTCCTGTAGAATACTGCTACAATCGAACTTATATACAGGAGCTTGGTTACTCTTCCCTTGAACTTCTTCAGCTATTACTTCTTCCATATTCTTATGAACCATTTTTTCCATTGGAATAGGACAACCATTTTTTATGTCATAGCATCAACCACTATTATCAACTGCATGTACTAACTTGTTCTGTTGAAAGTAGTTTTCTTCATTAACGAAAGGCTCAGTACTAGAATTGTGTGTGGAAGGTTTTTGAGTAAGTATTCCTCCTTTTCAAATACATATATTCTTCACCATAGATGGGTCAATGTTCTCGAATGGCACTTCGTCTCTGAAGCACAGCGGAATTACCCGCAGAGACGAAGCGCCATTCTTCTTTCACCATGACTTATATCTGGCTATTTGCTCCATACCAAAAATGTGGAAATGTTTAAAAAATATTGTTGACAAACTACAAACTGGATGATTTAAACTAGCCTTGAGAAAGCCCTGGTTCTACTCACCAAACAGGGCGAAACACGTGTCGGCAGTCCATTCTCTCTGTTTTAACGACAAAAAAATCATCAAAAATAATATGAAAAAGGATAAATGAGTGAATTGGATGAAATGGCATCCAAAACATAAAATAAAAAGAATCATCTTTATATCAATGAATTTGTTTTTGTGCTGTCTTCAAAAAAATCAGAAAAACAAAAAGAAACAAAAGAGAACATTGACCCATCTATGGGGGAGAATATACGTATTTGAAAAGGAGGAATACTTGCTCAAAAACCTTCCACACATCCTTTACTTATTTGCATGTGCCATGAAGTTGAGCTGGTCGTCGAAGGTTACTCCCAGGTTCCTGACCTCAGAGGAAGGACATGGGGGGGTGCCAAAAGCTGGGGACCACCAGGTTGCCGACCAGGCCTGGGAGAGAGTTCCAAAAATGACCACCTCCGTTTTATCGGAATTGAGCTTCAGGCAGTTGCCCGCCATCCACTCACCAATAGCAGTCATTCCATTTTGAAAACATTCTGCCACCTCCTGCCCATCACCCTTGATGGCCAACACCAATTGCGTGTCATCTGCGTATGAGGTTAGGCTCATCCCATATGCTTTGATGACACTAGCAAGGTCCGACACATAGATGTTAAATAGTGTCGGACTTAGGGATGAGCCTTGGGGAACCCCACACGGTAATGACAGTTTGGCAGATTGGTATGGTCCCAGTGTGACCGCCTGTGTTCTGTTGGCCAAGAAGGAGGCAAGCAGGTCTCTCGCAGTGAGCTGTACACCCATCCTTCCGACACGGTCGACCAAGGTCTTATGGTCGACCGTGTCGAAGGCTGCCGAGAGATCTAGGAGTACCAATAGTGCGGTTCCTCCTTGGTCACGGATGATTCTGATCTCGTCCGCTGCTTTGATAAGGGCAGTTTCCGTACCATGGTACTTACGGAAACCAAACTGAGTATCATCAAGCAGATTATTTCTTTCTATATGTTCAGATAACTGCTGGTTCATGGCTTTTCCGTCACTTTAGCTAAAAAAGGGAGACTCGCTATAGGCCGGTAATTTTTCAATTCCTCCTTATCTAGATTTGGTTTTTTGAGCAGAGGCTTGATCAGCGTGTTTTTTTAAAGAGTCAGGATAGGTCCCATAACTCAATATCGTATTACAGACATGAGTAATAATCAGAATAGTTGTTTCCGATACCAAGGAGAGTACAGAGGTGGGACAGGGGTCCAAAGCTGATCCCGATTTGATAGACCTCACAATGGCCTTTATTTGATCAGTGGTGAGCGTTTTAAAACTAGTCATGGTGTTTCCCAAGATGATAGGAGGAGTGGAAGCACTGCTGATGTTAGATTCTGAAGTAAAAGCTTGGTATATGCTGTTTACCTTAGAGAAGAAGAACTCGGACAGAGCGTCGCATAATGATTGTGACGGGGCGGATTTAGGTCCAGTGTGTTACCAGATAGGGTTTTGGCAATGTCATACAATTGCTTGCTGGAATTTTTCGCTTTTTCTATATGTAGCGAGAAAAAGTGTTTTTTGGCTGCAGTTACCAATATTTTGTAGGTGGCGAGTGCTTCTTTATATTTATTCTTACTTTCACTATCGTAAGTTCTACGCCATTGCCTTTCCCTGTTCCTAGCTAATTGTTTTTG
This sequence comes from Lissotriton vulgaris, assembly GCF_964263255.1. Classification (NCBI taxonomy): domain Eukaryota; kingdom Metazoa; phylum Chordata; class Amphibia; order Caudata; family Salamandridae; genus Lissotriton; species Lissotriton vulgaris. The sequence continues at coordinate 1,170,145,987 of NC_141689.1, read as the reverse complement.
TCATGCAAAATAGCCTAATCAGTAATCCATCTACCAACATTTCTTGAACAACACTTTTTTCTTGCAGCTTCACTATTCAGTGACCATTCAGAGTGTTGGGCCTAGCCAAATATAATGCAACAACCCATCGCATGTGACTTTTGTAAGTTTCCCCATATTCCTGAAAGCATGCAGGCATGTGTCTGTGAATTTTGCTAGTGGCATCATGCATAAAAGAAACTTACAAACAGATGTGTTCCTTTGTTTTACAGGTCTAGCATCTTTAAATGCATAACATTTGGAAAATAACATGTACAAGTAGTAGAGAAATACTTCAGTCACAAGACCATGCAGTACTTTCAACTTGACAGACTACACTTCCCATTTCAAGCAGACACCTACATTTATGCGGCGTACTTTAAGTGTACTTTACAACAGACTCATACGAAGTAGCCTGATCACTAATCCCTCTGCCTGCATGTCTTAAACCTCATTTTTCTCTTGCAGCTTCACTATTCAGCGACTACTCAGAGAGCTGGGCATATTTAAATATAAATCAGCAACCATTTGCATCCCTCTGTTGTAAGTCACAACATATTCCTGAAAGCATGCCAGCATATGTCTGCCTTTTGCTAGTGGCATCATACATAAAAGAAACATACAAATAGATTTATACCTGTGTTTTATAGATCCAGCATCTTCAGATGCATTACACATGTGAAAATACATGTAGAAGTATAGACATATCTCAGTCACATTACCATGCAGTCTTTTTAACTTGACAGACGGCACTTCATATTTCAAGCAGACTACTAAATTTATACAGCGTACTTCAACTATACTCTTCGAGAGACTCATATGAAGTACCATAATCAGTAATCCATCTACCAAACCACACATAATATTATGCACAACATGTTTCATTCTTCCTTTGAGTACAATAAAACAAACTACTATACACTTTTGTTCATTTTGTAAAATATTTCAAACACCACACTTCTCTAATAATTGGTAAACTTAAAAAAATGCTTTTTAAACTTCAAAATATCACTACAAAGACTGAAGCACTACTACACAATACTTAACACACCTTATAAAATTGTAACTCACCTCTGTAATAGTATTGCAGAATATGAAATATAAGAAACTCACACAATAAATGTGATGCACCACACTCAACAAGGTAAAAACCAGTATTGGCAAACTTTCCGTCTCTTTCTGCACACAAAGAAATTGAGGTAACAAATCAAAATGCTTCCTTCATTATTTCAAATTCTAAAACACATTTTTATTGATTAGACATATTAACCCATTCTTAGTGTCTTCTAAAAGTGCCCAAACTGATTCTGTAAATTTCTGGAATTGCGACTCCACTGTGGTACTGCAGTGTACCGTCGTGATGGAGATGCAATCCCTTACAGGAGTTCAAAAACCTTTTTCCAATAATACTAGTATTATTTTCTAACAATACACTACTTCTAAACATACTACTGATTTTAGAAAACTAACTTTAATAGCATATCACTTATATTTAAATTAGCATTTCATATTTTAACAGCCACAGCCGGCAGTGGGAGTACCTGCAGGGTGGTGACGTGGGGAGGGGGAGGGGCGGGGTGGGGGGTTGCAATGTATGGATTACGGAGTTTTACAGGTAAGTAAACATTTAAATAAATAAAACAAAATTTATTGCGCGCACTGCATCACATTTGGGGATGCAGTGCACTCAACGAAGTTCGTTTTATTTATTTAAATGTTTTCTCACCTAGGAAGCTCCGTACTCCATACATTACTACCCCCACCCTGCCCCTCCCCCTCCCCACATCACCGCCCTGCAGGTACTCCCACTGCCGGTCGCGGCTGTATTTTAATACCACAGTTAAGTGTCAACCCTTCCACCACTCTGCCTAATTCTATGTTCTATAGTAACAGTTTCTGCAACACTCAACTGAACTGGCAGATCACAAGTTCACCATAAGTCCAGCACAGTAGCTTCCAAATGCCAATAGCAAGTGTGGTTGACTTTTGCAAAATATTACGTTATCCTATCTATTGTATCTTTCAAACATGTTTTATTAACCAATCAGAAACATTCTTCTTAAAGAAAGTAACATGCATCCTATTGTTGAGGGCACAATGATGATGATTAGCAAATCAGTTATCGATTTTCTAAAAAATCCCACTCATTCTACCAATTGCCAACCCCAGCTACATAAATATTTTGAATCCTTTCAGACATCCCTTCAAAATGCTAACACTATGGATTGTAGGGCACAGCTATGTTTTCTGGTGCAAAACGTCTGCTGAACACAGAGGTATTGACAAAGACCTATGTTGGGAAAATGTGGATATTAAATGGTTTGCACAGAGAGGACTAATGTGGCGCCAACTGATGCCATTGGTTAAAACCTTTTTGTATCTCCAACCGCCTGACCTCATGATTGTGCACTGTGGTGGCAATGACCTAGGCACATTGACTGGGGTTGGGCTGGAAATGCTAATGAAGGATACCTTTGCACAATTGATGTTGCTTTTGGCTCAAACTGTCTTTCTATACTCTAATATTTGCCAAAGATAAAAATGGAAGTGGTCAAAGCAATTCTGTCCACAGATTGAAAAATCTAGTAAGAATGACAATAAAGCAGTTTCCGCTTACCTCAGACACCATAGGCTCCATCTATAACAACAATCTAGTTTGATATGTATGACATCTACAGTAGTGATGGAGATGTTTTCCCTGATGAAGGAAACAGAGTTTTTCTCAACACCCTCAAGCTGTTGAGTTTTTCTCAACACCCACACTTATATGTATCGCCAACAAAATCATAATGAAAACAATGCTTCTTTTTAGAGCCACCCTATAAGCTGACAGTGAATCTTATTTATTTTTTAACATACATACTCTTTTTAAATAATTTCCGGATTCGCGAACCCATCGCAAATCCGCACAAAAAAGCACAAATTCCATATACTACAACACAATACACTCTTCAAATTTAACTTTTAAATTTCATTTTTTTATATTATGTCTAACTCTATCAAATGTGATGTGATTATTATCTTCAATCTCACTAGCTCTGTAAAAAAGTTCACAAATGCAACACTACCTTCTGAATTCTATACTATTTAATAATTTATTTAAGGCGGATCTGCAAATTCATAGTGACATTACACGGGGGCTGGGCTGAGAGCCGCAATGGGGAAGCGACTCCTATCACCAAAGAAAAAAAATACCCTCTAGTTACATAACCCAATATTGGCCCCGGGGATCCCTATCCCCCGTGGCCCGGCCATTAAAAAAAAAAAAGAGAGAGAGGTGGCCGCCTGCCCCCTCCCCCCTCGGCCATTTTTGGCCCCAGTTACACAATCTCCTGGGGCTTGCCCAATTCTTTTTATTTTAAAGAACGAATGGCTGGGCCAGAGCAGCACCCCTACCTGGGCCATTTTTGGCCTTGGAGACCCCATCCCCTGGGGCCTGGCCACTACTATTGTTTTTAAAATCATGTTGGAGGGGGGCAACTCAGCCCCCCTCCTGAGGCCTATATAGCCACGGGGAACCCATTCTCAGAGCTCAGTCATTTAAAATAAAAAAAGGGAGAGGGGGCCAAAGCCTGATTAGCCTGGTTGGCATTTTACCAATTCAAAGCTGTAATACTGTGCCTCAAGCAGTAAAGCGCTTTTGTAATTTTACAGCTCAGGATGGACACCACTCTGCTAGTCCTATGCTTAAAGACTTTGATAGAAAACATTTGTATGGGGTTGCTTTGATAGAAAACACGTACCAAATGTGGATCACTTGTTCACTTTGCCACTGGATTCAAGCTGGCAGATGAGGGGTGTTACCCCGAAACCAGTCCCAGTATGCTTGTTTTGGTCCAGGGAAGACCTGGCTTGGCAGTTTGGGCTGGACTGTTCCATTAAGGAACAGGGTCAAGACTGATTTGCATATGACTGGGTCTGATCCGGCATGGCAATGTGAGCTAAAGAATGATGATGGGTTCAACCCAGATCTTTGAATGGGGTTGAGTGTCTGAAAAGTTTCAGTGCTCGTCCATCATCTTCTTGTGTTTGCTTTGTTCAACCCAAAACCCATTCCCACCATGAACCCTAAAATGACCCTTGCCACCCCAAAACCCATACCCACCTTGAACCCTAAAATAATATACTTAACTTATACTTACATGTAAAAAACATAGCTTTACCATTCTTCCTTCCCAATGAAATTTGTTGTAAAGGCATGTGTGTTAAAGGCATGTATGGTAAAGGCATATGCGTTGTAATGTCAGTGCAAAGTAATGGCACTAGCGTTGTAATGGAATGCTATTTAACAGCATGTGTTGTAATGAATTAGTTGTATTGGATATTTCCCCTGGATGACGTGTTAGCATTTAACATAATCTTGTCCACCAATAGGTACCAGCCCAGTATTGAATGTACATCTGCTAGCTTCACTCTCACCAGTAGCTCAGGTCTCTTCAAATCTGAGACCCCTCTGCACTGTGCCTTTCAATTAAAGGCTGCATTCATCAGTCTAATAGATTAATTGATCTAACATATCTGCCTTTTGCTATGCCTGGATAAAAGATACTTCTGTCTAGTTAGTAAACCAAACCCACAGCAGGTGCTGTATAACATGTAGGGTTACCTGCCTTTGTTGGCGCCACAGCACATCTTTAAGCAGGAGTGCCAAATGCAAACATGGACAGTGCACCCCTACTAAAATGAGTGCCCTAGTCGTGAACTTGTACTGCTCTCAAAACTGTGCATTCAGAGAAAGACAGAGCGGCTGCTTCAAAGCCACTCTGGGTTTCTCTGTGCAGGCAGCAATCCTTCTGCAATTTAAAGAAGGATTAAAGATCACTCAGCAAGCAGCTGCAGTGAGTGATTGCTCTTGTCTTGGGGAGGTCTATGGGACCCCCTTTGCCCCATCCAAAGGGCTGATCTCAGTGGCTTCCCTGAGTGTGCAACTTGTTTGTGGACATGTTTACCTATGAATCTGTAATATGGTAAAGGCGCAGAGGCAAAGCGAGGCCACACCTCCATTAAAATGAGGGAATGCCATATGAAAGGCTGGCACTATATGTGCGCTAGCGCTATCAGTATTACAGAAAGGGCTGCACAAGCAGCTGCTGCCCCTTCATAATACCATGGAGGGGGGAAAATGTGGGTACATGCCTGTTGCACTGCCGGGACACTATGAGTATGAGGAGCAGTGGCATACTCACACCCTTGGTACCCTTCTCCTTGCAATGTGTGCAATAATGATAGGGAAGGCACAGCTTAGAATTACTAACTAAATTCAGTGGCATCTGGTTGTCTGCATTTCTGCATTGTTAGGTATCTCTATGATATACAGCCAACTACCATCTTTACATTTATTATTAGAGAATATCACTTCTTTGAATTCTGGAGCCATGCTCTGGTTAAGAGGAAAAATCCTACATTGCATTGTCAAGAAGGTTAGAGATGGAATTTGAATCAACCTAGCAGAACAAATGTGCATCTAGCCGCAGGATGACATTGTGTACTAGAAAATGATGTAAACACAGCATCCACTATTATGCTCCATGCACCCTGCAAACATCTAGGAGTCAATTCCGATTGGTAATCGGACCGATCGAATCGGACCTAGAACGGAGTCTGAACGACACCTACAGGTACCGTACGACCCGTGCATTACGATGTAAAGCCCGTGATCAACAACCGACCCGTACGGAAAACATGATGCACAGCGAGTCATCCTGAAATCAGTAATTCGGCCGGAAACTGGACCCAAGCCGCACCAACCGACACGAACCAGGAATTAAGAAGTCCAAAACGTACCCGCGACATCTGACACACACAGTATGATGCAATGCGTATGAAACCAGACCGACTTGCACGGAGCCCAAGCCTCATGACCGACACACACGGAAAACAGGTACCTGAAGCGAGAGAGACCTCCGCGACTGACCCGTATGCAACACAGGAGAAAGCGTGAAAGACGCAGAGAAGCCCGTACGAGCCAACATGAGCGTCCAACTTGGTCAGAAGAACGTCTCCTACATATCCACAAAATACAATGGAAAAAACACAAAAAAAGGACCAAACAAGCAATGACAAAGTCAATAAATACCACAAAAAAAGTGTAACAAAGACACACCCACAACTAAACCTATATAAAGGAAAGAAATCACCACCATGATCCTTTGCAAATCCAACAGACCAGCCAGCACAGAACAACTTCAGAGAGTAACCACAGACACACTCACAACTCACCCATCTCACAACACTCACACCATCAGCACCCCTCCAAAAGCACTCCCACACATAACCAGCAAAACAGACACCCACCCACCCTCACTTACACCCACACACACACATCACTCCTCACCACCACCCATCACCATGCCCCCTAAGAAGAATCCACAGTTCGCAGATAGTGAGTTAGACGTTTTGGTAGATTAAATCATCAGAGTGGAGCCACATTTGTTTGGTACATTGGTACAAAGGACCCCCATTTCACAGAAAACAAAGATGTGGGCAAGGATTGTGGACAAGTTGAACACACACATATCAATGTTTCGCACAAATACCGACATACAGAACAGGTGGTATGATGTGCGCAGGAGGGTTAAGAACCCCATCCGCAAGGACCACGAGTTGACCATTCGCACCGGCAGTGGCCCTCCTGCCAAACCAGTTTACTTCAGACCCGGGTAGGAGAACGTGCGGGGCATGCAACCAACAGAGAGCGTCCATGACCTAGCAGACATACCAGAGCCGGGTGAGTACACAACCAATATACTCAATATTGTGTCGCAATACACACACATCACCATCAAGGGGACAGTGAAACCATGCACTGATAGCAAGGGCATACTAAACAAAAGCCAATCAGCCCAAGAAGGGTATGCTAGTCAGACAAACACAACACAATACTGGCCACATCATAGTTATTTGTAACTGTGTCCTGACATGTACAAATCTAACAACAAATAGAGCAAGGCAGTGGCACTAATCTAAAGAAACACTGTCAGACATTTTTGCCACCACAACCACTGCCTCACAGTGAAGTTGACTGACAGGAAGGAATAGTGGGTATGCTGGTGAAGTGAGTGTATATAAAAGCATCATGGCGTTGTTGTCACAGATAATGCTCCACCTCCCAATTGGACCATCAACACCTCTCTGAACCATGCTCACCTCACAGGGTGAGGAAAGGACTGACAAGATCTCTGTGACTGGGCACTCTTGTGGGGAGCACAAAGCCCTGCTGGGAACATGGCCATCAACAAACACCAGGACTGCACTGTCAGCCATTTTGTCAGCACAGGCACACCCCGTCACAGGGAAGCAGAGTCAGAAGGAGGGAAGTGAGGGCATGCTGGAAAGGGGGGTGTAGCCAAGAGCATGCTGGGAGTTGCAGTCACTCACAATGTCCACCCACCCACATTGCCCAGCAAGTTTACACTGAACCATGCTCACCTCACAGGGGGGGAAGGACTGACAAGATCTCTGTGACTTGGCACTCGTGTAGGGAGCATAAAGCCCTGCTGGGAACTGGCTACCAACAAACACCAGGACTGCACTGTCAGCCATCTTGTCAGCACAGGCACACCCCCTCACAGGGATGCAGAGTCAAATGTGAACAGGGATGACAGTCCTACGTCAGCCACCTGATGGCCCTTGAGTACCAATGAGCATGTACAGTGAAATCCATACATGAGCTGGGAATGCACACACTTCAACATGCACATTGAACGAATTCATGCTGGCTGTACAATGTGCAGCAACAATATCAATCTCTGTCTGTGACAATTTAAGACAATGCAGTGTACAGCACGCATCCTAACGTACCATTGCAAATGTCATTTATATGAACAATTGATACAAAAATCATTGAGGGGGGAATGGTTCACTTGTCCTGTGCAACCCGGGTCTTTACGTATTGTGTTGCCCTAATTGAAAACCTCACATACGTACACAGGCGTAGTGCTCTATATCTTCATTTTTCGCATCAGTGTACTGTAGCAGAATTATCATTGGCTCAACATGATTGCAAATATGCTGTGCCTCCACCTGAAAGGAAACTGGTTGGTTTCCCAGTAGTGTCCCGAGATGAAAAATAAGAGTGTGTTTCTGTGCTTAAGCTCTGTGAGTCAAAATCTCCCACATCACCCAAAGGCTAAGGTGAAATGGTGAAAATTGTGATGTACAAAGTAACAAACAAAGGTGTTGCGTGTGTGGTTCCAGCAACTAGTCCACCGCACCAGGGTTGTCCACTGTTGGTCAACATGGTTCGGCCCCATTTGATCCTAGAAAATTTTCCTTCTCTGGACACTCCTGGGAAAGATGCAGTCTACCTCCAGGTGGAGACACAGCACATTTGCAATAATGGAGACCCGATGAAACTGCTGTTACAGTACACAGAGGCAGAGAAAGAAGATATACCACCCCATGCCTGTGTACGTATATGAGGGTATTTAGTAAGGAATGAAAATTCGTACATACCCGGGTTGCACAGGACGAGTGATCCATTCTCCCCTCCTTGATTTTTAGTACTAACCATTGCAAGCTGAATGGATCAGTACTTCTTTCTCCCTCACCGTTGCTATATACATATGTGAACCATTGATGCGTGTAGAAACATCACTGACAATGTGTGTCTCTTCCAAACACAGGTGGTGCTTGGGACACAGCTGCAAGTGAAGAGGAGTCCCTGTCCCAGACTCTGGTGGAGGATGAGCTCTCTGGTGTGGATCTGGCTGTGTCCTCTTCGGATGGCAAAGAACAACCTGGCACCTCCAGTGTGAGTCGTCATGCAGCCCCAGCAGCACAAAAATCCGCAGCTCTGGCACCCACGCCAAGAACATCTGGCAACAGACTGAGCACCCCCCCAACACGGACAGACCTAGGAAACAGAATGCAAACAGCACAGGGCCACCGGCCACCCTGCAAGCTACAGACAATACCACCAGTAGCAAGACCCAAGGGGTTCCAGGGTCACCTGTGCGTGCCACCACAGGTCCTGCTCATGTGGCTAGCAGGGGAGGGGTGTTAGGAAGAGGTCACGGCCTGCAGAGGGGCCTGAACAGCATGATGAACCCCAACTACTAAGCATCATAGATGCGTACCAGGATATCATTGGAGGATTTGGCCAGGTAGTAGGGATCCTCAGGACATGCAACAGGAGCAGGCTGGCCATCATGCATGCATGGTGGCCAAGTGGGGCAAACTTACTGATGTGCATAGCACATATTGACTTGTCTCTGCCAGATCAGCAGAAATATGTCCACACCTCCCTGTGTGCCCACAACATCTGTTGCTGCAACCTCTGCAAATGCCACAGGGAGGGAAAATGAATCTGGTGGAGAGTCGGATGCACCACATATGCCTGAAATTGAGGATCCACCCCAGAAGAAGAAGAGGGGTCGTCCAAAGAAGGACAATTGAGCCACTGATGTCCATGCACATCCCCAAGGAACTCAGAACCTGTTTTGGATATTGGCCTTTGTGTGCAAAGCGTTCACCTTGTTGCACATGACACAACTCCCCAACATGACATGGAGGGTTCATGTTGTTCCAATGTAACACATGAATGTGGACTTTACTCTGGATATTTCAGCTTCCAAGACTGAAAACTCATCTGTGAACTGTGGATTCCAACCCTTATGTACAGCACCCACAATCCTGTGCACTGTCTTCACACATGTATGTAAATAAATCATTATTACACTATACTTGCCTATGTTGTGATTCAAACTAGGTATGTGTCATGAAGATGATACTCTGCCGAACAACACCGTGCATGCCAACTACTACAGCAATGGCATTACCATAATGTGACTCATGTTGATGTGACACATATGAGGGAGACACATCACTGGGGCCACACAACACATACTCACCATGGCCATGTGACACATTGCCTACAAAGCTGTTTCCCAGAAATACAGTGGGATGCACAGATACCACACCTATCCACAGTCAGTGGTAACAAGCTCACAGGTGAGGTAAGCAAATGTCAGGCAGATGTGTGAAGACAGAGAACACACATAACTAAGTGAAGCACAGGTTCATTACACATCAGCAAAAAGTTTTTACACAACAGTTGCAACGTAATTCCACATGACAATGTGCACACGGTCACCAAGTTTTGTAGAATTGAGCTTTAGGGGTGTGTGGCACATCACATGATGGGATACTAGAAGCTCCACCCTGGGATTGGATTCTGATTGTTGGGTGTCAGAGTTGACCAAGCACCAGGAAAATTACCTTTGGAAGAACAGACATAAGACACAGTCAGAAGCACACCAGAACATGATAGAAATGCAATATACATGCACAAAACATGTCACAAGAAACATACACATAAACAAGTTAGCATGTCAACACTATTGTGGAATACAAACCATCTGACAGGACACATCACTGCACGCACCCAGTCAAGTACCACAGGGACATACTCAAACAGCAACTGAGCAGCACGAACAAATCTCAGGTTAACTCAAAACATTGACATGACAACCCTGTAAACTCACATTCAGCGGAAGTTGTTGATGAGCTGTGTGCGGACGTCACCCTCACTATCATCACTGGCATTGTGGCCCAGGCCAGGATCCTCCACAGGTGGGGGATGTTGGTCATCGTCATCCCATATGAATGGCACCTTCTTCCGCACTGCCATGTTGTGTAGCATGCAGCATACTATGATACTCCTGCACAACTTTGCCGGCTCATATGGGAGTGCCCTTCCGGTCTTGTCCAGACAGCCGAAGCGGCTTTTCAGGAGACCAAAGGTACGCTCAATCACTCTCCTGGTTCGACCATGTGCCTCATTGTAGCACATCTTGGCTGCTGTCACAGGGTTGTCAGCAACCACGGCATGTTGGGGTAACCTGAGTCACCTGCAATCAAAGAATTACACATTAATTGAGTCTTATAAGATGTTGGGATACAACATTGCCAAACACACACAATGGTAAACAGTACACACCAACAAGCCAGACACGCTGGTTTGGCATCTTACGACATCATCAACGCACTGTGCCTCATCCTCATGACGTAGGCATCGTGCGCAGAACCGGGGAAACGTACACACACATGTGCGATCACCATGTCCGCTAGACATACCACCAGAGCATTGATGGGGTGGAAATGTTTTACTGTTGCGGTATGTCTGCTCATGTGCCCGTGGTGGTATCAGGGCCACATGTGTTCCATCAATTGATCCAATGATGGTTGGTATTCTCCCTAGTCTATGAAAAGCATCCTTAATGTCAGTGAGTTCACCAGGGCTGATGTACAAGTTACAGAAATGCAACATACCCTCCAAGACATCACAAAGCACCCGAATGAACATGGTTTGAGACATACCATCAGCAGGTGCCAAAGTGTACTGGAAGGTACCAGTAGCAAAGAAGTGCAGGGCTGCCCTGACCTTCACCTTTGGGGTCAGTGCTGTAGGGTATGCCTGGCCAGGTAGCAGATGTGGCTCTAACTGCTCCACCAGCTCCTCAATCAGTAGCCTGGTGAAGCGGTATCACCGGATGGAATTGCGTTCCTGCATGGTTTCAAGGTCTGGGAACCGTCGATGGACAGCTGGTGCCCTGCAGTACAGAGATGGGCAAAGTAAGATTTTACATTCCGCCACCCATGTGGCACTGGCCTTTTAAAATATCACATGATACATCATAGCAATACACAATGAACTGAGGTGTGGGCTATTGGGTATGGACACATATGTCACCTTCATGCCCGTCATCTCACATATCAATGAGACATGTGTACAGAAGTTCCATGGAATACAATGGCAAATCATTAGGCTGTGGCACAGTCCATATGTACTGCTGTCACATTCATAACACACAACACAGTGACAAGTGAGGACTGATGTTTCACAGGCATACCAACTCCATGACAAGACGATAGCCATGGTCCCTGTGTTGCCACAAGGGCACTGGCATGACATGACGTATCATGTACACACCACAACAAATAATGAGTCTCACAGGAATTGACGCCTGTGGTCTCTGCAGGCCATACATAGACGTCTCTGAAACACACACGCACCATCAATGTTGATGCACAAAGCACATGGTGGAGACTGACTCCCATTGGGCACTTGGGACGCACTATGACGTACATATCATCCCACCCTGGACTTAGGGTGTATGTGACAGGTCATACACATATCCAAACTGCTACTGTGGCCATGACTCATGCCCATAACTGAACAGTTGCACATTACATTGGTGAGGTGCACAACACAAAAAGTATTCTGTCCCCAAGAATCAGTGCCCAGCCTGGGAGTGGCTGCACCAAAGTGCCACACAAGAAAACAAATGTTGTTCCCCATACACACACAGGTAATGCAGCCTTACACGCCATGTGCTGGATGACTCATTGCTGAGAAGGAAGCTCGCCGCACCATCAGTTCCAACTGAACTTGAACTGCTGGAGCTTACGGCCACACCAATTCAGACTGCGGCCACCCGCCTGAAGAACAGAAATCACGCTACACGCGAGGCTGCCTTCCCCCCGAATAATACGCTATAATCGTCACATAAAGTCAGACAATGTGTGCCCCTTCGAGGTTGCTGCCCCCACTCACCGCGACCATGAAGTCTACACTCAGCTACGGCCCCACCCAGTCCAAGTCCTGAGGAGAACCCTGAATCGCCGTGTGGTTCGAAACGCGTTGACCCCGAGCCAGGGATAGAAAGGAAGGGTGTCACCTGGGACATAAACAATACCACGCTCTCTGTCCCTAGTAGTACAACCTCACAAACATCCAATCTCTGGCTCAGCAAGAATGGCAGGCATTCTTTATGAACTGTGTTGTCCGCCCGTCTTTTGTTCTATAATTTGAAGGACTGGTGCCTACTCTAAATAATGAACGTTAGGCATTTTATTAATGTAATTCATTTATTTCTTGTAATGTGTGTCTGGTGTTTTTGGAAATTGAGTATTGATGATGTACATATTGAACACATGTATATATTGCGCACATTTGTCTTTTGAATGTATTCTTTATTGTTTGACAAACTGTCTTTTCCTATGATACAAAAAAAGTAAATATATCACAAATTTAAGTCACCTGGGACATAAACAATACCACGCTCTCTGTCCCTAGTAGTACAACCTCACAAACATCCAATCTCTGGCTCAGCAAGAATGGCTGGCATTCTTTATGAACTGTGTTGTCCGCCCGTCTTTTGTTCTATAATTTGAAGGACTGGTGCCTACTCTAAATAATGAACGTTAGGCATTTTATTAATGTAATTCATTTATTTCTTGTAATGTGTGTCTGGTGTTTTTGGAAATTGAGTATTGATGATGTACATATTGAACACATGTATATATTGCGCACATTTGTCTTTTGAATGTATTCTTTATTGTTTGACAAACTGTCTTTTCCTATGATACAAAAAAAGTAAATATATCACAAATTTAAGAAAAGAAAAAAACTGAAAATAAAATCCTGACCGCTCAGTACATGTGGGCTGAGTGGCTCTAACTTTGAAATAAGTAAAACCTGATTGGCCCCTTTATTTGTTTGGTATATTGGAGTGGTCTAAGCAAGTCAGTGATAGGACCCAAACCTTCCTTGCTGCCCCCTATGGGATGATGTGTGGCACATGCTGTGGTGTTTTTGGTGTGCCCCTGGCAAGTAATTTTGTGTAGAACAATCTGCAAGTCACACCAATGTCATCTGACGTGTCGTTCAAGCATGGACCAAGCCATGCGCACTGCTTGGCTGTTGACTGCAATGTGACCCGACGTGGGTGACTTTTATGCAGACGCGTCGTACAAGCATGGACCGTGCCATGCGGGAGGCTTGGCCATTGACTGCAATGTGACCCCACGTGGGTGACTTTTATGCAGACGCGTCATACAAGCATGGAACGAGCCGAGCACACGCCTTGGCCATTGACTGCACGATGCATATGCATTGAAGTCACCCGCATCGGGTCACATAGAAGTCAATGGCCAAGGCTTGCGCACGGCTCAGTCCATGCATGTACGATGCATATGCAATGTGACCCGACGCAAGTGACTTTTACAGAGACGCGTCGTGCAGTTCTGGACCGAGCCGTCCGCACTACTTGGCAATGTGCTGTCATGGAGACGGACGCAAATTCAAAATTTGTACGAGTCGTGCGCTGGAAATTCAGTTGGATGCCTACAACAATGTGTCAATCCTAAGGTGTCATGAAGGTTACATTTTGAACGATGCGGAGGACATGTACAAGTCTTACATTTACTTGGATTGGACAGATTCATAGAATGCAACCATGTTGGACCTATCATAAAGGAGACATGGCACAGAATCTGCCTCTGTTGCACTGATTTAAGGCTGGCAGGCCCCCAGAGAGCTCACTTGCCTGCACTACATGCTACAGGACCACAACTCTTCTACCACTGCTGCTGTCTCTGCATCCTCTGGCTACTGCAATGGCACATACTCATTCACAGAGGAGGAAAAGCAGGCCCTGCTGGATGGGGTCCTCCCACAGTACTGCAAGCTATATAGGATGCCAGGGGAACAGGTGAGCGTGCAGTCCACTACCTTCCTAATTGTGCAAGTAGTCTGACTAGCAGTAATACAAGTGTGCATAGTGGTGGGAAGCATATGCACTGAGTACTTTCTGCACCCAAAGTTTGTAGGTTCATGTGATGAACAGGTGTCCTGCTGCAAAAGTGCAGTAATGCTAGCACAAATGTCCATTTCCATGGGTTCACTACCTGTGTATCTATTTTAGCTTTGTGATGGTTACGTGTATTTTCAACTGTGTGCAGCACAATTATGTGGCATGTGTGGTAATGTCCTCTTCACTTTGTTGTCCTCACAGGTTGATGCCCACCAGAAGCAGGAGATATGGCTGACCATCGACCAGGCAGTAAGATCAGTGGGGGTCGACAAGTGCCGGATCCGCAACTGCCAGAATAGGTGGCAGGACCTTCGGGCTGGACCCTGAGGATCGCAAAGGTCCAGCTGAACTGTTGCCTCCTCGCCGTAGGGGTGGACACCGGAACCTGACCCCCCACATGCTTCGGAATCTGGCGGTGGTCTTCCCGGACCTGGATAGGCAACTGAAGGCCAGATAGCAGCAAGGAGGGGGTGAGTCCATGCACAATTTGTGAACTATGTCTGACATGCTATTTGCAGTCTCTTGGCCTGCTAATACTTCCACATTATGTTGGTCTTGTAGTCCTGGACTCATGTCCCTCATTTGTGTGAGTCACACTCCTCATCTGATCCAGATTTGTGGCCCCTACAGTCTGTGACTTTTTTCACTTGGGCACTGTGTCCTTGCAGTCAGCTATGCTTAAGGTCCTGGACAGCACATGTTACTGGGACTCTGATGTGTGCTTCGTGGGTGGGTCAATTGTTTGCACAATGCCTGATCTCTGACAATGTCTTACATTCACCCCAGTACAAAGATCTGGGCCTAAATCCATCATTCATTTGCTCTCCACACCACCCTAGGTCAGACACTGGCTATATGCAAATCAGCCTTGACCCTGTGCCTCAAGGGAACAGTCCAGCCCGAACTACCAAGCTAAGTCTTTCCTAGACCGGAATCAAGCATCCAAGGACCGGTTTCTGGCTATCAGCCTTCTTCAGCATGGATAGCTTGACTCCAGTGATGTGGAGAGCCTGGGACTCATGTCTGAGCATACCCAGGCCACTCGGGGTGAAAATTGCAAAAAACACAGTTGATGGACAGAATGCAGAACAATGTTTTACATTCACCCCAGTACAAAGATCTGGGCCTAAATCCATCGTTTTTTTGCTCTCCACACCACCCTAGGTCAGACACTGGCTATATGCAAATCAGCCTTGACCCTGTGCCTCATGGGAACAGTCCAGCCTGAACTACCAAGCCATGTCTTTCCTAGACCGGAATCAAGCATCCAAGGACCGGTTTCTGGCTATCTGCCTTCTTCAGCCTGGATAGCTTGACTCCAGTGATGTGGAGAGCCTGGGACTCACATCTGAGCATACCCAGGCCACTCGGGGGGAAAATTGCAAAAAACACAGTTGATGGACGGAATGCAGAACAATGTCTGACATTCACCCCAGTACAAAGATCTGGGCCTAAATCCATCGTTTTTTGCTCTCCACACCACCCTAGGTCAGACACTGGCTATATGCAAATCAGCCTTGACCCTGTGCCTCATGGGAACAGTCCAGCCCGAACTACCAAGCCATGTCTTTCCTAGACCGGAATCAAGCATCCAAGGACCGGTTTCTGGCTATCAGCCTTCTTCAGCCTGGTTAGCTTGACTCCAGTGATGTAGAGAGCCTGGGACTCACGTCTGAGCATACCCAGGCCACTCGGGGTGAAAATTGCAAAAAACACAGTTGATGGACAGAATGCAGAACAATGTCTTACATTCACCCCAGTACAAAGATCTGGGCCTAAATCCATCATTTTTTTGCTCTCCACACCACCCTAGGTCAGACACTGGCTATATGCAAATCAGCCTTTGTACCGCTTTTGGCTGCCATAGGTGTGGCAGGGTATGCTCAGACGTGAGTCCCTTGCTCACTTTGCCACTGGATTCAAGCAAGCCGGGCTGAAGACGGCTGGAATGCCAGAAACCGGTCCTCGCAAGCTTGTTTCGGGTCCAGGAAAGATATGGCTTGGCAGTTCGGGCTGGACTGTTCCCATGAGGCACAGGGTCAGACTGATTTGCATATAGCCATGTCTGAACTGGGGTGGCAGAGAGGGCTAAAGAACGGTGATGGATTAAACCCAGATTTTTTGACTGGTTGTGAGTGTTTGATTGATTCAGATGCTCCGTCCATCACCACCCACTTTTGTACCACATAATTTTAGTGTCAGCAGGACATCTGAGATGTGACTATGGGGACTATACCTGTGCACCAAATATGTGTGTGATTACTTGACTGTGCACAATGCTGTATGCAACAGGGAATTTCAGGCAGCTGTGTTTCATTAGCAGCAGACTGTGAGGGGCTCATGTTCATGTAGTTGTGTTTGCAGTCACTCATATTTCTGATTTGTTTGATGTGGGTACATCATAGTCCAGATTATCTTTTTTGCATGGGACGGACAAGGGCACTTGTCAGCTGCAGAGTTTGCTTTGGGCATGACCTATGAATGTGACACAGTGCAGACTGTTGTTGTCCGGATGCCCTGCCCCTATGACATTTGGCAGTGATGACTGACTTACCATGCGTGCCTGTGCCAGGGTTTGAACTTGCTAAGAGGGATATTGCTTTGGAGTCAAAGTCCTCCATGCACCCCATTGTGTCAATGAGTATCAGGATGTGAGGACATCACCGTGTGTGGTGCTGCTAAGCATCACAAGAATGTTATATGGGACTCTGGACATCCCTTCATCCTGACACCTGTACTGAGTGAGCGGCATGTGATGTGATGTGTGTGTATAGTAACAGACTTCACCATGGTCACTTGCATGTCCAACAACTGTGTAGGTGGTGCATGTGTGCACATTGGGGTATTAGCAGCCAACGTGCAACAGACATATGGGTGCAAGTCCAGGAGGGATATGGGTGCCATGATTGATGCTCAGACTGGCAATTGCCCTATGTAAACCAATGTGGGCAGTTTGAGCAATTTTCAGCTTACTCTGCCACCACCGCCGAGAGTCACTCGTTGCCAGCAAGGAAGGAGTGGGGACTCCTGCAAACATCGCCGCAGCCCATAGTATCGCCGCAGCCACGCCACGCTGGGACTACACTACCCAGCAGTCCTAGCAGCGCGGCGCAACTGACTGACGCCTGTACATCGCGCCAGGAGGCGCATTTAACAGGGACAGCCCCCCGCGGCGCGGGACGCCGGGCAAAGCCCGGGCCAAGGGCGGGCCCGTTTAAGCCCGTTCAAGATCGAGCAAGGACGGGACGGGCCAGACCACTAACATCTCCAGTACAGGCTCAAGGTTAGTGTCAAATCAGATTCTCTTTTGTGTGGTCCATATGGTTAGGAGGACTAGTAATCTTACATCAGTGACCATGGCGACGCCATCAGAGGCAGCCCTTAATGGTAGAAGGTCTACAGGAGGCTCTCTATTTGGAACACTGGACAATTTCCTGATTAGGGTATCGTCAGCCCTTGCCAAGGATATAGAACTTACGGAAAAAAGACTATCCTTGGACACCCTGCTTGATAAGCGTTCATCTTTGGGGAATTTGGCAACAGCTAGATCACCGTTACCTCGGCAGGAAGATACCCAGGGAACACTCCCTCCCTCGGGGGTGGTGGATGTTAATTCTTCACCCCACTCAGATCTTACGGAAGAGCTAAACATTATTATTATTATTATTATTATTTTTTCAATTTGTAGGGCGCAACAGCTACCCAAAAAGTGTTTCCCGGCGCCTAGACACAGCTAGTTTGAGGGCAGAAAAAGGGGGAATTGCTGATGAGTGTTATTGTTCAAACAGCCAGGTCTTAACAAGCTTTCTGAACCTGAAGTAATTTTCTTCCTTCCGGATGCAGGGGGGGATCGTGTTCCAAAGGGAGGGTCCCAGATGGGCAAAGGATCTGCCACCTGTTCTCGCCCGTTTGAATCTTGGCACGCAGAAACAGGCTGCCGTCTGCGACCGAAGGTTTCTCTTGGGAGTATAGAGATAGGCGAGGGTTTGAAGATATTTGGGCGCTGTACCTGCTTTAATTCTGAACATATAGTTCAGGGCTTTAAAGCGGATTCTGTTTTCGATCCTGAGCCAATGAAGCTTCCGGCGATGGTTCGAGACTTTGGAGTTCTTGGGAATATTGCAGAGTAGCCGAACCGCTGCGTTTTGCACCACCTGCAGTCGGCCGATTACAGATTTGTTTGCGCCCAAGTATAGAATGTTGCCGCAGTCAAGCCTTGATGTAATGAGGGCATTGACTATGGTCTTTTGCGTTGACACAGGCAGCATCCAGAGGATCTTCCTCAACCATTTAACTATGGTAAGGCATAGGCCGGTTACCTTACTGGCCTGTTTGTTCATGGACAAGGAATTATCCAGAATAAAGCCCAAGTTTCGAGCGTGGGTCACCGGGGTAGGAAAGGCGCCCATCTGGTCAGGCCAGTGTACTGGATTCCAGAGATCATGATCTTTTCCCAGAACCAATATTTCCGTCTTGTCGCCGTTTAGTTTTAACTGGTTTTTTGTCATCCAGTTCAGGATTTTTGAGAGTCCTTCTTTGAGTAATGAAGGGGAGTGAGGACAAGATTCGGATAGGGAAAAGATGATTTGGGAGTCGTCGGCGTAGTACATAAGAGTAAGACCCGATTGTTCAACAAGGTCGGCCAGGGGTTTGAGATATATATTGAAGAACAGCGGGCTTAGAATGGACCCCTGGGGCACTCCGTGCGATGCAGGCAGGGTGTCCGAAACGGCTAGTGAAGATGCGATCTGGAAAGTTCGGCTTGTCAGGAAGGACCGGATCCAATCCAGTGCCTTCCCTCGTACACCATTTTTATGCAACTCTTTAATGAGTGTTTCGTGGGAGATGGTGTCGAACGCCGCGCTCAGGTCCAATAGCACGAGCGCGACCGTCTGACCTTGGTCAAGTAGCTTTCTGATGTGTTCAGTGACTCCAAGCAGGGCGGTTTCTGTAGAGAAGCCCGCCCTGAAACCAGATTGCGATGGATGTAGTAGAGAATTTTCTTCTGCGAAAGTGGCTAAGGCAGAATGTACGTGTCTCTCCAGACATTTGGAAAATGCCGGGAGCAGGGATATGGGTCTGTAATTGGCCAGTATTTCCGGGTTGGCAGTTGGCTTTTTCAGAAGGGGCGTAACCATGGCATGTTTCCATAAGGCTGGAACAGTGGCAAGATCAAGGGATGCGTTCAGAAGATTTGCAATGATCTCCAATGAATGTTCATCCAGTTTTTTAATGATTTTGATAGGAATGGGGTCCCTGGGGGAGCCGGATTTGATGGTTTTAAGAATAACTTTCAGTGTGTCTACTGAAAGAGCAGGCCAGGATTCCAGTAGATTTTCACCAAGGAGAGTAGGTGTTGAGTCAGAGGGAGAGGATGGTTCTGTATTTTTTGCCTTGATATCTAAGACGATTTTTTCAATTTTCTCAGAAAAGAAACATGCTAACGCCTGACATTGTTGCGTGTTTAATGGGGGTGCAGCAGCTGTAGTGTGTGCGCCAGCCAGTTCTTTAACTTTATTGAAAAGGGTTTTTGGCATATTTGTTGCTTCCACAATAGTTTTTGAGACAAAAACAGCTCTTGCTTTTGCACAGGCCGTGTGATAAAGATTCCTGGCTTCCTGGTAGCTTCTTTTTGCCTCAGGGGCGTAGTTTTTGCGCCATTTGCGTTCTAGCGCTTTGCATTTGGATTTTTCAATCTTTAGACTGTCATTGTACCATGGAGCCGGAGGGCGATGTCTACTCCCTTTGGTGCGAGTAGAGGGCAGACATTTGTTAGCTGCATCGCTAAGCCAGTTATGTGCTTCGGTTGCCAGCCAGTCCATGTTGGAGCTATGGCTTGGTGGGTTTTGTTGTAGTGCCGAGTTTAGCAGTTCTAAGTCCACTAGTTTCCAGTTTTTTCTGTATGAGCCGTCAGCATCTTGTTGCAAGCTGGGGGAGGGTGGAAAAGTAATGCTGAATTTAATAAGATGGTGGTCAGACCAGCCAGTGGGCAAGGTGGCAATACAACTTAGTTCTCTGATGTTAGATATTATAGGGTCCAACAAGTGGCCCGCTGTGTGAGTGGGGCTAGAGTTTATCAGGTACAGATTTAAGGCCTTTAGGTCTTCCAGTAGGTTTAGGCACGAGGGGATGGTGGGGTCCTCTAGGTGCAGATTTAAGTCACCCAACAGGGAAAAGTTGCTTAAAGTCATGTAGTAAGGGGTGATGAGATTGGCAAATTTGGATACCCATTGAGAAGGATTGCCTGGCGGTCGATAGATCAGAAGGCCTGACATTGTGAAATTTGGGTTCAAGGAGATTTTGAAAAGACCCGCTTCACAGTCTGGGATAGCTACAGGTTCCAGGGTGCATTTTAGTTCTCTATTAAAGATGATGGCTATCCCACCCCCTACCTGTTTGTCCCTGTCTATTCTGACAATTGCGTAGTTGTCGGGGAGGGCGGTAGCAACATCCGGCCCGGCGCTGTCATGCAACCAGGTCTCGGTTAAGAAAAGGGCACTGGGACCTTTTTCGGCTAGGAGGTTGAAGATATCATGTTTATGTTTGGGCAATGATCGACAATTTGTACTGTAAAATATGTAAGTTAAAGGTTCGGTTTTACGCAGTAATTTGCTCTTCCCATGTCTCCTGGAGGAGTCAGGGTGGGGTTGACAAATGGTAGTGGACAGTTTACATTCCGAGCAAGCGCATGTTCCGACTTTGTGGAGTTTAAATATAGAGCACCTCGGATTGGGGGTGGGGCGCAGCGCTTTCAATTCAGATGATGATCTTACCAGCCTTGGGGATGTAAGGGGAGTGGGAGCCTCTGCCTTGTGCCCCGTCCTGACACGGACGGGCACAGACGGGCTAGTCTTTGGCATGTCTTCGGCGTGCTGATGGTGTGCCCGCTGCGCTCGACCGCTGCGCTGTCGAGTAGTGAGCATGGTAATGAGGGAGGTGGAGTGGGCGTGGCTACAAGTGATGGGCGTGGCCCCGAGTCACGTGGGTGAATGACGCTGAGGAGGGCTATGGATCTTCCCTCTGAAGCGCTCGATCGTGCTAACAAACAATTTACACAGTTTTCAAGTTATTAAAATCAACAAAAAACGCTGTGCGTGTGACAAGTTAAAAATCAGTTAAAGAGCAGAACACCCAGGCTTCCGCCTCAGGGTACCTAGCAGGTCAACACCGGCTGCAGGCTCAGCGCGGCGTTATGTACTTCCTGGAGTGGGCGTGGCTACAAGTGATGGGCGTGGCCCCGAGTCACGTGGGTGAATGACGCTGAGGAGGGCTATGGATCTTCCCTCTGAAGCGCTCGATCGTGCTAACAAACAATTTACACAGTTTTCAAGTTATTAAAATCAACAAAAAACGCTGTGCGTGTGACAAGTTAAAAATCAGTTAAAGAACAGAACACCCCGGCTTCCGCCTCAGGGTACCTAGCAGGTCAACACCGGCTGCAGGCTCAGCGCGGCGTTATGTACTTCCTGGAGTGGGCGTGGCTACAAGTGATGGGCGTGGCCCCGAGTCACGTGGGTGAATGACGCTGAGGAGGGCTATAGATCTTCCCTCTGAAGCGCTCGATCGTGCTAACAAACAATTTACACAGTTTTCAAGTTATTAAAATGAACAAAAAACGCTGTGCGTGTGACAAGTTAAAAATCAGTTAAAGAGCAGAACACCCCGGCTTCCGCCTCAGGGTACCTAGCAGGTCAACACCGGCTGCAGGCTCAGCGCGGCGTTATGTACTTCCTGGAGTGGGCGTGGCTACAAGTGATGGGCGTGGCCCCGAGTCACGTGGGTGAATGACGCTGAGGAGGGCTATGGATCTTCCCTCTGAAGCGCTCGATCGTGCTAACAAACAATTTACACAGTTTTCAAGTTATTAAAATCAACAAAAAACGCTGTGCGTGTGACAAGTTAAAAATCAGTTAAAGAGCAGAACACCCCGGCTTCCGCCTCAGGGTACCTAGCAGGTCAACACCGGCTGCAGGCTCAGCGCGGCGTTATGTACTTCCTGGAGTGGGCGTGGCTACAAGTGATGGGCGTGGCCCCAAGTCACGTGGGTGAATGACGCTGAGGAGGGCTATGGATCTTCCCTCTGAAGCGCTCGATCGTGCTAACAAACAATTTACACAGTTTTCAAGTTATTAAAATCAACAAAAAACGCTGTGCGTGTGACAAGTTAAAAATCAGTTAAAGAGCAGAACACCCCGGCTTCTGCCTCAGGGTACCTAGCAGGTCAACACCGGCTGCAGGCTCAGCGCGGCGTTATGTACTTCCTGGAGTGGGCGTGGCTACAAGTGATGGGCGTGGCCCCGAGTCACGTGGGTGAATGACGCTGAGGAGGGCTATGGATCTTCCCTCTGAAGCGCTCGATCGTGCTAACAAACAATTTACACAGTTTTCAAGTTATTAAAATCAACAAAAAACGCTGTGCGTGTCACAAGTTAAAAGTCAGTTAAAGAGCAGAACACCCCGGCTTCCGCCTCAGGGTACCTAGCAGGTCAACACCGGCTGCAAGCTCAGCGCGGCATTATGTACTTCCTGGAGTGGGCGTGGCTACAAGTGATGGGCGTGGCCCCGAGTCACGTGGGTGAATGACGCTGAGGAGGGCTATGGATCTTCCCTCTGAAGCGCTCGATCGTGCTAACAAACAATTTACACAGTTTTCAAGTTATTAAAATCAACAAAAAACGCTGTGCGTGTGACAAGTTAAAAATCAGTTAAAGAGCAGAACACCCCGGCTTCCGCCTCAGGGTACCTAGCAGGTCAACACCGGCTGCAGGCTCAGCGCGGCGTTATGTACTTCCTGGAGTGGGCGTGGCTACAAGTGATGGGCGAGGCCCCGAGTCACATGGGTGAATGACGCTGAGGAGGGCTATGGATCTTCCCTCTGAAGCGCTCGATCGTGCTAACAAACAATTTACACAGTTTTCAAGTTATTAAAATCAACAAAAAACGCTGTGCGTGTGACAAGTTAAAAATCAGTTAAAGAGCAGAACACCGTGGCTTCCGCCACAGGGTACCTAGCAGGTCAACACCTGCTGCAGGCTCAGCGCGGCGTTATGTACTCCCTGGAGTGGGCGTGGCTACAAGTGATGGGCGTGGCCCGAGTCACGTGGGTGAATGACGCTGAGGAGGGCTATAGATCTTCCCTCTGAAGCGCTCGATCGTGCTAACAAACAATTTACAAAGTTTTCAAGTTATTAAAATCAACAAAAAACGCTGTGCGTGTGACAAGTTAAAAATCAGTTAAAGAGCAGAACACCCCGGCTTCCGCCTCAGGGTACTTAGCAGGTCAACATGTCTTAATTATGTCATTACTCCCCCATCCTGGTCCTCGGAGGGTCCCCTCACCTAACATCAAAACCCGCTCAGCCTGTAATGCAAAATCAGGCACAGATAGAGGGGGGGGGTTGTTAGCTAAAAGAAAACGTCCCGGTCCATCCATACAAGCTGAGGGTAGGAAAGCTAAGTGCCCAAAGAAGTCTGCTTCAAAGGAGGTGGAAGTAGTAACGCTATCTGGTAGCCAAACTCAGATTGTACCACCTATTATTGAAGGCCATGGAGGGCTACAGGTACCTGTAAGGAACAAGCCACATCTTGATCTAGGCCAACCATTTTGGAAAAAAATGGAGGGAACTATAAAAAAGCTATGCAACCCAATATATGATCGGTTGGAGTCTATTGAAAAAAGACTGGTGTGTCTGGAACTTTCATTATCAACAGTCCAGAAACAGGTTGGATCACAGCGTAGTGTTACAAACCTGCAACGGAAATCAACAATAGCACAAAACCCACCGGATTCTTCCAATTCTGGGGAAACCATTGAGGGAGCCAGAGTCCCTGAGACAGCTAACGCAGTGACTTTTCTGTGCACCACTGCCACCTACACTGCCTGATACTGGGAGCATATTGGGAACGGAGCAAGGGCCTCATGTTACAGAGAATAGACCAACAGTGCCTTTGTCAAATCCATCTTTGGGGCCTGCAACAAGTACCGTGGGGCCTGTAACAAGTCCTGTGGCTACCCTACCGACTATTGATCTCCCACCTGAATAAGCACCGTATGTGGTAATATTAGTGGGAGTATCTCCAGTAGCTCAGGGTAAACGAGAATCTTCAAGGGAGCTGAAAAATAAGTGTGTCTTTTGGCTCAATAAGCATCGCCCATTACCACCGAACATTCTTACTGAAATTCTGTTTGCAAGGAGAGTGAACTAGTTGGGAAGGAGCCCTAAGTCTTCTGAAGGGGACTGTGTCATTATTAACTTCAAAGACTGGAGAAGTGTAAACTACATTTGTAGCTGGCCACGATCTGATCAGTCATCTCAGATACAAACTTTCCCCCTATCATATTTCTATGGCCCCAGGGTACCCATTGGAAGGAATGCCTTTAGATTGGCAGAGCAAACTAATGTATACCCTTTGGGCAATTTAAGGCTGTTCAATAGGTTTGAGGCTTTGTCTGGGTTGGGTGAGTGTGACTGACGCTATGTGCCCCAAAATATTGCTTCAAGTGATGTGTCTCCAGATATAGGTGAGGATGGGTGTGGAAAGTGGGCAGCTGAAGTGACTGTCAATGATGGTAGATGCATAGAGAAAGGTGCCTGCAGCTCTGTCATGACAGGCACTGGAAATATAGTTGAGACTTTAGGAGTGGGAGGATTGTCTATGCAGAACAAGGAACTCCAAGAACCTGTGAGTTCTCCTGTATCCGGAAATTTACTTTGTGATCATGCTGGGGTGGTATGTCGGACATCGTTCATTTCATGGACTGTGGCGGGTGTGGGGACCAAACTAAACTCACCTGCCTGGATGGAATTTATCGATAAATTTGACATTTGTTTGCTCCAGGAGACTTGGGCGATTGATCCTGTGTTTAAAGAGAGTTATCTAAATTTCTATGTCCCCGCAGTTAAAAGCCACCCAGGTCGCCCCAAGGGGGGCCTAGTTGTTTGGGTTAGGCAAAGTCTTAACTGCTATAGCCACTTACTCCCTGGGTCAAATTGCAAAATACTTACTGTAAGGCTTTCCTTGCCTCTGAATTTGAAAATTGACATTTTTAATGTCTATGCCAGGGGTCTCCCAGGAGGAAAAAAATCAGAGGTGGTAGTTGCCCTGGATACAATGCTTCAGGGAACCCCTGGAAATGCACTAACAATAATAGCAGGTGATTTTAATACCACTTTCGAGCCATTGGGCCCCGAGGATACGCACTTGACGGATGAAGAGGATAGCAGATGGGAAATTCCCCAGCTAGACAGCAACCCTATAAATAAGTGGACAGAGGCTGCAATTCAACTGAAAGGCCTATGTATGGGGCATCAGTTGAGGGCAGCTAATGGCCGCACACCTTAGGATAGAATGAGCAAAGTAACGTTTGATAATGGCATTAGAGCAAGCCGCATAGACTATCTACTTGTTCCGCTCAAGCTGTGGTACGCCCTTCTTGACATGGAGGTAGTGGACCGCATCGAGAGTGACCATAACCCCATCTCCATGGTGTTTAATTTGGGTTTAAAGATGGTGGATGAAACGACTAGGGGTCCCTTTAAGTCGAACCTAGTTTTAGCTAATGATGAGCGATGCTTAAAGTGGTGTCAGGTGGTAGAACATCAGGATATCATTACAGAAATTGAGGAGGGATTGGAAGGTGTCCTGGCAACTATGGAGGTTGAACCTAATGATGGGCTCCCGTATAGAGCTTTTATGGAGGCCCACAATATTTATTTTACTAGTCTGAAAAGCTACTTCTGTAAGACTCGTAAAGGGAAAAGTGTGCAAATACGAAGAACTGAGAGTTGGTATAATGGCTCCTGTCGTAAAGCCAGGGGGGAGCTATCTAAAGCCCTAAAATCAAAGGACCCAAGTGAAGTAAAGGTGGCTAGAGCCAACTATAGGCACAAACAGTTTGTTGCTAAAAAAGCAGGGGAAGAGTCTAGTTGGCAGGACCTTAAAGAAGCTTGTAAAGCCAAAAACACAAAAGCTTTTTGGGACTTCTTTAAATGGGGTAGGGATGGACAACATGAGTCACCCCAAAATAATGCCCATGGGTTGAGTACTTTAAACCACAATACGCAGCTAATGAAGCAGGAGGTATAGAGGGAACACGGGTCCACATTTTCTACAATGAAGTAGTATTTACAGTAAGAGATGTGGACAGAGCATTAGATCTGGTGACCACGGGCCGCGCACCTGGAATAGATTGTGCCCCCGCCAATTTGTTTTTACACAATAAGGGAAGATGGCGATTGTATATCATGCATTTGGCAAATGCCATCGCCCAGGGGATGGAAGTTCCATTTTCATGGAAATGCGCGGAAATAGTTCCGGTGTTTAAGAAAGTGGACAAGTCGTTAGCAGGTAATTACAGGCCCATCAGCCTGATGGACTCTGTCCAAAAAATCATGGGACGGCTGGTTTGGGAAAAATACAGACGTGGATGGATGATAATAACATCTTGAGTCACCTCCAGGCTGGGTTTAGACCCAAGACCAGCACTATAGATCAGGTCTTCCGATTCATTATTTTATTTTGGCGCACTGTGGTTTTGGACAAAGGTAATCTTTACGCCGTCTTCGTAGACTTAAGGGCGGCTTTTGACTTGGTGCCCCGCATTAAATTGTGGCAAGTGCTGGAGGAATTAGGGATGCCCCCTGAGCTGCTGAGTTTGGTCGTCCGGTTACATGAGGGTACGTTTGCTCGGGTACAGTGGGGGGGCCAGGGAGATGTTACAGAACCCTTCCCCGTTGGGCGAGGGGTGAGGCAGGGTTGCGTCTTGGCACCTACCCTGTTCTCGCTCTTTGTGAACGGGGTAGCGAGTTTTCTCTCCCTGGTCCCGACCAATGAATCTGTGATGTGCGGTGAGTGAGTCCCGATCCTCATGTTCGGGGACGACACCTTATTAATTGCAAAAACCCCTAGTGGCCTGCAGTGTGCTCTTAAGCGCTTTTAGGACTTTTGCCTAGAACGGGGTTTGGAAATAAATATAGCCAAAACCAAGTATATGGTCCTTACTGACCGTAAATCTACTGGGTGTACCAAACCCTATAGAGGGAGGATATACATGAACAATTCTCCGCTTGAACAGGTTGAAGCTTTTACCTATCTGGGGGTTCAGACTAGCCAACTTGAACTAGCAGTCCTTAAGCATCGCCAGCAGGCAGGTATCCTCCTTAAAAGGTTTAAATCTTCTGTAACAAAACCCATTAGCCCACTGCTAGAAATATATGGGATGAAGGTACTTAGTTCGGCTCTTTATGGAGCTGAACTATGGGGTTTTGAAAAACTAGGGAGCCTGACACAAGCAGAAAATGAATTCCTAAGAAAAGCGACTAGCGTCCCGATAAGTACCCTGTTGCTACCTTTAATGTGGGATCTAGGGAAAAAATCTGTCCAAGATCTTGCTTTCCTGCGCCCGCTTTTGTATTGGCGCAGGATATGGACCACAGAAGAGCTTCAGCACTATGCTGAGGGCCTAAAAGAAATAATAGCTAAAGATTCCTCCCAAACAATTTGTTGGCTAAAGGCCATAAAGTCTCTGCTAATTAGTCTAGGGATGAGGGAACTTTGGGATGACCCGTCTAAGGCGGTTTTTCCCTCTAAAAAAGATTTAAAGACAAAATATTGGGAGATGGTTACATCAAATGCAAGAACGAAGGGCCTCTCCCTGCACCTTACAGGTCGCTTCCTTGAGTTCAAGGGATACCCTAAGCTGGAATTGTATTGGGATGTCATCGAAAAGCAACTGGACCGTAAACTTTATTTTCAAACTAGAGTAGGCTCCCTTCCAACAAGGTCATTCACAGCTAAATGGGTAGGTGAAAATCATCATGACAAATGCCTGAGGTGTATAGAAGAACAGGAGACGATAAGTCATCTCCTTTTTTTCTGTCCTCTCTATGTGGCCCCTATGTGGCCCCTAGAAAGATGTGGATTAAACCAATATGTAAATTAATAGGTTTCCGCCGACATGAGGAGGCGCTACGAATCTTGTGTACAGATCCCAATCCCCCAATTGCCATAGCAGTGGCAAAATTTGTAAAATGACCATGGATAATCCGGGTAAGAGCTTTATCAAATTAGTTTGAGAATACCATCTAAACTGTTTATTTATATTGTTAATGCTAGGATGTAGCTGGGACATGAGCCTTGCTATATAGCACCTGACCCACAAAACTTTTTAATGATTTTTTAATTATTGGAATATGTGATTTTATGTCTCACTTTTATGACTTAATTGTCGAATAAAGTTTATTTGAATTGAATTGTGATGTGTGTGTATAGTAACAGACTTCACCATGGTCACTTGCATGTCCAACAACTGTGTAGGTGGTGCATGTGTGCACATTGGGGTATTAGCAGCCAACATGCAACAGACATATGGGTGCAAGTCCAGGAGGGATATGGGTGCCATGGTTGATGCTCAGACTGGCAATTGCCCTATGTGGGCAGTTTGAGCAATTTTCAGCTTACGATGCCAGAGCTTGCCCTGTGATGTGCTGTAATCACTGTGGTGTGTGCAGTCACTGCAGGCGACTAATGTGGGACTAATTTTGCTATTTATATCCAGACACATCCACTGGCACAGGAGGGGACAGTGCCATAGAACCGGATGAGCCTCAGAGCCAGACTCCGCTAGCAACGGAGGAGTTGGAGGGACCATGTGGCATGGAGGGTGAGGGGAGCTACACCGAGGAGTCCTCAACACCATCCACCTCAGCTGAGGACCACAGCTATTCTCCCCCCACCACCACCGCCCTCCCATCGGCTCCCCTACCAGAGGTCTGTGGCAGCTCCCGTGTTCGGGAGCATGTCTCCTTCATGCCAGGCACCACACCCCCTGCCCCTGTGTCCCCTGCTGCCCTGAGTGTGGAGTCTGTGGACTTCCTTAAAGAGATCCATGTAGGGAAGACATCAATGCTGAGTGTCCTCCATGCACACACAAGTCTGTTCAACTGGTGTCGTTCATGGAGGGGATCTCATAGGGCATGTCTGCCCTACAGAGGACCAATCAGTCCATGGCCTCCTCTCTGATGGCAGCAGTGTCCCTCCTTCAACAGTCCCTCACCCCTCCTGCCTCTTCCCCAGCCACAATTCCTAGCACCCTACCTTCCCACAGCACACACACACCAGCAAAGTCACCCAAACACACATACACGGACAGCACACAAACACCCAAACCAAAGTCCAAACGTGCACGCAAGCAAAGTCAGGGGACTGATACCACACTCACAGAGGATGGTTTGCAAACACACACAGGCATCCACAACCACTCCGCAGTCCTCCGATCCCTTCCCCTACAAGAGCCCTACCCTTGCCTCACCTGCAACTCCATCTCCAAAGAAGCTCTTCCTTTGTGACCTTGGCCCCTTCCCCACCAAACCAGCAGATCCAGGGTACAGGGGAAGAGGAAGTCCCCACACACAGAGGGGAGTGCCCCTCACACCCGGGCACCATCCCCCAGGTGCAATCAGACTCAGGCCCCCACCCGCAAGTCCCGCCGTACCCAGAAGAGCAAAACCCCACCCCACCCCACAGCTCCACTGCACATTCTCCTTCCTCCATCCCCCAGGTCAGCACTCCACAGGTTTCCCCGCCACTCCCTGTCCCAGGTTCCCCCACTCACAGATACATCATCCCAAAATGCTCAGGCCCTCTCCACCTCCCACTTGCTCTTCCAATACCAGCACCACCAGTCTGCCTATTTGTGCAACTGGTGAGGGGACGGTGGCCCCCCCAGCTGTCCTGCCAACCTCACCTGAACCCCTTTCACCTCCCATGGAGTTAGGCACTGCAGTGGAGTCCACGTCAACCCAGTCTGATTTGGGACCTGCAGTGCGGACCCGGTCCACTACATCTGCCTACCTGCCCACTGCATTTGTTCCGGCACCCACCCCATCAGACTTGTGCCCCACAGTTGGGACGGCACACACCATGTCAGACACCTCCACTGCAGTTGCCAGTGACTCTCCTTCACCCACCAACCCTTCACTGCCTCCTTCTGCTGAGCCCTGATCGTGTCCCTGCGGTGCCTGCCATGACCCCATGTATGCCCCTCAGAGTGGATGTACCCTGTAGTTCACAGTGCAGGCAAGCAAAGGGTGACAGGTGTCACTCACGCCCAACTTGAACTCACTCTATGGACTGGACAGTGGCATTATGGACTATCATTTACAGTTTTTCCTTTGCTTAATGAAGCGTTTAATGTTGTCCTTGTGGCCTTGATTTTGATGTACATTATGTTGATGATGTTTGCCTTGACCTTGCTGTTATGATGCTGGTTTTCCAATGTTTGATACTGAGATGTCGATGTTATGTACTCCATGTGGTCCGTAAAATATGTATCCGGCTGTTTTTGGTATTCATGTCAACCTTTGCAGATAACTGGGTTTGTCATTATTAAGTTATTTTGCACAGTGCTGTCAACATTTCATTTGCATGGTCACATCTGTGGCTTGCACCCATGCACATATGAAGTGCTTCCCATCATCCAATTAGTAGATTTTCCTGACTGTGGGCACATCTCCACTGGACATGCAGGTGTGGGCATCATTGGTTTTGGAGTCAACTGTGTCCTCTGTGAAACTAGCTAGACATATGTATTGAATATGTGTAGATGACTTAAGGGACAATACTGTACACAGGCTGATGTGACTTGTGCCTACATTGGGTGGTATTTGATGGTTGACTGAACAAGTGTTATGCTGACATGACTGTGACATGTTGGACCTGTGTTTTGCACAGCTGTGCTTCCACAGGAGGTGAGTCCCCTCCAGTAAATGTGTTGTTCCCTGACATTGCCTGGGCCCATGGTGTGTGTTGTGTGGGCATGCCTGTGTGTGTTCCCACCCCTTTTTCTACACAGGCTGTGTTCCCTTAGTATGATTGTGTTGGTGATGTTTGCTGTGTTGTCCTGTGTTCATCGCACATCTTTGTCCGTGGCTTCCAGATATGTGTGTGCATGACTATGAATTGTCATTTCTGTGTGGTGATGATGTAGTCATACGCAGATGATACACAGCCAGGGCTCCACTGGGCACTTGTTTGTTCGCAATATCATGTAGATGTCCATAGGTTGTACCTTTCAGTGATTGAGACATGTGTACTGCTCCCACCTGTCAGGTTCAGAGGTGCAATGTTGGCAAGTTTCAGCATGTGTGCCTTGTGTTTCTCCTTGGCTTCTGCATTGTCTTGGGACTGTGTCAGGGATTCCAAAGGTTAATGGAGATTTGACGTCATAGCCATGTACCGCATGCTATGCAGTATGTCTGTCATTCACCATGGTTGTAGACTGTCCTTGTGTGATGAGTCTGTGCACCTAGGATTCTCACAACATTACTGTGTTTCTCATGGGTGCATGTGCAATGTTACCAGTCCATGTGGCTTCACTGATGCACATCAGTGCAGTTCAGGGTGTGTGGTGTTGTGGGTGGACAATTGTTAATGTTTGCATGGATGGGCCCCTTCCTCCCTTTTGTCCATGTTTGATGGGCTTTGCGAAGTGATTTGTTTTTGTGTCGGTGTGATGATCATTTGTGGCACAGGAGACATGTCTGTGTTTCCCAGTTTGCATGACATCTGCCTTTGGCATCACAGTGGACCTTTCATGCAGGCTTGTGTCACCCTAATGTATGGTCCCTGGGGGTTGTGCTGTTGTGGGTCTGTCTCATGCTGCTTCAATTACTGTTCATTCCAGCTTGTGTCACATGTGTCCGTTGGGATCACCCTCATCTTACAAATTCTGATTGCCCACTAAGGGGTGCACAATTGATGGCTTACTTTTGTATGGCACTGTGTCCACATCTGTGTCATTGTGGTACAGTCACCCTGATGTGTTGTGTAGTTGACTGGGGATGCTGAGACACACAAAAACACATGCTGTGAGAGATGTGTAGTGTGAGATTGCTTGTTTGTGTTTTTTGCATCTGTACCAGTGCATTGGTATTGCTGTTGTGGGCAATTGTCTGGATGTTGTTTTTTGGATTTTCCCTTCTGTCTCTGTGAGTCATATCTCATCATTCTGCACATTGATCCTGGTTGTCATGTCCCATTGCTGTCATGGAATGGGATTTTGTGACCTGACACCTACAGTCTACACAGGATATATTGCTTTGTGTGTGTATTTTAGAGATGTGTGTATGCATTATGATGGTCACCTCTGCTTTTGTGTCATTGTCAACTGTAAGCAATGTCAGCCACCATGGGTGTTGCTTATCTGCACATGGCTGAGTGAATGTTGTACTTTCACAGCACTGTTAGCCTCACCACGTCTATGTGGGTATGTGACACAACTGCTACTTTGCCACAGAATGTGTTTCATTTGTTGAGACCAGGAATCATACATGCTGTTTGCCATTTGCTGCTTTTACCATGATGAAACATTACTTTTTGTCACTGTGATGATGGGGTGTTTAGCCCCATTACCACAATGCTCAGCGTTTGCTGCAGTTTGGAACCACACAATTTACATCAGATCTACACAGTGATGGGGGTTAGAGCACATTGGCACAGTGCTATTGTGATGCTTGACTTGTGTAGTCCACACTCTGGTGTTGGTCACACATAGGCATGGGCGGAAAATCCGTTCTGCTCGCGGATTTTGCGGATTTTCGGGAAATCCGCAATCCGCGAGATTCGCGAATCTCCCGCAAAATCCGCAAATCCGCGAGCAGCGGATTTTGCTCGCACTGCTCGCACTGTTCGCGTGAGTTCGCGCCCCGCGAATAAGTGCAAAATTGCAGAAATACGATCTTAGCAAAACTGAAAGTAACTACTTACCAGGTTCAAAAGTTCAGGCTCATCATTAGTAGCCATTTCCTGTAGTGCTTCCTGAGGGGCCCCTCCAGAGTTCAGTTGCCAGTTGAAACTATTATGTGACCCTGCTCTGAACCTCAGAATAGTTACACATATGCCACAAAGGTCCTGAATTACAGCTAAGGGAGACAAGCAGGAGCCAGGCTGGAAGTTAAAATCCATTAATCAGCCCCTAATTCATTATTGTCAGTTGGGGCAGGGCAGGTGTTGTAACTAATTTTGCAACAATGAAAGCACTTAGCAAGTGCAAAAGATCACTAATCAGGGCGCACTAAGGAAGCAGGTGCCAGCTAAAAAAATATTCTGTGACACATTAATCAGCCCCAAATTAATTCAGGTCACTTGAGGCAGGGAAGGTGTGCTTTGCTTTGCCGAAAATAATGTACACTGGACAACCAGAGGGTGTGGTGATGAAACAGAGGGTGGCATGGGTGGGCCAGAGGGTGGCATGAGTAGTCAGAGAGTGGCAGTGGTGACAGAGAGTGGCAGTGATGAAGAAGAGTGTCCCAAACAGGCTGGACACGTAGAAACAACAAGTTCGCAAAACTTGCGACCCGACAGGTAAGTTCGCAAATTGCGAAATTGTGAAAAACCCTCGCGAACTGGCAGAAACACGGGCGAACACAAAAAAAAAAAAAATCCGCAAATTCGCGGGAATTTGCGGATTTTGCTGATTGCGAATCCGCAAATCCGCAAAATTCGCGAACGCGAGATCCGCAAAATTCGCTCATGCTTAGTCACACATGTGATGGTAGTTATATTGTGTGTTCAAAATCATATTAACTGTTGGGTGTATTTGTCAAACAATACGCACTGTTGTCATGATGTTATGGGGGATGTATTTTTCTGGCATACCTGAGGTAGATGTATGATGGATGTGTGGCGCATGACCCATCCTATGGGTGGGGGTGTTGATATTGATAGTCAGACAGCCCGCTATGAGTGGGGGTGGCAGTAGTGATGAACGACATGGCACATATGGGTGAGGTGGCAGTAGTGATAGACAATATGCCCCTATGGGTGGGGTGGCAGTAGTCATGGGCAACATGCCCCTATGGGTGGGGTTGCAGTAATGATAGACAACATGACACATATGGGTGGGGTGGCAGTAGTGGAGTACAACATGCCCCTATGGGTGGGGTCGCAGTAGTGGTGGCCAACATGCCCCTATGGGTGGGGTTGCAGTAATGATAGACAACATGACACATATGGCCTCTATGGGTGGGGTGGCAGTAGTGGAGTACAACATACTCCTATGGGTGGGGTGGCAGTAGTGATAGACAACATGACACATGTGGGTGGGGTGGCAGTAGTGATAGACAACATGACACATATGGGTGGGGTGGCAGTAGTGGAGTACCACATGCCCCTATGGGTGGGGTGGCAGTAGTGGAGTACAACATGCCCCTATGGGTGGGGTGGCAGTAGTGGAGTACAACATGCCTCTATGGGTGGGGTAGCAGTAGTGGAGTACAACATACTCCTATGGGTGGGGTGGGAGTAGTGATAGACAACATGACACATGTGGGTGGGGTGGCAGTAGTGGTGAGCAACATGCCCCTAAGGGTGGGGTGATTTAGAAAAGGGGGTGGTGATGAACAGAGTGTCTGAGTTAAACAGACCACTCTCACCCAGTCCAAAGATCAGGGCTTGATCCATCACCGTTATTTATCTCACTGCCCCATCCCAGCTCAGAACCTGGCTATATGCAAATCAGTCTGTCCCTGGCCCAGTGCATCATGGGAACAGGGCAGACTAAACTACCAAGCCAATTCTTCACCAGAAAGGAGACAACCAGAGGGTGTGCTGATGAAACAGAGGGTGGCATGGGTGGGCCAGAGGGTGGCATGAGTAGTCAGAGAGTGGCAGTGGTGACAGAGAGTGGCAGTGATGAAGAAGAGTGTCCCAAACAGGCTGGACACGTAGAAACAACAAGTTCGCAAAACTTGCGACCCGACAGGTAAGTTCGCAAATTGCGAAATTGTGAAAAACCCTCGCGAACTGGCAGAAACACGGGCGAACACAAAAAAAAAAAATCCGCAAATTCGCGGGAATTCGCGGATTTTGCGGATTGCGAATCCGCAAATCCGCAAAATTCGCGAACGCGAGATCCGCAAAATTCGCTCATGCTTAGTCACACATGTGATGGTAGTTATATTGTGTGTTCAAAATCATATTAACTGTTGGGTGTATTTGTCAAACAATACGCACTGTTGTCATGATGTTATGGGGGATGTATTTTTCTGGCATACCTGAGGTAGATGTATGATGGATGTGTGGCGCATGACCCATCCTATGGGTGGGGGTGTTGATATTGATAGTCAGACAGCCCGCTATGAGTGGGGGTGGCAGTAGTGATGAACGACATGGCACATATGGGTGAGGTGGCAGTAGTGATAGACAATATGCCCCTAAGGGTGGGGTGGCAGTAGTGGTGGGCAACATGCCACTATGGGTGGGGTGGCAGTAGTGGAGTACAACATGCCCCTATGGGTGGGGTGGCAGTAGTGGAGTACAACATGCCCCTATGGGTGGGGTGGCAGTAGTGATAGACAACATGCCCCTATGGGTGGGGTGACAGTAGTGGTGGGCAACATGCCCTTATGGGTGGGGTGGCAGTAGTGGAGTAAAACATGCCCCTATGGGTGGGTGACAGTAGTGATAGACAGCATGGCACATATGGGTGGGGTGGCAGAAGTGGTGGGCAACATGCCCCTATGGATGGGGTGGCAGTAGTGGTGGTCAACATGCCCCTATGGGTGCGGTGGCAGTAGTGATAGACAACATGACACATATGGGTGGGGTGGCAGTAGTGGAGTACAACATGACCTTATGGGTGTGGTGGCAGTAGTGGAGTACAGCATGCACCTATCGGTGGGGTGGCAGTAGTGGTGGCCAACATGCCCCTATGGGTGGGGTGGCAGTAGTGATGGCCAACATGCCCCTATGGGTGGGATGACAGTAGTGATAGACAACATGACACATATGGGTAGGGTGGCAGTAGTGGATGCCAACATGCTCCTATGGCTGGGGTGGCAGTGGTGATGGCCAACATGCCCCTATGGGTGGGGCGGCAGTAGTGGTGGGCAACATGCACCTACGGGTGGGGTGGTAGTAGTGGAGTACAACATGCCCCTATGGGTGGGGTGGCATCAGTGATAGGCAACATGGCACATATGGGTGGGGTGGCAGAAGTGGTGGGTAACACCCCCCTATGGGTGGGAAGGCAGTAGTGGAGTACAACATGCCCCTATGGGTAGGGTGGCAGTAGTGGTGGCCAACATGCCCCTATGGGTGGGGTGGCAGCAGTGATAGACAACATGACACATATGGGTGGGGTGGCAGTAGTGCAGTACAACATGCCCCTATGGGTGGGGTGGCAGCACTGGTGGCCAACATGCCCCTATGGGTGGGGTGGCAGTAGTGATGGTCAACATGCCCCTATGGGTGGGAGGCAGTAGTGATAGCCAGCATGACACATATGAGTGGGGTGGCAGTAGTGGTGGCCAACATACCCCTATGGGTGGGATGGCAGTAGTGATGGCCAACATGCCCCTATGGGTGGGGTGGCAGTAGTGATAGACAACATGACACATATGGGTGGGGTGACAAATGCAAAAATAACAAATGATGGACAGAATGCAGAACAATGTCATACATTCACCCCAGTACAGAGATCTGGGCCTAAATCCATCGTTTTTTTGCACTCCACACAACCCCAGTTCAGACATGGCCATTTGTAAATCAGCCTTGACCCTGTGCCTCATGGGAACAATCCAGCCCGAACTGCCAAACCATGTCTTCCCTGGACCGGAATAAAGCATCCTAGGACCGGTTTCTGGCTATCAGCCGTCTTCAGGATAGCTTGACTCCAGAGGCGTGGAGAGCACGGGACTCACATCTGAGCATACCCGTTCCAATTGGGGTGACAAATGCAAAAATAAAAAATGATGGACAGAATGCAGAACAATGTCATACATTCACCTCAGTACAGAGATCTGGGCCTAAATCCACCGTTTTTTTGCTCACCACACCACCCCAGTTCAGACATGGCCATATGCAAATCAGCCTCATGGGAACAGTCCAGCCCGAACTGCCAAACCATGTCTTCCCTGGACCGGAATCAAGCATCCTAGGACCAGTTTATGGCTATCAGCTGTCTTCAGCCAGGATAGCTTGACTCCAGTGGCGTGGAGATTATGATGTTGGTGTTTGACAGTCTTGCCATGTCGGCCTTTCTGACAAAAGAAGGCTGTCAAAGACCGACTTTGGGGGCCCTTTGCAGGACCCCCTTGTCCCCTGGGTTGAGGCC
The DNA here is from genome assembly GCF_964263255.1 of Lissotriton vulgaris. Lineage (NCBI taxonomy): Eukaryota > Metazoa > Chordata > Amphibia > Caudata > Salamandridae > Lissotriton > Lissotriton vulgaris. The sequence goes on along the minus strand of NC_141689.1, from coordinate 1,170,108,259 downwards.
CTGGGTGCACCAATGCTGCCCCCCTCACCTGCCTGTGTTGTGTGGCAGAGATTTGCAAAAACCTCCACTTTACAATGGGAGCAGCACTAATTTGGTATGTAGAACGTTGACTTATGGTCAGGCTTTTCCCTCACCAAAATGGTGTCGGACGGACGCGAGTTGGACCAACATTGCAATGAGGGCCTTAATATAAAGCATAATTTAATTACAATATACAGAAATACAAATCTATTTAAAAAATGTTTAAATTAAAAAAGAAAGATAGGAAAATATACAATTACATAATGATATCAACTTTCCTAGCAAACAATAAAATAGCAAAATCATTACCTATTCATTTAATTTCAATTAATAATTTAAAAACACAAATCAAATTTAAATAGGAAATCTAATTCCACAAACATTATTTTACAAACAGTTATCATTAAATAAATTCTTGTTGTATTAATGATAATCATATAAAATGATACATACTTAATTACAATTAATACATTACTTATAAATATAAAAATAATATATATTTATCTTCTCCACAGCCTACTCACCTAAAGAAAATAACACTGCAATAAAAATACTTGTGTAATAAACATATACAAAGTAAAATGCATATTAAAAGACTAAAACAATAAAAAAATTATACAATCATAAATACAATAATCCATTTATATACTTGAGGAAATATTTAATCAACAAGAAAAAAATACATATATATTCCCCTACCTGCAACTAAAATATAGCTTAAATAAATCTCTGTAAACAATTTAAATGATGAACAGATTGTTAATTAATTAACAGATAAAAACGAATTAACAATATTTTTAATTATTTCCAATATATTTAACTCCCCACCATTTATCCCCACAAACCTGACAACCTGCTACAAAAATATAACTTACTATTAGTAATAATAAATTGCAATTTCAGATTCAAAATTTAATATAACAAACATATAAATTATTAATAATTTGATATTAAAAACAAATTACCAATAAATTATCTTTCTAATTAAAATAACAACCCCATGCTCCTACAAACCCAACAACCCGGTTTAACACAAAAAATTGCTTATACAATTTTTGAAGAAAAAAGTCACTTACAATTATTCACTAAGGGCCTCATTTGTGGGGTTTTGGTGTAGAGGAGCGCAGCAAATCACCTTGCTGCGCTGCCCTAAGTTCCATGTCAAAGTGAAAGGGCAAGAATGCACCAAATGTATCCAATACGGTGCAATCCTGTCCTTTACGCTTGCGCTGGTGTCGTTTTGGCAGCCTAGCAACAATGCAGACACCCTTGCACCATGGTGCAAGGGTGCCTGTGTTGTAGGGAGGACTGCTTTTGGGTAAGAAGGGGCACTTTTCTGCATGAACACAATCCAAAGAGATGCATTCCTCCTTCTATGTGCTCTAGAATGCAGAATGCAGCACACATCGAAAGAGGAAAAGATTAATTACCAGGTTTACAAGTACGGGTAAATCTGGGAATGCGTCAAAACCTATGGGAGTTGCATGGAAACCTCTACTGCAAAGGCCATCGAATGCATCCTATGCACAGACTAAAGCGATTCAGCGATTTGTGCTGCATTTCCATTCTCAAGATATATGAGGCCACTCAAAGCCATGCAATGTGGCTTAGCATGGTTTCATAAATCTGACACAGAGCCTGGCGTCATGCACGTACCACTTTGCATGATGCAAGCGTGACACAAGGCTCATAAATATGCCCCAATATTTTATAAAAATGAATAACAATATAGCAACAATACTAACACCTAAATAGGGATGGACTGGCTACCGGGCGTTTTGGCATGCTGCAGAGCTGGAGGCTGATGTCACTGCGGTGGGGGCTAATTTTATTGATGGAGACCTACGTGTGCTTCAAAATAAACAAAGCAAAAGACAATTCCGTTCAGCACACACAGGCCCCATCAACGAAATCAGCCCCCAGCTCGGCAGCATGCCAAAACGCCCGGTAGCCAGTCCGGCCCTGCACCTAAAATCATCATAATAACTAAAACACATTCAAATGATGACAAAACAATATTTTTTACAGCTACATTACTGGAAACAAAACAAAAAAAACAATATTCTTGAAAAATGATATTATTTACCAAAGCAGCTGATATTCCTCACAACAATATTCTATAGCATATTATTTTTGAGTCACAATAGTTTCCAATATTTTTAATTCTATATTTTATCCAAACACCAACATGAATTAAGCTTAGATTCTAGTTCAAACTCTTCAACACAAACCTACCAGGCTTTGCCTCCCAGCTGACAGGCAATACACAATCTCTGAGCTCACCCTTAACACAGTCCTTCTTCCCAACACTGCCTATTAAATAATGTGAAAAGATGGACAGCTCAAACCTGCGATGGTGGTGTGGCTACCGCTGCACCTGTAGTCTGACCGCGCTATAGCAAGTTGGAAAGTCAGAGCGCCATGGGACCGCGGCGGCCTCCAGGGATTTGCGATCCTTGGTGGTCTTGCAGCGTGCTGAGGACCCTAATATGCTGGTGGTGCCTGTGGCACCACCAAGCATATTTGGAGTTTCCTCACTGCCATAGTTTTCATGGTGGTGAGCCTGTCCTACAGGGTGCCCTGGTTAACCCTGGGTGAAGTCCTACGGTACGCTCGTGTAGTCTGTGAAGTTTGCTCTACATCACACTACGCGAATTGCACGTAGCACAGTGCAAACACGAGTAGCAGTAATTTTTTGCTTGCTCGCGGTCATCAACGTCAAGTTGGCAACCACGAGCGAGCAAAATGACATCCTGGCGAGACTTTTTCCTCATTCGCGATCAGCAACATCAAGTTGCTGATTGCGAGCGTGGAAAATAAACCTCCCGGTGAGATTCTCAACGTGGGGAGGTCAGGTTTCTCATTGAGAGTGGTCCTGAATGCTCGCGACCACTCGCGATGAGAAACTGCCAGTCCACATTGAGAAAGCTGCTGCTCGAGTAGAAATCTAGTCGAGCAGCAGAAAACGACCGCTTGCACTGTGCAAGATGCAGTTTCCACTGTTTGCACAGTGCGGACTTGCATCGGCATTGTGCAATCAGTGTGATCAGTATTTTGCACAGCGCACTACGCAGTTTGTGTAGCTATGCGTAGCTCGTGTAGTGAGAAGTGCACTTCGTGTAGCTATGCGTAGTGTTACTACACGAACTACGCCCAGGGTTAGCCCTGGTCTATCTGCACCAGGGGATACATGCAGGGGGCACATGGTGTGGCCCTGTCTGCATGCTCCCCTAGTTGCTGCAGGGCATGGACGTAACAGTGCATGCCCTGCAGGAACAAGCAATGGTTTTCCCATTGCAGTGCCTTGCCAAGGCTCACATATGAGCCTTGCACTGCACTGCTGTGGGGCAGCCACTGTAGGAGCACCCGACCTGGATTCCTGTCAGAATCTTACGGGCGGTCGCATTATGACTTTGAAAGTGTGGCAGCGGGGCGCTGGTGTGGCGGACCGCTGCCACACCACTCAAGTCATAATAAGGCCCTTTATTTGGTAGTACTTGTAGAGAGTCTAGAAGTGTATTCATTTAGAATTTGGGTTTTCTTTTTATGTGATAATCAAAAGCACTTTAAAGCAAATATGCTACTTTTAACAGCATGCTTTTGAACTATAAGTTTTGTTTTTCTCCATTTACACAGGGGTTTCATTTTTTTTTATGGTAAATGTTGCCATTCAGCAGGCGCTTCAGCCAATACCCATACTTAGGTACATCAAACTCAAAAACTTTTATGAGAATTTAGGGCCTGATTACAAATTTGGAGGTGCATGAGCACCACAAAACATGTGTGCCGACCTCTCACAAGATTACGATCTTCCTCATGTCTGGAGGGCTTTTTTTGACAGTCCCATGGCAGTGCCTCTGAAATGTTGTTTGGCGGGCTGTTTTTTGGCAGTCAATGGCAGCACCTCTAAAATGGGCACTGCAATGGGAACGTCAAAATAAGTTCCTGCACGGTACAGACTGTAAAGTCCATACCTTTCTGAAACTGGGGTGCATCCACACAGGGGGAACATGTTGTGCACCCCTGAATGTATCCCCTTGCACATCAGCAACGGGGGGCCCAGGGCCATTTTGTTTCAGGACCTTCAGCCTTTTCAAGGAATAAAAACCTTAATGTCACCGCTGGTGGTCCTGAAACTCGTATTATGCAAGGCGGCATGGCAGTGTCACCACCAGCATATATCTGAGGCCCTGACTGTTGCGCCACTGCCAAGGAATGACAGTTCCCTGGCGGCAGCAGCAGTGCAATGGCAGTCCAACAGCCAAAGTTGTGATATGGCAGTTGGACCGTCGGTGCAGCATTTGCTGGACTGCCAGTGCCACGCCCCGTGGGTCCAGTGTTTCTCCAACCAGACTCATAATTAGGCCCTAAGTAAACTAACCTTACAGGTCAGTTCAGTCACAATAGTACAGTATACAGAAGATGGGTTTCAATGTATGAAACAAGTTAGGTTTGGAAAAAGATACAACCATTTGTTATTGATTTCATATATATTCTAAAAAACAAACCAAAACAAAACATGTAATTAATCAAGCAGTCCGGCAAACAGGTAGAGACCTACGCACCTTTTTTCTAACCTGATCAGGTATATTTGGTGTGTCCTACTCACTAAATCTCAAATTCAATTTTCGTTTCATAAGCAAACAGGTTGAGTGTCTGTCAATCAGTGGTGCTGCTGAAGCTCGTTTGTCAATGATGCAGTGATGTAATCTTTGGTGAAAACAGAGTATTGTAAAGTTTGATTTCATGTTTTTTTGTGTGGCTTTCTTTGCAGCGGCTACTACAGAAGCACATGGGGAGTGTTGCAAACCTGTAGAAACTATGGTGCTTCATTTCTAGGTTCTGCAAGTTAGCAGGCAGATAGGCCCAATTGTTCTGAACAAATAATTCATCTAATACATTCTGAATGCTCCAAGAAAACATACTGAAGGGGCAGATTCACAAACAAGTCCGAAACCTACAGCAAGCTTTTGGAATTCATCAGAATGTACAAAGTTACTCTTGGAAACCTGCATTCTTTCAGGCTTTTAATTGCAGGCAGGAAACATTTTGTGTTTTGTGGCTGCTCAAGAGCACTTGCTATATTTTGTCTTCACTGGAAAATCGTTTTTCATCATGGGGAAACCTCATCCCCTACATCCCATCAGTTTGAGATATGTTCCCCTCCTCTTCCTTCCATAGTCAGAGATTTCCTCGGATCCTGATGAGAATTAATCTATGAACATTTCTAGTGAGAAAATTACTTGGATGCCAAGCGCTGTATCATTATCTCATTCTGAGCAATACTCAGAGGCTGTACCAGTCCATGCATTTGTTGTCCGTGAAATAAGTTGGTGTGCAGGGCATAGGTTAACTTGGAAAATCTTTGAGTTGGTACATGAGAGGCAGACAGCACAGCTCGGGAACATAGAGAGGCAATTACAGCATCTCTTAGATTGCTATCAGCAGATTATGCTGTAACTCTGACATTTTTCCAATTAATGTAAGAGCCATACAGAGCAGAGTTTCAGGAAGCACCAGTGAAGGAACCGAATTCAGATTTACTAAACTCTCAAAGGAACTTGCTCCTCTGCGTTGCATGAAAAGCATAGAGCAGCAATGTGCCATATTTGCCAATATGTGACGCACATCCGCTCTCTCCTTGAGCTGGTACACTTTTGGCTTACTAGGGCAATTGCAGGCACCGTTGTCCCAAATTGCAGTATGACTAGATTTTTGGTGCAGGAAGGGATACCTTCCTGTACAAAACAACTGTTAGAGGCTTATTCTTCTCTGTAAATGTGTTGTAGGATGCAACACATATGAAAAGAGGAAGTAATGAGGAGAAATAAAGAGATATCTCCTTGTTGGGTTTACAGACTTTAGTAAGTCTGGGTTTGTGTCAAAATACATTGGTGGATGCACTAGAACGCTCATGTTCAACCCATGTAACACCTCCCCGATTAAATGTAACACAAGGAAGCCCTAAGCACTGCTTTCAATTACCTTTTTTTTTCTAACTCAAAGCTGAGTAAATCCTTAAAAACATTTTGCGTTGTGGCTGTTCCAAAAACGTGGGGCACCAACAAAGGAAGATGTTAGTAAATCTGGACCTAGGTCTGTGACTGTACAGCACCTAGAGAGGAATTATGATCAGCCACAGTTTGATAAAATAGGGAAGCTTATACAATTTTGGGTGTAAAAATCTCCAACTTCCCACCAATGTTCATATATTTACTGATTCTAAAATCTTCTTGCATTTTGATCTGTTTAAAAATGTGTGGGGTTTTTCTCTGTAAAAGGGATGTTTGGGCATGTAATCTGACTTACACCTGCATATAGCTTTGGGAATCAGGCCCAAAGAATTTTGGAATCATTATTGACATTTTATTTGATTATGGGATTCTTATTGCATATTATTATTATTTTATTCTTAAACAGGAAAAGGTAATTCAGTTAATGCAATCAGCATAAGAAAGCAGGTGCTTCTGTCATTTCTTTGCTCATGTCTAGTGGGAAGCCCCTATTTCTTCACACAATTGCAATCCCTGTGAAACGTAGAATCTGCATATTGTTGAATAACTTCACTTTCTTTTCTTCGGACTTTCTAAATATTTTCAGAATTTTCAACTTTGTACAATAACTACTACATTAAATGGAACACAAACTTCAGCTTATTCAAAATATTGAAACTTTTTTGGTATTGCTTGCTGTCTCTCTTCAAACTATAGTTTACAATTTCAAGGGGAGGTGTGCCATATGCACTTATGTATTTTCCAATAGAGGCAGAATTCATAAAACCCTTTGATATCATGCCCAATGGCTAGTATATACCCTGCGTTTAGAAATGAGGTGAAATGTTTTTCCTCTGTGTATCATTTTTGAGCACCAATGTACTCTACAATGTCTCTACACTGCTTTCTGCCGAAAACAAGCAGGTGCAGTATCAGTTTTGCTCTTTATATCTCTAGGTAATCCAACTTAGCTTCAGGCTGTTATTCAGGAAAAAAGATTAAGGAACTTTATAAGGAATTCTCTAGACTACAGTAGTTCTTTTTGTATCAAATCAATAAAGCATAATGCCTCCAGGTCTGTAATATACTCAGCTCTCCTCAGGAATATATATATTTTTAAATCACAACCTGCTAGATATGTATCACCTGTTGCCATCCATGTTAGTGTTTTGTAGCAAATATATTGCATGACTCGGTTTCACTCAACTGTATACCATCTGTATTACATGGGATACATTCGGTAGATCTCTGGGTACTTTTGGTCATAGATCACGTTTTATATGACAGAAGGCATATTCCTTGGAAAAGAGTTAAACATTAACAAGTAGTGACACAGAGCCCGATTTTGTAACTTTCAAATATGATGCCTTTCAACAGACCACTAGTTAACTGGATGAAAGAGGCATCGATATCCCAGACATGAAGCGTCCATCTACTATTCCTCTATGCTTCGTCTCTTTCCGTGTCCATAAAGTGAAACACCCAGGATGCTGATCATTCCATTGACATGTCTCGACACAAACAAACACCTTGTTGAGGTTATTATTAGATATACATTGTTTTTGTTCTCCCTACCATTATGGCCTTTTTCTTGTCCCCTATATGGTGTTCACAGCATCGTGGTGGGTAATGGTGTCGACAACAGAAACTTTCTGGTGATGGTCAGTCAATCAGAGTGTGGCGGATTGGCAAATCGGCTGATGGATTTGCCAATTCCGAATGCATGACAATAGATAAAGCTCCCTTGTCCAAAGATGTGTTTTCACGTCTCTTTACTAGATTCACAAATTCTCCATGGATTTGCAAATGCATGCATGATCTGCAAATTAATAGGCCAGGTATCTCTAAAATATGACTTTTTCATACCCTAACTGGAAACTTTTTAAATGCTAATTTCCCCAAAACCGTTGACTGGATTTACATCAAACCATATAAAGGGTTTTCTCTGAGTCAAGTTGTATTTAAATGCCATATTTGGCGTAATTCTTTTCAGATGTTTTTATGTACAGAAAAGAGAAGTATTCTGTGAGGGTTAAAGTATTGCTTTTGAAAACCTACTCTCTTATTTTTAAGCCCACTCATCTGCACAGAAGTTGCCATTAAGAATTCAAAGTGGGTGTACTTTATTTGGAAAGTTCTGTGCATATTCATTGCAAGGTGGCAAAGTTATAAAAAAAATTTTTTTTTAATCGGATCCCTAATTTTACTAGAACACACCCACACACCATGCATACACACACACACAGACACACACACATTACCTACTGGCAGTCGCTAGTAGGTAGTTATAGTTAGGACCAAATTTCCATAGGAAAGCCCTTTTTGTTTTGCCAATAACTTTGGTGCCGCTTGGCCTATCTCCATGACATTTTCAAAAAACTTCCCCTTTTTGGTTCAGCTGCGGTGTTGAATGTTTCGAGGTGATCCATCAAGCAGGGACCGAGAAAAAAGGGGGTCCAAAAATTCGTTTTCCCAATGTTATGTCTAAGGGGATTTTATTGGTTTTTAACACGACTACAGCCTGAACCGCTGAACGGAATTACACCAAATTTGGAAGAGCACTAGATGTTGGTCCAGAAAGTTGGCTTTTTGTTATTTGGTGTATATCCGTTTGGTACTTTCAGAGATATTTAAGTTTAAGATATCAGGTAGCCCATAATCCTACTGAAATGCTACTGACATTTGACTGGCTGCCAACACTTCAACCAGAAAGTGTTGGCAGTCATCTTGGGACTCGGAGAACCAAGTCCCACCAAATATGAAAAAAAAGATAAAGGGGCACGGTAGAAACACCCTGACCTATAGGTGTCTTGGGGGGGATCTCACTGGGATGCAGCAGATCCCAAAAAAAAAACATTTAAAAAAAACAATCTCAACAGGATCAATGGAACCAGCTGAAGTTGTTTAAAAATATGAAGTGCGGACTCCCGTGCTTCATTATTAATTGGTCCCTGGGTGGGTCAGGTCTCGGGGGCAGTGTACAAATAATGGTGGGGGTGGCTTTTTCAGTGAATTTCTAAGTTTTTAAAAATTCAGTTTCCAAACTATAACACCCCTATAACCTTTGCTTTTTTCAGTGAATATATACATATACATTCTCTGAAAAAAACAAAGGTTACAGGGACATTATAGTAAGGCTCAGAATTCACACGCACAAAACCATTGAAATTCAGCAGTTACAATGAACTGAGCTAACTACAAATTAATGTACCCACAATGCACTGCTTCTGCCTAACATATTACATCACTCATGACATAGTCAGTGACATCACTCATGACACCTGAAGTAACATCACTGATGACATCATTCAGTGAGTGTAACTTTCACAAACATTCCTGAGACTTGAAGATATATACTAAGCTACAACGTAAGTTAAATTACTATTCTTTCTGTACTGGCTTATACTATTTCTAACATATGTAGTCTGAGAGGCTATGTGACTGTCTTTATCAGTGTGTGAGTCAGTTTTCAGAGTGCCTGTATGGGTGTGCGTTGCTGTATGGATCTGTTAGTGGGTGTGTGAGGGGCTGTATAGGTCTGTCAGTGGGTAGATAGGAGGCTGTATGGCTCTGTGAATGGGTTTGTGGGAGGTTTCTTGGGTGTACGAGTAGACATCAGAGTAGCTGTGTGGGTGTATGAGTAGTTGCCCTCAGTAATCTGCTGCCATGCCCTTGACCTGTTCCTCACAACAGTGTTCTAATGAAGAGCTAGACTGCTAACAGTCTATGTTTATTACAAAAGTGTGGTACGCCTGATGTAATCAAAACTGTAATACCTAAGGCATTTCCTTTAGAAATTAGAAACATGAGAGAGTCTTATTCCCATAGAAATTATGGTTAGTGCTCTAAAATACTGAAATGAGGACATATTTTCTGAGTTCTCAAATTATGACAAAGCACTTTTAAATGATTTGCTATATTTATGTTTTTATTCCAGTTGATCACTTGAATGTATTTTACACTTAGGGAGAGGATGTGGTGTTATGGCTATAGCTGCAGAATGTAGAACCAAGAAAAGCCCACCTCAAGGAGGAGTGGGGGCTTGGCGGTGCGGAAATCACCCGAGTCTACTCTTACCCTCCTTATATAATAAAGTGGACCAGAAAAACGTTCGTCTGCAGAGAGAACCACCTTTATTACAATAGCCCGGGCTATGGAACAGAGTCCCAAGCTAGTCAGAGACAAAACCCAGGAGGCTGCTGCTTCACTCCACAGTGAACAAGCCTTATATACATTTTTATTCCACTCTTTTGGCATTCAGTCCATTGTTCAATCAGGGCGGTGTTTGTAGTTGATGACCTGATCAAGGCGGTGTTTGTAGTTGATGACCTGATCAAGACTCGGTCAGCCAGACCATTGTTCAATCAGCTTGATCAAGGCTCGGTCAGTCAGACCATTGTCCAGATGACCTGATCACGGTGTCAAGGATGTTTACCAAGCAGGGAACAGAAGATGAAAAACAAGCTTGTTTACACAGGGCGTAGGTGTCCCATGGCTCTCTGCTGATGAATTGGTTAACTGCAAAGAACAGGGGGCTTAGGTATGTTTTTTTAGCGTCAGGGGAAATGGAGGCTGTAGGCAGGGTTTTGTCACAAGATGGCAAGACATGGAGAAATGTAAGGAAATTAATAGGACCTTGTAAAAATTTATTTTCTTCAGACACTCCTTTTGCCAGTGAGGGGCAAAACATGTTCTTAGGAAATGTCTATCAGCATTAGGTCGCCAATCTCTTGTTGAAGCATTATCCTTACGTTGGTGTCACGTGTACTGACCAGGGAACTTTTAAGGGCCTGTGTGCACATAGCACAAAGCATAGGCAAGCATTGGATACACAGGCAGCAAGAGACGATGACTGCTGTTCCTAAGGCAAAAAAATTGAGGATCCCCCATCCCCATCTGGAAAGGAGGCCCCAAATCCAGCCCATGAGGGACCAGTCGTCTTGTTGTTGATGAATCTCAGAGGAAAGTTTATGAAGATGTTGGATAGCTTGATAGACTGATGGAGCATTATCAGGAATGTAAATGCAGCAGCTGGAGCCGATTAGTTTACATACACCACCACGGTCAGCAAGGATAATTTCAAGTTCCATTCGACGTTGTAGTGTCATCAGGCGGTCCGCCTGCAGCTCTGCAGTGATGTTGCCCAATGCCCCTGCTGTTTCATTAATGTTTGCCTCCACCACTCGGGTAAGGTGTCCTATGTTGCGGCTGTTGACCATAGTACCCAAGAACGGCAGGAAACCTTTGAAGAAGTCCCCCGCCTCCTGTCCTGCAGTGTCATCGGCCTCAATTACTCTCCTAGGCATACGATGGTGGAGGTGGGGATTGGTCGAGTGATGTATCCCAACAGCAGTAAAGGTAGGGGAAGAAGAATGGCCAAATAACACACACCTGACCAATTTCCTGAAAGCCTGGTATAAGCAGACTGTCCACAAACAAAATAGGTATTTGGAGAAGCGATTAGGAGTGGCGGTGAGGTAATATTCAGTGTACTGACTATTGCGCAGTCTCTGAATCCTACCTCCCGGGTCCCCCGTCCTTTTATGCACACTTGGCCATGCGTGTTGATCACATTGATAGCCTGCAATTTGGTGGGAACTTTGCGTCTGGACCAAAAGCGGGAGAAGATTATTCTACTTGAGGTGTTGAACACAACAATCTCATTGCGTTCAGCATGAGAGATGTTCAAGATGTCAGATGTCGTAGTAGGGCAGAAAGGATTACTGACATTGCCTGTTCTGTTTTGGGTGAAAGTTTAATAAAAATCGCCAATGATGGAGCTCGTTTTTCTATTGATCGTATATGCATCGGTGAAGAGCATCCTCCAAGCCAGACAGGACCCAAAAACAGAAAATGGATAGACGAAAGTGTGTGTCATATAGTGTGGCATGAGCCCACATACCCAACAGTTTGAGGTATTAATCACAAGCTGATGCTGGTGCAATAATTGAACAAAAGTATTGTTCATGAATTTCAGGCGTCTTGGTAGTTCATGGGGTGACAAGTTGGGATGGAGATGTTCTGCAGGTGTCGGTGTCATAGCCAGAGGAGCTGGGGCAGAGGTCAGTAACAGAAACCATCCCACAACAAGCAGGATGAGGAGAGCAAAATGTATAACTATCAAGGAAAGGAAGCATTTATTGTTCAGAAGTTTGACATATTTCTTGTGCGTTTCAGACCCTCGGACCGCTGCCATTGTGCTCAGCCTGTTGTCACTAGCGGCTGTCTGTGATTGGTGGTTGCTTCACTGGATGTGGAAACCAAGAGTCCTACGGACTTCCCATTGGTCCAGCATACCAGCCCCGGTTTCAGCCAGAGATATCACAGCCCTACAGCCTATTAAACACCAGACAGAGTCAAGGGCCAGCCAAGTTGTAGCGAGTGGAAGAAGGTATGGAGTGGTCTGAAAAGAGAGCTTCTTGTTCCTTCCTCTGGTCCTGCAGAGGAGGGATGACTGGACCCCCTAAGATTTGATCAGTTTCGGCTTTCGTAGTGGTGTAATGAAGCTGAGCATCACTGAATGGGACAAAGGTCGGTACTACTTCTGTGTCGCAATCTGGCAGGCCTTCTTTCACCCATTGGTCGTACGGGAGGGGGAGAGGCACCCTTTTACAATGGGTAGCATGTATCCAGTTCTTTCTCCCTTTGACTTTTACAGCAGTGTGGGTGGCCAGAAGAACCTGTTGGGGTGCGACCAGCGGGGCTCCAGACACTTTGCACGCTGAATATTTTAGATCACCACCCAGTCACCTGGTTGAATGGTGTGACCTGGGCCTTAGCTCTTGTCGGAGATAGCAGCATGTACCTGATAATAAAGAGTACGAAAAGAATCGGTTAACTGGTACAGGTTGTCAGTCAATACTGGAAACACATCATCAGACAATTTCTTTGGCCTTGGTACACCCCATACATTAGCTAGTCTACCGTATACCAATTAGGGAGATAATCCTATCCTTGAGTGGGCAGTCATCCTTACTGACAAGAGAGCAAGGGGTAGGGCATCTACCCAGGTATTGCCTGTTTCCACCACTATTTTGGCCAATTTTAATTTAAGTACCCCATTGAAATTTCTCCAACAATCTGGCTGACTGGGTGTGATTAGCAGCATGAAACTTTTTTCTGACACCAAGCCCGGAACACACAAACTGGACCACATTGGCTGTAAAATGCTGGCCATTGTCAGTATATAATGCACATACTTGTTTCTGTGTCAAAGGGGGAGGCATGGAGGTAAGAAGGGACTCCCGTCAGCGGTAAGTTGTCTTCCCTCCTCCGAGAGGAGGTGGCCGAGGTAGGTCACTTTCATTAGAGCCCGACTATAGATGCTGGGGCTTTCAGTAAAACCTTGGGGGGCGCTGCAGAACCGGAAACTCCGCACTCCAAGGGAGAAACCATAAAGTTGTCTACTGCCCGGATGTATGGGAATGCTGAAAAAAGCATTCTTTAGGTTAATAACAGAAAAATGAGTGGCGGTCGCTGGGACCATGGTCAAGAGGGCTGTGATATCAGGGACAACAGGATACTGTGAGACCGTAATTTTGTTGAGAGCCCACAGATTGATGACAAACCGATACGTTTTGGGGGCCGCAGGAGAGAGATCAATACATTTTTTAAGAACTGGAATAATTGGGCTGTTACACTCATTACCACGTGTCTCCTCAACTACTCCCATCTTCATGAGATCTGATATTATAGATAATAGGGCAGCCTCACCTTCCTGGGGAAGGTGATACTGGCGAAGCCGGGGCAGTTGGGCACCTTGCTGAATACGGACAGTATGCAGAGCAATGTCGAGAAGTCCTACATCAGTGTCGGAAGTGGCCCAAAGTGATGAGGGTTAGGCCTGCAGAACGGGAGGGAGGGGTCCAGAGAGGAACATAGTGGCGGAGGAATCTGGTGATATAGTAAGGGACACGCCATCAGGACTACAAGAAATGGTAGCATGTAAACCCGTTAAAAAATACATATCCAGATAATTTTCACTACATCCAGTTGTGAGAATCAAAGGAGCATCCATATGAGCTGGACAGAGATCCAGCAGGAGAGGCTTAGAGACGGGGTTGGTGACAGGGGCCCCAGAAAATCCCAAGGAGACATTGAGAGAGCCAGAAAGGGGTGCCTCCGGTATCAAGGTGTGCGCAACAGAGGATCTAGTAGCCCTGGTGTCTAGGAGAAACTTCTTTTTATCCCCTGCAACTGACATCCAGACATAAGGACCTCGCGGATCCACAGGAATCGGCACTATTACATTACCCCTTTTCTGGCTTTCCTATGACTGGTAGAAACCTGTTTCATCGGTCTCATCATAATCATCGTTAAAGTATGTCCTAGTGGCCTCATACCCGTTGTCAAATCTGTTAACTGTACCCTGGGGTGGACCCATACGGGGTCGAACATTAGGGTCTGGTGCACGCCTCTGCCTAGGAGGTCCCATATTTCCTTCCCTTTGAGTTTGGGGCCTAGTTTTTCCTGACTGAATGTTCTGGGCTAATACAGGGCATTCACTAACCGAGTGGCCATAAGCCTTACAGTAGGCCCACTGGTCTTTATCAACGGGACCTGCCAAACTGATGGACTTCTGGAAAGGAGACTGAAAGGGGCGCTGGGGCAGCCTCTGGAACTGGTCCCAAGGCGGACCTTGGCCTCTCGCATTTTGTCCCCGGGGTGGATAAGCTTGTTGTAACAAAACTTTTATTTTAAGGTCCTTGTTCTTCCTAACCTCTTTGTCTTTATCTTCATTCTCTCTATTCTCATGATATTGGACCATGGCAAGGATGCCTGCGATAGTCTGAGCTGTCCACGTACTCTCAACCTTCTTAAGGCAGGCCGAGAGATCCGGTAATAAATTAGATACAAATTTATCAATAAACACTGAGCCTGAGCCAGGGGCTCTAGCGTCCAATCCACTGTGACTTTTGTACTCAGTTTCGAAGCGGGTGAAAAAAATCAGCAACAGACTCATCCTTACGTTGTTTACATGCATTTATCTTATCCCAATTAACAGCTATTTTGGGCAAAAGGGTCTTCATGAGTTGCAACAGATGGCCTGGGAGAGCCAGATTAGCCGGATCAGGCTAATTCCCCCCTTCTCTGTCATTCTCCATCCTCTCAAAGTCGGTCCAGTCACCAAGCAAAGCGGCATTATGGTTGACATGGTGTATTTTGTCCCATATGTCGGGTGGTACTACTGACCAGAATAATAAATCAATATCCTCTAAGGTAAGGACACCAGAGGAAACAATCTGACCTAATTCCGGATAGTAAGGAGCTGAATTCTTACGGGGGTCTGGTAATTGGGATTTCAATTGAAGAACATCCACTCTTTTCCATGGGACATGCACCCACATCCTACGCCAGTGGGTTGGGGCTGCTCCAACACCCTGGTTATTGGCGAGCACTGCAGGGATAAAGATGGGAGCTGTCTCTCTCACAGGCATAGCTTTGTCATTCGGAGATGTTGGAAAAGCCGTTGTGACTCTGAACACAATCATGATAGCAAGGGCTTCATGCTTATCATCTCCCTGAACATGACCCTTGGCAATAGTTAGTTTTAAATCACTCAATCCCCTAGGAGTATCTATGAAGAATGCTTTGTATCTTTTCATTATAAGTGTGCACATGTACTCCGCCATGTCTGTGTTTTGTATGGCCACCCATTGTCTAAACGTTGACCAGATATCTTTAAAGCCATACATATTACCAATATTTACCCAAAATGCACATTGTTTTTGCATAGCGTCCCTTTCACTACCCCCAGTGAGTATAGCAGACCTCAAAGACTCCTTTCTAGGGGTACCGAAGAATCCAAACAGGGTATTGGGCATAAGGGAGGACCATCTCACTTGGTCCGGAGTGGCATAAGAGTCACCAACAGGGGTACCAATAGACTAATTATCAAGCAGACAGGAATGAATGGTCGAGGTTGGGTCAATGGGTGGGGCGGTATGATCTGTCGGAGGGAGGGATGCTGGCAGGATGGTGGAAGTCAAAGGATCAGGCAGTGGTACAATGGGTGGGGCAGCCTCAACCACCACTGGTGGGGGTGGAGCGTTAGGAACATTTAGAGAAAGCGCGGGATACATAGGAGCCGGAGCATAGGCAGGAGGTGGACCTTCAAGAATAGCATTCAACAACGAGTCCCCCTCTTCTCCTTCAACCTCAAGGTCCCCGGGTAACATTTTGTCGCCGTAGCCCTATGATGCCTATATGTCATTTCAACCCCTTCCTGAACCTTATTTTCTAAATGCGCTTTCGCATGATCCGCCATAGACATCCTCTCTTTCTTTTTATTCAACAATTGCCTTTTTCTCATTTTTTGATCTATTTCTTTCCTCCACAACGTGGTGGCGTCAAACATGGCTTGACAAGACCGTTTGCGGTGCAGCTGCTCCTCCAGGCTTGAGAGGGCCTGGAGATCAAAGGAGCCAAACTGTGACCACTGTAATTCAACATTGCTTTGTTTCATATATTTTACCCATAAGGAAGAAAACATGATAGCAGATGGCCCATATTTAACATACATCTCATAACTTGGAGTTCCTTATGGAGGAAGCGGGCAGGCTGCCTCCAGGAGGGAGTCCTCTGTTCATACGCAACAACATAACTTTCAAAACTTACTACTGACTGGCATATTTTTACTTCAGGCAGACAACAGTGTGAGAAAAACACTCACCTCACTGGCTTGGCTTTGGCAAAAGTCAATACAGACAGAAAACAGAGCACAAGTGGTGGATGCTCAGTCCACCCTTACCTGGAAATGTTGTTCTCTTCTGCAGACGAAGGCACGAGTCCAGATCCAGACAGAGACCGCACTAAAGGGGGCACCAGCAGGACGCAGTCAGGTGGCCCAGACCGGATGGGGAAGACCGTGTGCAAGACCTCTGGTCTACTGGACTCAAAATGGTCCCTCGGGTAGGGTACCTTCGTCGAATTTCTGCCACAGGCCCCCTCACGACCAACGGGCCCGACCTACGTCTCCGTGGTGTTCCTGTTCAGGCGCCATTTGTAGAACCAAGAAAAGCCCACATCAAGGAGGAGGGGGGGCTTGGCGGTGCGGGAATCACCCAAGTCTACTCTTACCCTCCTTATATAATAAAGTGGACATGGAAACCTTCGTCTACAGAGAGAACCACCTTTATTACAATATCCCGGGCTATGGAACAGAGTCCCAATCTAGTCAGAGACAAAACCCAGGAGGCTGCTACTTTACTCCACAGCGAACAAGCCTTACATTCATTTTTATTCCACTCTTTTGGCATTCAGTCCATTGTTTGATCAAGGCGGTGTTTGTAGTTGATGACCTGATCAAGGCTCGGCATTCAGACCATTGTTCAATCAGCTTCATCAAGACTCGGCATTCAGACCATTGTTCAATCAGCTTGATCAAGGCTTGGTCAGTCAGAACATTGTTCAATCAGTTGGTCAAGGCTCAATCAGTCAGACCATTGTCCAGATGACCTGATCACGGCGTCAAGGATGTTTAGCAAGCAGGGAGCAGAAGATGAAAAACAAGCTTGTTTACGAAGGGCGTATGTGTCTCATGGCTCTCTGTTGATGAATTGGTTAACTGCAAGAACAGGGGGCTTGGGTATGTGATCATTTTTTTTGCGTCAGCAGAAATGGAGGTTGTAGGCAGGGTTTTGTCACGAGATGGCAAGAAATGGAAGAATGTAAGGAAATTAATAGGACCTAGTAAAAACGTATTTTCTTCAAGACGCTGAAACTGGGAAACCAGGTTCCGGTTTCAGTGGCTGTTCAACATCCTGTAATTCTCTTCAAATCACTTTGGGCCAGATGTAGGAGCCCTAATACCGGTCGGTAACGGCCGAATTCGGCCGTTATCGACCGGTATTAGGGTTTCCAGATGTAGGGGGCCTATATTTTACCGATTCTGTAAAGTTACCGAATTGGTAAATTTACAGAATTGGTAAAATACCGAATCGGTATATTTACCGATTTGGAAAAACCACATGTAGGTGGCACTCCTAAGAGTGCCACAGGCCCTTAAAAATCTGTATTTTACCACCCAATCCTATTGGGTGGTAAAATATCGAATTCAGGAGTGCATGCACATCTGTGCATGCACACCTGTGCAATGTGACACACAGACATGCCCTTAGGGCATGTCTGTGTGCTACATGGCACACAAGTCCGGAATTGGGGTGCTAGAGGGTGTCAAAGTGACACCCCCAGCACCCTTGCAGGATTCGGTATTTACTGAGTCGGTAAATACCGAATCTGTATTTCCCATTGATTCCTATGGGCTTCAAGGCCCATAGGAATCAATGAGAAATACAGATTCGGTATTTACAGAATCGGTAAATACCGACTATTACAGAATCGGTAATTTTTTACCTACATCTGCCTCCTTCCAACTTACCGACTCTTAAATACCGAATCGGTATGAGTCGGTATTTAAGAGTCAGTAAATCGGATTTACCTACATCTGGCCCTTAATCTCCCCATGCCTAAAACCCAAATTATTATGTCCTTATGTAGTGTAAGTGGTGCTCATGTAAAGCACTCCAATACTTTCGGGAAAATCTGTGTTATATAAAACTGCAACAACAAAAATATTTACATGTTTTGCACATTACTGTTATTGAGCTGTTCCTGGGCTACATAAAATTTGGGTCATATATGTGTTACATTTGGGCTGCTTTTTCTCTGTTGGTCATCTTGGGAGACTTATTTGTTATGAAGCTCCCTAATTTTCTCATTTGCTGAACCATTCTCAGTAGAAAATGATTTCAGTTTTCCACTATAATTCCACCAAGGTGGCTTCAGATATGCAACACTTTTGGCATATCATAATGTTAGCACTCTAGTTGCTCATTAGAACACTGTAGTAAGCTCTTGATCACCAGTGGTTAACCCCTTCGATGCTCATGACGGAACGGTTCCGTCATGAGGCACAGTGGAGCTGTGCTGATGACGGAACCGTTACGTCATGACCACACCCATAATCATTATCCCTCAGCACCGGAGGGGAATATGTGCAGCAGCGATGAGGTTAACTTGCAGTCTGCTGCTGCTGTGTCTACATGTCTGATATTTTCCTGAACTAGAAGAGGAAAATATTTGAGAACTCACTTAAAACATTTCCTAATTTTTCTTTCTGCAGCGCTAGCCATAATTACTATGACAAAATAAAGCCCCTCATTTTGTTCCTTTCTAAATTAAATGTTTTAAGTTTTACCAGTTTGATTTAATCAGATGGCTTCAGGTGTGCCATACTTATGTCATAAGAAAGAATGTTAGCGCTCTAGGTGTTCTTTAGAACACTTTGGAAGGCTGCAGTAGAACATGGAAAACGACTGACAGGATTCTCCTGTCAGAAGTACATGTTTTACTGAGAATGTCAGATTTCATTCTAATATGGCTGAGAAAGATAGTGTGAATTTATAAAAAATATGCTCTCGTTTAACGTTCTGGAGCACCTTTCATAACCTCCATGGTAAAATCATGAGAAAACAGTTTTCTCTCAAACATGATTCATGAAATCCCAGCAGTAGGCTATTTAACAGGGTAAAAACACCTTAGCACACACCACAATTCCTAAACTTAGTATCGTACAATCAACAAATGATTTATATTGTAACTAAAATCTGTTACAACTCTTCCTACCTTCTCCTTTTTGAGACCCTCAAAACCTGCGATTCACTACAATGCATTTCAATGGGGTGCTATCATGTAAATTGGTCCCAAGATGGCTTCCAGCATTTCCTAGTTGAAGTGCTGAACGCCAATCAGATCTCACTGATCTGGGCTTAGGATACGCCCAGATATACACATTTCATTTTCCTTTAATATCTCAAAGGCTACAGAATTGATTTGCACCAAATAACAGAAAGGCCTCTTTCTGAAAATTTGGTGTGATTTTGTTCAGCGGTTCGGGCTATAGTCTTGTCTAAAATGTCTGTGGGAATTACCATGGGAAACAAACTTTTTCTGATTCCCCCTTTTTCTCGTGAAGATTTGGTAAATGGCGCAAAGTTATAAGCAATTCAAAAAATGCTTATATATATATATACACACATATTACCTACTGGCGGTCACCAGTAGGTAGTTATAGTTAGGGTGTAGTTTCCAAAGGAAGAGTGCTTATTCATTTGCCAATACCTTTGGTGTTGTTTGATGAATCCTCTGTAAATTTTCAAAACTAGTTTGCCACTCACTTAAGCTGCTGTCTTGGTTTTACATGCAGAGCGAGGAGTTAAAGATGAATCATAAGTTTTGTACATGGTTAGTAGGTGTGGGTAGTGTTTACAGAGTACAGTTTATTGAACATAGTATTTGGCAGGTAAAGAATCTTTGATAGGGAGCAGTGTCCCGGATGCAGTAATTCCGGTCCCTCAGTAGAGGTCCTCGCTTGTGTCCGCCTCACATGGTTCGCCAAGGTGCATGCACAATGTTCAATACATGAGGAAGTGCATTAAACTAAGATTAAAAAATTACCTGTTGCGAACATATGAAAGATTATAAAATTGAACATTCTATATTTACTTTTCAAGCCCTGAAGAAGTCCCTGGATGGGATGAAACGCGTTGGTGGTTTCAAAAGTGGTGCTTTCAAAAGTTTTTAAAGAATGAAAAATAAAGAATAAACTGAAATCGAACATCGACTCGTCTATGGAACAAAATTCTTTGAACTGTTTTCCGAATCTACAACAAGTTGTGTACAAAGTGTGCCGGGCTATCATGTGTCTGTTAGACATACCTCATAGTTACGTAAGAAATTGGTCTTAGAAAAAAAACATTTAAGATATATTTTATTTCTATTTTTGAAACATTTATTGAGATTGTTGTTTTTTTTTTTTTTTAAATAATCTTCTTGATTGTTTGTTTTTTTGCCCGCTGTTATGTGATGAGTACTATTGAACTCACTGTTTGTAGTGAAATTCAATATATTCTGTGAACAGCAAAAAAGGCAAATTAAATGCTTTAGAAATGATTTTGTGTTGTATAAGATAAATTGTAACTGTATTTTTTTGTTTTCTACAGATGGTACATTTGCATAAATTTTTTTTTTCATTTATTATTTTGAAGGTAAGTATAACTAACTATCAAAAATTATCGTTGGGATGTACTTCTACAAAAGAGAAGTAACAAGACGTCTATGGTGTACAAAAGTTTGTAAAGATGGTTTGTATCTGCTTTGGAATTGGTAAGCTGAATAGATATTTTTTATTTTTTTTAGTACTGCATTTTATTATAATAGCCTTAGTTTATTTCTAAAATGATAAACAATGATTGGTTTAAAAATGTAAGGAAATGTTATAAGTACAAATTCTTATAAACAAATGTAATTGATAAAATCATATAAAGTACTTGAGAAAGATTTGTGCATAATAATTTTTAAAGGGCAAAATAGTTGATAGAGCTAGTTTTGTATTATCTATCAGGGAACATGTTAAAATTAAGTGTTTATATTTTCCTGCAAGGTACAGCAACATAATAAAATTTACTATGGATCAACTTGAGAAGAACATCGAAGACACTTTTGAAATTTCTAAGAGTCTGATAGAGGACTTAAATGTACCTTTTGTGGACAGTTGCAATGAAGAACAACCAATTGGTGCAGAAGATATAACCTGCGATTTTTTCGATGAAAGTTTGGACAATTACTTCATTGAAGCATTAGATGATATTGATTTTAATGTCACAAGTTTTGAAATTGATGAAGAAGCACATGAAATTCCTGATGAAATCATGCTAGATGTTCTATTACATTATGAAATGTTACAAGAAGAAATTTATGATTAAAAATTAAACATGGTTTGAGAGATTCTTCTTGTACAATTGTAATCTCTGAGCTACTAGCGAAGTTATTATGGTATAAACTGAGTCTTACAGCATGGAGTTCTTCAAACTTGTGTTTTATAATATTTATTTTCAGGTGTATATCCTTTGACTTCTGGCAAAGTCTCTGTGATTTCTGATTTTGTATTGTACAGAGCTATTCAACGGAATGTCTATTTGTATGCACTGTGGTAAAAATGAAGCTATTTAAAATTCAATAGGCACTCTCCTTGCAGTACTTTAATCATTCAGTCAGTACCCAAGTAGTCATGCAGTGATCCAGGCCTTAACACATAGACTGGTACAAACCCTTCTCCAATATGCATGCAGTCCTCTAACCACCTACACACTTGTCTTTCACACTTTCAATTCCCCAGTCAGTATTCAAATACTCCAGCAAACAACCTGTCACTCCCCTTGCACTCCTCCAGTGACCCATTCAGCACCAAGTACTAATCCAATCACTGCGCCAAAACCCAACCACTTATAAAGTCACCCAGGTACTCTTCTTGCAGTACTCTAATCATTCAGTCAGTACCCAAGTACTCATGCAGTGACCCAGCCCTTAGTACATAGACTGCTTTAAACCCCTATACTAAGCATGGGCGAAATTTGCGAATTCGCGTTCGCGTTTTCCCCGCGAAATCGCAAAAAAATCTGCAAATTTGTAAATTTTCACGCGAAATCACAGATTTTTTTGTGATTTGCCTCCTAAAAGTGGCTGAGTGAAATCTACAAGATTTCACTCAGCCACTTTTAGGTCAATGCTGCGTCAAAACCCTGCGCCTGCTTGAAGCAGGCATAAGGCTTGACGCAGCATTGGGGAGATAGGGCCCCCCAGAGCATTGCTGGAGCTGCTCCAGCAATGCGCTGCTTTTAGGGCACAGATGCATGACGCATCTGTGCCGTTTTTTGCCACATGGTGTGCCGCATTGTAAATGCGGCGGACCATGGGTGGCGGAGCTGCGGCGCACAATAACTGGCGCATCCCTGATGATGCGCCAGTTATTGTAAATCTGCTCCTATACATTTAGCCAAGGAGGGAGCACTTACTGATTAGACAGTAGAAAGTACTCCAGTTGAGTAGAGGTATTGCACAAAACGGTGGCATCTTCGTGGACAATCACGCAGGGTGGGATTCATTATGCCCCCTGTTAGACTTGTTTTTTGTGCCCTTCTGCCCTCTGTTAGACTCATTTTTCCCTTGTTTTTCTGCCCTTCTGCCCTCTGTTAGACTCGTTTTATGTGCCCTTCTGCCCTCTGTTAGACTCGTTTTTGTGCCTTTCTGCCCCCTGTTAGACTCGTTTTTTGTGCCCTTCTGCCCTTTGTTAGACTCGTTTCCCCCTTGTTTTCTGCCCTTCTGTCCTCTATTAGACTGGTTTTTCTGCCCTTCTGCCCTCTGTTAGACTCGTTTTTCCCTTGTATTTCTGCCCTTCTGCCCGCTGTTAGACTCGTTTTTTGTGCAGTTCTGCCCTCTGTTAGACTCATTTTTCCCTTGTTTTTCTGCCCTTCTGCCCTCTGTTAGACTCGGTTTTTGTGCCCTCTGCCCTCTGTTATTCCCTTGTTTTTCTGCCCTTCTGCCCTCTGTTAGACTCGTTTTTTGTGCCCTTCTGCCCTCTGTTAGACTCGTTTTTGTGCCTTTCTGACCCCTGTTAGACTCGTTTTTTGTGCCCTTCTGCCTTCTGGTAGACTCGTTTTTCCCTTGTTTTTCTGCCCTTCTGCCCTTTGTTACCTGCTTGTTGTGCCTTTCTGCCCTCTGCATCACCACATCATCACTCAGCGCTACCCCAGCATCACTCAGCACCAACACATTATCACTCAGTACCACCACATTATCACTCAGCACCACCACAGCACCACTCAGCACCACCACAGCACCACTCAGCACCACCACAGCACCACTCAGCACCACCACAGCATCATCAGCATCACCACAGCATCACTCAGCACCACCACAGCACCACTTAGCATCACCACAGCACCACTCAGTGTCACCACAGCATCACTCAGCGCCACCACAGCATCACTCACAGCGCCACCACAGCACCACTCAGCACCACCACAGCATCACTCAGCACCACCACAGCATCACTCAGCACCACCACAGCACCACTCAGCACCACTACAGCACCACTCAGCGCCACCACAGCACCACTCAGCACCACCACATTATCACTCAGCACCACCACAGCACCACTCAGCACCACCACAGCATCACTCAGCACCACCACATTATCACTCAGCACCACCACAGCACCACTCAGCATCACCACAGCGCCACTCAGCACCACCACAGCACCACTCAGCGCCACCCCAGCATCAATCTGCGCAACAACTGGTTCAAATATGTTCTCTCAATGTTTCAAACTTTATTACAAATGTCACAAAAAGATGTTATTATTTCACTTCTGTTCTTGGATTTTCGTCACAATAAAATACACTGAACATAATCTTCACAAAAGTTATTTACAAAAGTTTAAGCTATTGCCATTATAAATTAAAATCACTTTTATTTAAGTATTAATTATTTTAAAAAATTAAAAGCCATTGTAATTTGTAATATCAATACATCTAAGTCACGTAAATACAAAACATGTTGCATTACAAATGCTATAGGTGTCACATTTGCGAAGGTTATAACTATTGGCATTGTAAATGACGAAGCTATTAATTTAGCTATTGTCAAAACCAACACATAAATAAAAAAAATTGTCATTTACAAGACCAATAGCTCAAACTTTCCTTATGCGAGACCTATTGCATTGCAAATGCTTGTTTTTATATCTGTCAGTGCTTCCTGTTGAGGTTTAATTTTTGTGACAGGCGCCTCACTGCCTACTTGTAACTATTCTCTGACCCTGCTTCAAGGGTCAGAGCAGGGTCAGAGAATAGTTGCAAGTAGGCAACGAGGCACCAGGAAGCACTTACAGGCTTACAGCAGCAGGTGCTCAAGTTGAAGTTAATTTCTTTGTAACCCTTTTGTAAAAGGTTACAAAAAATTAGCTTCAACTTTTGCACCTGCTGCTGTAACCCTGTAAGTGCTTGGCTGAAAATTCGTCCCGTTGATTCGAGGATTTTACCGCAATTTCGCGAGATTCGGCGATCGCGAAATCGTAGAAAATCAGCAAATTCCGCGAGCGGAACTAATTTTCCGCCCATGCTTACCCTATACACTAGCGGTACAAAAGGGGGTGGTGATGGACGGAGCATCTGAATCAATCAAACACTCACACCCAGTCAAAAGATCTGGGTTTAATCCATCACCGTTCTTTAGCCCACTCTGCCACCCCAGTGCAGACATGGCTATATGCAAATCAGTCTGACCCTGTGCCTCATGGGAACAGTCCAGCCCGAACTGCCAAGCCATGTCTTCCCTGGACCGGAAACAAGCTTCCGAGGACCGGTTTCTGGCCACTTTGCCACTGGATTCAAGCAAGCCGGGCTAAAGACGGCTGGAATGCCAGAAACCGGTCCTCAGAAGCTTGTGTAGTGGTGTGTGTATAGCTGAATATGCAAGCAAATGGATGTTTATTTGCATGTGTGAGTATGTGTGTGAGTAACTGTATGGATGAGTATTGGTGTGTAACAGGATATATAGGTATTTAAGTACATATCATGAGTGAGTACATGTATGAGTGACTATATAGAACCGTTGGTGAATGAGTGGATGTGTATGTAGATTTTGGAATTACTGAATAGGTCGTTCTAACTGGTATTGGTATCTCCATTTTTTTGACAATTTTAATTTCTATTTTTGAAGGTGTGTATCAAAGGTTATATTACGCTGAGAGGAGGTCTGTCACTCTTTCACAAGGATGATATCATCAGTGATGTCATCAGTGATGTCATTTGAGATGTCATCAGTGATTTCATGAGTAATGTCACTGACCATGTTATGAGTGATGTAATATGTGACGTCATCAGCAGTGCTTTGCGGGCGCGCAAGTTATAGGTAGCTGAACTAACTATAACGGCGGAATTTCAATGGTTTTGTATGAGTGAAATGTGCAGCTAACTGTAACATTTGTGAAACCTATGTTTTTTTTAGTGAATTTCTAAGGTTTTTTAAATGCTAATTCCTAACTATAACGTGTGTGAAATCTATGGTTTTTTCAGAGAATATATATATATTTTTTTTTATGTATTTATTTATTTTCTTTAAAAATGTGGTTATGTCGCCGAATTACAGGAGTGTCAGACTAGGCTCTATTGAATAAAATCTAAAAACACAAAGTTCGGCGTCCTTTGTAAAAAAAAAAAATATATATATATCTATTATTGCTCGATTCCCTTTGCTAAGGCAAATGAATGGACCGCACTCCGTGGTTTAAGCAAATTCAAATTTATTCTCGTATTTCACACAGCAAACAGGACGCGTTTCGGCATCGCGCCTTCTTCCAACTGTTACTGCACAGAATGTTACATGATTTTTAACTAAAGTTTCACATCAATTCATGAAAATGCGTCATTTCCTTTTTGCTTAATCAACATAAAAGATGTACTTCAGTTCATTTGCTTTCAGAGCGGCCATCTTAGAGTGTACCTTGTCTATATATATATTCACTCAGAAATATTGACCGTCTTGCTTCAACAAACATTAAGCCCTGTATGGGCATTCGTGTCAATAATTCGATCAAAATAATTGTGATTGGATACACATTCATTCATGGTTACTTTCAACAATCAATATAAATATCAAATTCATTGTTTCTATGCAAATTCAAATTCCTAAGATTAAATATCACTTATATACAAAACAATACAATTCATCCTGTAGCAAATAATATTTGAGATTTACAAAGTGTGTATTGAACATGCAAAATGCTGAATGGGCTAAAGGGTGGTAGGTAGTACTCTAAATCATTAAGATGAAGAGGGGGAAAGGTGTGTTCACGTATTTGCCTGAAAGTATGGCTAATTCTTCTTCTGAGTTTAGGCCTAACGGGGTTCTGGTTTGGAGATCTATAAAAAATCTCGATTCCAGTCTTCGCAGTTGAATTTCCCTGTCTCCTCCCCGATCTTTCATGGGGACCTGATCTAGACATAAGAAACATAAGAGATTGCGATCACTCTTATGTTCCTGAGATATATATATGTGCCAAGCTAAAAGAGAAGAGGGGAGTTACTAACACCCGATAATCAGACTTAAAACAAGAACATACCCATGTACGATCCCCAAACCCCCATATTTATGACCACCTATCATAGCTGTGTATGGCAGGTAAGACACAGTGTGAAAAAAGTTTGCCTTGTCCTCAAAGCTGATGAACATCTTGATAAATATTGAGGGCATCCCCTGAAATGTCGTTTAGTACAAGTATGTCCTTGCAATATACACTCTGCAAAGTCTTGTTAAACCTCCTGATCACAAGACAGATATACAAGGCTTTTTTACTTGTGAAAGTAGCAAAGCCTGCACATATAGTACTAATCGTAAGAACATACAGCTCTCAGATGATTAACAACCATACGAAATAACCAAGCATCTCACCTGCAGCTCTGACTTTTGCGTCTATGCCCTTTCCTGCTGATATAATAAGTATTACATTTGCAGCATAATACACAAGGCAAGAAAGACAATAATGGAACACATGTGAACAATAGTTAATGAGAGTAAACAGTATCCCATCTATAGGCACTTTAAAGTAGAACCAGATAAAAGATATGACGTACCATTGAAAATAACATAAGGAGCTATACTTACAGATAGCCCTAATACCAATTACTCAATAACCAGTCAGTGGGCAGTGAAGAAAGTTCAATCGTTTATTATACAGAATACTCTATAGGGGAGCCTCTCCCATCCTCACCCATCCAGGTGCGTGGAAAAGACTGCTGGCTTACATTCAAAACAACGCATATATACTTTAGTTATTATTTGGGAGGTCAGTAGGGGTGACTCCCTTTCGTATCAGTGCATGGGAATGCAGGCATGGCGCCTTCAGGAATGCGCTTATCGCACCCAAAGCCATATGCGACCTTGAGTCCCAGGATAGGGGAAGAATAGCGTGTTTTCAGCTGTCTCCAGCAAATCAACTAAGCTAGGGCCTGACAACCATTGGAAGGTAGTACGTGATCACTGTTTGTGCCTAACGCAGACAAGAAAAGATGGCGTCTGTATAGTTTCGGCCTACTTGATGAAAACAGAACACACACACAGCATATACCCTAACTAATTCAGCTAAAGAAGTTATAGATTACATTCTATGTATACCTGTATACTAGGAATATATAGATACATCATGCTAACACAATATACATCTACGACTCATACCACTAACATAGGGGAAATCGGAGTTTTATCACTCAAAACCATCCTTTTAGCATGATGTAGCTAACTAAAATGAAGTCAGTCTTCAAAAATTGCATCATCAATCTGAATTAGGTCTTTTATTTTTTGCTGAACTAATTGAGCCTTTACGGCCCCTGGGGAAGGAGTGGTTATGGAAGAGGCAAGATTAGTAGCACAGTAAGAACAACAAGCTGGCCCGCAATGTATACATAGGCAGCAGTTAAATATAACACCCGCTATGCCTGCTAGTATCATCAAAATTTTCCATCCCCAATTGGACAATAGACCTCAGAACCAACCAGACAAAGACCAGGTCCCTGTATCTGCATGTACTTCGGATGCCAAGCGATGTAGCTTCTGGATAGCCAAATGAACAGAAAGGGCGGAGTCAGGAATGTATACACAGCAGGAACTGCCGATCACACCGCATGCTCCTCCTCGATCAGCCAAGATAACGTCTAGAACCATTTGGTTCCGAAGCGAGACAAGTCTTGTAGCTTGAAGCTCTACAGTTAAATTGGATAATATACCTGCGGTGGTATTGATTACCCTTTCGACTACTCTAGACAAACGCCTAACTTCCTTACTGTGATAATGGGTCCCCAAATAGGAAATACTCCCTTCATTATATCAATGAAATGTTGCTCTGCAGTATCCGTTTGGTCAATGTCAGTGGTGTCTATTTCTCTCACATTTCTAATGAAGGGTAGGCCTCGCTTCTCTAATTGATGGTACTTATGGTAATTAGCAGGAGCTATATACACTGGAGGGTACAGGAAAGACAGATAACAACAACCCGCCCAACTACGAGAAAGCCATGTATATGCATTTTCTCCACATACAAACTATACATTAGGAGGGGTCAATAATGGAGGGCTACTGAAAGTGCGCAGCCAGTAGGTATAATTACACTGTCTCTCTCCTACTGATATTTGTCCTGCCCCCTGAATACAGAAAGCTGAAGTACTGTTCAGTATAGGTACTGGGATTGCCTTATCGTCTGTGACATTTCTTTCTTTAAATTGTTGGAAATACTGGGTGAAATTAACCTCTGCAAAATCTAAGATCTCATTCCTGAGTCAAGTAACATTTTCATACTCCGTGTACAAATTCATACAGGCATTTGGATCTAAAGACCCTTCTCCATTATTTCCCTGGGGATCGAAACCCTGGTGCAACTCTATGTATTCACAACACACAGAACACAGGGGGTCTACCAGCTAAACTTTAAAGCTGCGCTGTCACCGAGTCCACAGGATCCCGTGGTGTACATATCAACCAAAGACAGCTTATTATGTCCTCCTTCTAACTACTTTATTCTGTGAACAAGACACGCCTCCTAGTTAAAACCAGAACAGTGCAAAAGGGCCCTTTCATAGGCAGATATTTGCTACTGTCTTTTTTGCACTGTTCTGGTTTTAACCAGGAGGCGTGTCTTGTCCACAGAATAAAGTAGTTAGAAGGAGGACATTCCATCCTATTTTAAGTCACTAATTTGTTTTTGTTGCACTTGTCACTCTTACCATCAAAAGATCAGTCATCATGGATGGTTTGTATCTTTGTTGGACCAAATCCTGAAAACAGCAATAAGGTGCGGTGTTTGATGTCCCAATGATCAGGGGACCAGCCCATTATGCACCTGGGTTTGGCCAAATGATATGACTGATCATTGAGTCGATTTGATGGAAAACCTTTTTCAAATTGCTTTGGACTGGTCAGCCAGGTACGAATAACCCATGATGTGCCGGTCTACATTGTGTATTTAGTGTTCGCCCTTTTCCCTTTTTCTCTTGAAATAAGCTGTCTTTGGTTGATATGTACACCACGGGATCCTGTGGACTCGGTGACAGCGCAGCTTTAAAGTTTAGCTGGTAGACCCCCTGTGTTCTGTGTGTTGTGAATTAGTAGTTGGGGATAAATACAGGTGTGGGTCTCTAAAATATACATCCCTTGGACCCTCCTTAACTGTTGTTTTAGCAACTCTATGTATGCCAAAATCATCTTATAGTCTTTCGCAGAATAACAAGCAGTATCTACAGTATAATGCATATACGTCATGGACAACAATTTAAACCAAGCCTCACAACTTCCTAAATATGATAAGGGCAAATAAATAAATAAATCATGTCTATGCATCATGTCTATGCATCATGGAGGGCAAAAGGCCACAAACCCAACAATTGGTAATTTTTGTTGCACTGTGCGTCTGATGAAGCATTTCTACAAACACATTTTTAGTGTAGGTTTGACGGTGCCTTTCTTTATGCGGGGCCAAGGTATAAAATAGATGCTCTGGGGATGGGGTCGTTGTTCCTAGAATAGTAGGCATAGGATGGCGAACCTCCAAATATACAAAAACACTCATTAATGTCATAAGCAAAATCGTAATAGTGACCACAAAGGCTATCTTTACCCACATGGTCCAGCTGGAAAAGACGGGTACATATGTAGGGTAATAACGGGGTGCAAAAGGTCGTTCCTCCTCTGGGACAAAACGGGCAAAGGGATACATGCTAACTAAAAGTCCAAAAACATAACTTGGGAAATGCAGTCCAACCTGCCAGAGGGTTCTTCTTTCCTGTGTCCGTTTAGAGCCTCACAGGTAGGCTCCTATCATTCATCAAAGGAAATCAAAAAACAAATCCTTGTGTTGGAGATTTGTCTCCACACAACTCTTGAAGAGTACAAAACCTGGGCCCTTTCACAAGAAGTCCAGTCTTTCTTTCTGAACAGAGCGAACAAAATGTTCCAGGCTCTCAACGTGTTCAGTCCAGTATCCCGCTCAGCACCCCAGAAAGGTTTCTAACAAACCCTATTACTCAAGTCTCTCCCTATCTCCTGCCGTCTTCATCTGCGTTGTTTTCTGGGCCGCAGGTTGTATCGAGCATGGCCAGGTGTTTCCTGATCAGAGAATAAAACAGAGGATAGTGCATTCTCTGTAACAGTAATATCATGGACTCGTTGATCAACAATAGGAGGAACAGAATCCGGGGCAATTGCTGATTCAGTTGCCAAAACCCCTTCCGAGCCCATTATTCCTTCTCCTTGCCTTTCTCTGATTTCCAGGGCGTCAGAAAAAGGAACAAAACAAGGGTCTCGTTCACTCTCCTGGGTCAAAATTCCTTCTTTATTTCGCTGATCATGTGGAAGCGGGAGGGGCACTCTCTTTACATTTGTTATGTGAATCCAATTCCGCTTGCCGTCCACCTTCACCGCTGTCCGCGTGACCAGGAGAATTTGATGGGGCTTTGACCAGCGAGGGTCCAAACTGGATTTCCGCTGATAGTTTCGGACTAGGACCGACTGTCCTCATTCCAGGCGATGTCCGGCACCCTCCGGCAGGGGCTGCAACACTGCTGACACCTGTTGATGAATGGAAGGGAGATCTTTACTCAAAGCATACAAATAAGCGGTCATCATAGGGTAATCAATATCTCGAAAAGTTCTGGGTCTCGGGACACCCCATACATTGGCCAGTCATCCAAAGATGACCACATAAGGTGACAGACCAGACCGGGAATGTGAGGTAATTCGTAAAGACATCAAAGATATTGGTAGGGCATCGGGCCATTTCAGCCCAGCACCCTCTTTAATTTTGGCCATTTTTAATTTCAGAATTTCATTGTATTTCACAACCAATCCCGCAGACTGGGGGTGTCGGGCTGCATGAAACGTCTGCTTAATTTGCTACCCATTACAAACAAGACTAATCAGCTCTGCATTAAAGTGTACCCCGTTATCTGTCCAGATCACCAGTGGTAATCCATAGCATGGGAAAAACTCCTTTATCAAAGCTTTTGCTGTTGCTAAAGCAGTGTTTTCTTTGGTCAGGTAGGCCTCCACCCATTTACTAAAGGCGCATACCACAACCAAGACATATTTCAGATTATTCACACGGTCCAATTGGATGTAATCCATTTGGAGCACTACAAAAGGCAAAGATGGTGGTGCAAAGTTCCCACTGAGAACTGGTTCCCTTCCCCCAGGATTGTGTCGCAAACAAACCATACAATACTGGACCAAATGGGCAGCAGTCTTAGAAATATTAGGATTGTTCCACACGGGGTCCCAAAGAGCGCAGATGCCTTTTGCCCCAATGTGTGCTGGGCCATGTGCCATGGGTATTACAGCGTTAACTAATGTGTTAGGTAGAAACCACCTCTGTTTTTCAGTCAAATCAACCCAGCAATAATTTTTATCTAATCTTCCCACTTCCTTTTCCCAACGAGCCAATTCAGCGGGGTAGCTTCTTTCTGTATTTCTCGGACACTTTCCATAGTATTATCAAACATTTTTGTCTCCACAACCCACCTAGCAGAGGTGGTCAAAAACATAGATGACATTTTGGATTTTGCAGTTTCCTTCGCCACCTGGTCAGCAAAAGCATTTCCCTCACCCACAGCATCCACTACTGTTTTATGTGCTCTACATTTAACTACAGCCACCTTCTCTGGTAACGTTAAAGCTGTTGGTAATCGTAAAATCAAAGGACCATGTTGCATTCTTTGACCATGGGAAGTGAGAAAACCTCTCTCTGCACATAGGCTGCCGAAACTATGAGCCACGCCAAAGGCGTATTGGCTATCTGTATAGATGTTTACTCTCAATCCTCCACTCAACTCGCAAGCTCGAAGTAATACCACTAACTCATCTGCTTGTGCTGACTGATAGGGTACTCGAGAAGCCTCAACTACAGTGTGGAGGGTCGTAATCGCATACGCAGCTGTTGTGGTGCCATCTGGTAACTTGAAACAAGAGCCATTGACATACAATTCCCCTTAGGGGTCAGATAGAGGAATGTCTGTGAGGTCTACCCTTCCCTTCGTTTCTTCTTTGGTCCGAAATATGAAATCATGTATGTCATTTGTTTTTTCATTCGAAGGGAGGGGTAGCAACGTGGCAGGATTCAGAGTGGCACACCGCTTAATTGTAATATGGGAAGTCATCCCATAACCAGTAAGACGAGCACTCGTAAGGTGCTGAGTCTTTGTTTTGTTCAATAATGTGTCCACAGCGTGCAGTACCATCACTGTGGGGTCAGTATAAAGAACGAGCCCCTCCGACTGTCGAATGGCCACCGCAACCGCAGCAGTAGCCCTTAGACAGCTAGGAAGCGCTCTGGCGAAGTTATCCAACACCGCCAAAAAATAAGCACAAGGTCTTTGCTTACCACCAAATCCTTGTGTTAACACTGAAAGCGAACAATCGTCCACCTCATGTACATAGAGCACAAAAGGTTTTCGGTAATCAGGAGTACCCAAGACGGGTGCAGAGCAAAGCGCAGATTTCAAAGAATCAAAAGCTTCTTGACATTCATCAGTCCAAGGTAGAGGTTCATGCATATCTTTAGTGGTTAAGTACAGGAGGGGGTTAGTAAGAAGAGAAACATTAGGAACCCATTGCTGACAGTAAGAGGTTATGCCAAGAAATGCACAAACATCACGCTGAGTGCGAGGTACAAACTTGTTAGAAATAGTAGTCACACGTTCAGGAGTTAGTCTCCTCCCCTTTTTCGACAGTAGATGACCAAGATAAGTCACCTCCTGTCGACAATATTGGAATTTGGAGACGGATACCTTGTTACCGTTGCTGCCAAATGAGATGCTAATTTAACTGTGGCTTCCTTGCAGCCTTCCTCAGTATCGGAAGCCACCAACAGATTATCAACATACTGGAGGAGCATGTAGCCAGGGGTTAGGGTCAACTCATCTAATACTGCTTTCAAAGCCTGACTATAAATGCTAGGACTCTTGGTATACCCCTGGGGTGCGCAGCAAAATCAAAAACTGCTCCCAGATAAGGAGAAGCCGAAAATATGACGGCTATCAGGTTGGATCGGAATGCTGAAGAAAGCATTCTTCAGATCGATAACCGAGAAGTACTTTGCAGTGGGAGGAATCATGGTAAGAATAGTAGTGCAGTCTGAAACCCACAGATACTGTGGCACCACTATTTTGTTAATTTCTCTCAGGTCAATTACAAAACGATAAGTATCAACATGGTCAAACTTGTTTTCAACAGGGGACTTCTTTAAGATCGGTAATATTGGGCTATTGCATACATTTGCAGCTGTTTCTTCCACTACGCCTTTATCAATCAAATCCTAAATGATAGCAAGCAAAGCCTTTTCACCAGCTAGTGAAATCTTGTACTGAGGTGTGCGGGGCAAACAAGCTTTTGGCTTTAAGGTGATAGAGGCAGGCGGAATTTTTAATAAACTGACATCCGTATAAGCATGGGCGAATTTTGCGAATCTCGCGTTCGCGAATTTTGCGGATTTGCGAACTCGCAATCCGCAAAATCCGCGAATTCTCGTGAATTTGCGGGGGTTTTTTTTGTGTTTGCGCGGGTTTCTGCGAGTTCGCGAGGGTTTTGTACAATGTCGCAAATTGCGAACTTACCTGTCGGGTCGCAAGTTTCGCGAACTTGTTGTTTCTACGTGTCCAGCCTGTTTGGGACACTCTTCTTCATCACTGCCACTCTCTGTCACCACTGCCACTCTCTGACTACTCATGCCACCCTCTGGCCCACCCATGCCACCCTCTGTTTCATCACAGCACCCTCTGGTTGTCCAGTCAGTGTACATTATTGTGGCAACAAGCACACCTTCCCTGCCTCAAGTGACCTGAATTAATTTGGGGCTGATTAATGTGTCACAGAATATTTTTTTAGCTGGCACCTGCTTCCTTAGTGCTTCCTGATTAGTGATCTTTTGAACTTGCTAAGTGCTTTCATTGTTGCAAAATTAGTTACAACACCTGCCCTGCCCCAACTGACAATAGTGAATTAGGGGCTGATTAATGGATTTGAACCTCCAGCCTGGCTCCTGCTTGTCTCCCTTAGCTGTAATTCAGGACCTTTGTGGCATATGTGTAACTATTCTGAGGTTCAGAGCAGGGTCACATAATAGTTGCAACTGGCAACTGAACTCTGGAGGGGCCCCTCAGGAAGCACTACAGGAAATGGCTACTAATGATGAGCCTGAACTTTTGAACCTGGTAAGTAGTTTCAGTTTTGCTAAAATCGTATTTCTGCAATTTTGCACTTATTCGCGGGGCGCGAAGTTGTACTGGGAAGCCGCGAACTCACGCGAACAGTGCGAGCAGTGCGAGCAAAATCCGCTGCTCGCGGATTTGCGGATTTTGCGGGAGATTCGCGAATCTCGCGGATTGCAAATTTACCGAAAATCCGCAAAATCCGCGAGCGAAACGGATTTTCCGCCCATGCTTACATCCGTATCCCCTGTTGCCCCCAGAGTCGAAGGAATAGCAGCGAACTCCGGAGGGAGGGGTTAATTCTTGGTGAAACATTGTGGGGTATGTTCACCAGGTGATTGTATAGTCAAATGAACACCATCAGGAGAACAA
This sequence comes from Lissotriton vulgaris, assembly GCF_964263255.1. Taxonomy (NCBI): domain Eukaryota; kingdom Metazoa; phylum Chordata; class Amphibia; order Caudata; family Salamandridae; genus Lissotriton; species Lissotriton vulgaris. The sequence continues at coordinate 1,170,072,786 of NC_141689.1, read as the reverse complement.
TGAATTTTAGCATGCAATTTATTTAGCAAATCCAATCCTAACAGATTTTCCCCGCAATGTGAAGTTAACAAAAACGGAGAGTCCACAGTGACCGGGCCAATCGTGAACGGAACAGGTTTAGAGATGGGGCTCACTACCGGGATTCCAGAAAACCCACCCCCCGAAATGCTATTTCCCCCAGACAGAGCAGCCCCCGGGACCAGTGAACGGGCAATTGAACTATTTATTGCACCCGTATCAACTAAAAAGTTTTCAGAAGTCCCTATCAATCGCCCTTTCACAATGCTGATCAACGGGTACTGACACCTGGCCCCAACTCTGTCCTTATTCCCAAAGCAACAGCTGGACCTCCTCCTCGTCCACTTCCTTCCCCCGCCTCATCCCATTATAACTTGTTGTAGCAATACTCGTGTCTTTAGATACTTTGCTTTCTTTTCCGACTTATCCTTATTCTTGTTTTCTCTATGCTCGTAATACTGAGCCATGCTTAGTTTAATCGAGGGTGTGTAAGTGGTCCAAGTACTCTCAGTAGCTTGTAGCCGTGCAGAAATCTCCGGTAACCGATTGGTCACAAAACGATTAACAAATAATCGCACACCACCTTCCACAGGCAAATCTTGTCCACTTAATTTAATAAACACCCCTTCGAATCTAGTAAAAAAATCGGATACACTCTCGTCCTTTTTCTGTTTACACGCTGGCAATTTATCCCAGTCTACCTTACGAGGCAGAATCAAGGTGTGCATGTAAGTAATAATCCAACCTGGCAAAGCCAATACTTCAAGTCTAGGTTTATCGCCAAGCTTTTGTTCCTTGTCCCAGTCCTTAATCTGGTCCCAAGTCCCTACCAACTCTGCCCATGATCCTGATCATGCACCTGACGCCATACGTCAACAGGGATTAGTAAGCCAAAAAATAACTCAATGTCAGCTAAAGTCATGACAGCTGAAGAGGCTGCCTCTGTTAGTTCCTTATAGTAGGCAGTAGGATGTTTACGAGGGTCGGGGAGTTGTGCTTTCAGGGAAAGGACCTCAGTCCTTTTCCAAGGTGTGTAGACCCATTTCTCCTGAAACCATGCCTCCACACGAGCTCTAGTCACCTGATTCTGATTATCTCTTAACTCTGGTATCTCAGGATGATAAATAGGATGGACTTCCCGCATAGGATACTGGGAATCCAAATTAGGACATGTGAGATGCAGTCGCCCTCTATATTTCACTAGAGTCTCTACATTCCTATACACATCTTCCAAGCCTAATTCAAATTTATGAGCCGGTCCGCATTATCATACCATACTTGTGGGGCTCTTCCAACCGAAAAGCACTGTTCCAACAAGGAAATAAGACGTGTAGACATATGCTCCAGGGCGTGTTGTTGCATAACAGGCTCATAATCTCTAAGAGTACTCCATATATCGGTAATAGTATACACAGGGTTCCGCATCCATTAGGATGCCTGATTCTCGACTGTCTGTTTCTCTTCCAACCCTACTGCTGATTGAGTGTACAATCGTCGTGCATCAAAACCCCCGGACCAGAAGAGGGACTTTTATCGGCTAAGGCAGGGGTAGTGCTTGAAGACTGGGAATCCCAAATTGGAGAAGGGGAAGCCAAAACAACCGTAGCTACGGAAGGAGGGGACAATGTATCCAGTATTAGAGCACCCGATCCCAATACTGAGGGAGACAAAACAGAAGGGGCAGAGATAGGAGCCACAACAGGAGCCGAGGCCACTGGGGCCAAAGCTGGAGTCAAAGGCCTGCAGGATATATGCGTTGTGGGGCATAAGGGGGATGTGGACGTGCGTCTAAGAAATCCTCTAACTCATCCTCTGGTCCGTCACATAACTTTTATCTACCTGCAACCTGTGTTGTCTATTTGCACAATCAATATTTTTCTCAGTCTGATCTTTATCATACGCTATGGCCTTTCGTGTGATCGTCTGACCTCTTTTCAATTTGCATAACTTCTCCTCCCAAATGCGCCTGCGCTTTGCTTCTTTCTGCCACATATTCAAAGACTCAAACATTGTTTGTCAACTACGTTTAGAAAATAATCGATCCTGCAGGTAATTTATTTTTTTCTCATCTAAAGACCCGGTTTAAGGCTATTGCAGTTCCACATTATCTTTGGTATACTAGTGCCATAATGTATTAAACAAAATAGGCGGAAGACCATGTTTAACATACATATTATAACTCGGACTACCCTCTGGCGGGGCAGGTTGACGCTGATCCAATCGTGCACCTTTTCGGCGATAACAGCATCCAAAACACAACTTACTAAAACACGACATCCTTATTCACTGACAATCTGATTTCATTCAGAAAAACAATCTTTAAAACATGGCCATGTTCATACATTCTCGGACCTTGTTCACCAATCAAACTTCATAAAAACAATACAAACATAAACATGTTCAAAGGGAAAAATTCAAAGTGACATGTCGTCTTCAATGCAAAAGAACGGAGCCCGTCAACTCCTGTTCATGGAGAACCAATCAAATGCAGATTTTCGGACCAACAGATACCAAAATCAGGCAGTCTGGAGACTACCAAGAGACCGTCAGACAGGGTTTAACCACAGACCGACCTACGGACCATCCCGCAATCTTCCTGGTTCACCCTCAGGACTATTCTGGCTAAGCCCGCTGCCTTAGCGTCGCTCCAGATATGTCCCAAAGGCTACCCAGGTACAACCACAGGCTTTTCTGAGAGCAGTCCGGCCGGGTGCGCACCACACATGCCACACCAAGGCGTCTGATCAGTGTCTCTATTATTCACCAAACAAGTCCATGGAGCATCTACCCGTGCAGCCATGATGCTGCCCCGTCAGACCCCCAAAGTTCTCAGTGGTACACCGACCATCAAATCAAATATATTTAACTGCTACAAAGCTCTGCTCAGCAGCGTACTTCCAAATGACACCAATCACAATTCACTCACCTGGTTTATGCAGGTACAATTGTGTATTCTCCCCTGCCAACTCCTGCAGCCCAACATGGTCAGCTCCTGGGTTACGCCCGTAGGACTCCGGCGAAGGGTCACTAGCAGCTGGGGCTCCCTGATCGCGAGAGCGGAGTAAATCAGAATCTCTGGTCAGTCCACCCACTCGACCAGAGCTCCCCTTTTCTTTGTCCTTTTCTACCCGTTTATGGGAGGACAACCCCAACGCGGAGTCCCCCCAGAGTCGCCAACTGATGTACCATAGAAAATAACATAAGGAGCTATACTTACCGATAGCCCCAATACCAATAACCCAATAACCAGTCAGTTGGCAGTGAAGAAAGTTCAATTGTTTATTATACAGAATACTCTATAGAGGAGCCTCTCCCATCCTCACCCATCCAGGTGCGTGGAGAAGACTGCTGGCTTACATTCAAAACAACACATATATACTTTCGGCATAGCGCATGAAACACCGTAGATGGAAAAGCACGACTTGGCACTTGGCCCTCGAGGAAGGACCATATATGGCACACATGATTAGTACAAAGCTCTGCTTTAGTTATTATTGGGGAGGTCAGTAGGGGCGTCTCCCTTTTGTCTCAGTGCCCGGGAGTGCAGGCACAGTGCCTTCAGGAATGCGTTTATCGCACCCAAAGCCAGATGCGACCTTGAGTCCCAGGACAGAGGAAGAATAGCAGCGGACGCGCGCAGCGGGAGCGCCGTTTGAGCGCCGAAGGTGCGCCAAAGGTAAGCCTGTCTGCGCCCGTCCGCGCCTGGACCGCACCCAGCGCCAGACCCCCTGGCCCCCGCGCCCGCCAGCCCCCCCGCAGGACCTACAACTTCGCCAAACTCATCGCGCTCAACACCGCCCGAGCCCCCGGATGCTACCAAGCATCCCCGCGACACACCCATGGACCCTTCGTCTGCCGATCCTGCAACTTCTCCTGCCACCGAACCTGCACCGCACCTGCCAAGACTGGAAGCAACAACCACCTCAAGTGCATCATGCTCAACACCCGCTCCATCCACCGCCACGCCGTGGAACTCTGGAACCTCCTCGACACCGCATCCCCAGACGTCGCCTTCCTCTCGGAAACCTGGATGAACGCCTCCTCAGCCCCCGACATCGCCATAGCCATCCCGGACGGCTACAAGATCATCAGGAGGGACCGCATCAACCAGACCGGAGGAGGCATCGCCATCGTACACAAGAGTGCCATTCGCATCTCGACTGACTCCAGCATCACATTCAGCGCCGCGGAACACCTCCACTTCCAAATCCATACCGACCCCAAGATGACCCTCAGAGGCACCCTCATCTACAGACCCCCGGGACCGCGTTCACAGTTCTGCGATGACATCACGGACTTCATCAGCCCACACGCCCTCCCCTCCACCGATTACATCCTCCTCGGGGACCTCAACTTCCACCTGGAGAACAACAACGACCGCAACACCACCACCCTGCTGGACAACCTCGCCAACCTCGGTCTCAAGCAGCTGGTCAACACCCCCACCCACTACGCCGGCCACACGCTCTATCCTATCTTCTCCTCCAGCAAGCACGTCTCCTTCAGTCACTCCACCGTACTCAACTGGACAGACCACAGCTGCGTCCATTTCAGCTTCGCAAAGAACACGCTCCGCCACCACCCGAATCAGGTTCCCCACAGGAACTGGAGCAAGATCACCGCCGACCAGCTCGCCACCTCCCTCAGCCAGAACCCACCCGTCAGAACAACGGACCCTAACACAGCAGCCTGCAACCTCACGCAGTGGCTGACCACAAGTGCTGACGACCTCGCCCCACTGAAGGACCCACTCACCAGACCCAGAAGCAAGAAGGCTCCCTGGTTCAGAGACAAACTCAAGGACTCCAAGAAGGCCTGCCGCACCCTCGAGAAGACCTGGCTCCTCAACAAGACCACCGACAACATGACCGCCCTCAAACTCGCCACCCGCAGACATCACCAGCTCATCCGCACCACAAAGAAGAAATTTCTGAAGGAACGACTGGACAAGAACGCCCATGACAGCAAGGAGCTCTTCAACATCATCAAGGAATTCTCCAACCCCAGCACCGGCAACAACGACATCACCCCTTCACAGGACCTCTGCGACTCCCTCGCCTCGTACTTCCACCGCAAGATCTCCGACATCCACAACAGTTTCAGCGCTCAACCCCCGCACCCACCGGTCGAACCTACGCACCCAGCCGCCATCCTCCAGACATGGACCGAGGTGACCCCCGAAGACACGACAAGCATGATGAACACCATCCACTCCGGATCACCGACCGACCCATGCCCCCACCACATCTTCAACAAAGCGGCCCCCACCATTGCACCCCATCTCCGAGACATCATCAACACCTCCTTCAACACAGCCACCTTCCCTGAGAGCTGGAAGCACGCCGAGCTCAGCGCACTACTGAAGAAACCAACAGCGGACCCGACCGACCTCAAGAACTTCCGCCCCATCTCGCTCCTTCCCTTCCCGGCCAAAGTCATCGAAAAGGTCGTCAACAAGCAACTGGCCGCCTTCCTCGAGACGAACGGATCCCTCGACCCATCGCAGTCCGGATTCAGAGCCAATCACAGCACCGAGACCGCCCTCATCGCAGCCACTGACGACATCCGAGCCCTGCTCGACAACGGTGAAACAGCGGCACTCATCCTCCTAGACCTCTCCGCTGCATTCGATACTGTTTGCCACCGCACCCTAGTACAACGACTCAACAACACCGGCATCCAGGGGAAGGCCCTGAACTGGATCACCTCATTCCTCTCCGGAAGAACACAAAGAGTACGCATCCCACCGTTCCGCTCGGAGGCCACCGAAGTCATCTGCGGCGTCCCACAAGGATCTTCGCTCAGCCCCACTCTCTTCAACATCTACATGAAACCACTAGCTGCCATCGCCCGCAACCACAACCTGAACATCATTTCCTACGCCGATGACACCCAGCTGATACTCTCCCTCACCAAAGACCCCGACACCGCCAAAGCGAACCTTCACGAAGGGATGAAAGACGTCGCCGAATGGATGAACAGCAGCCGCCTAAAGTTGAACACGGACAAGACAGAAGTCCTCATCCTGGGAACATCCCCCTCCGCATGGGATGACTCCTGGTGGCCCCCAGCCCTAGGCACCGCACCCAAGCCAACAGACCACGCACGCAACTTGGGCATCATCCTGGACTCCTCCCTATCGATGACTAGGCAAGTCAACGCCGTCTCCTCGTCTTGCTTCCACACACTCCGCATGCTCCACAAGATCTTCCAATGGATTCCCGCCGAGACAAGGAAGACGGTCACCCAGGCCCTCATCACCAGCAGACTGGACTATGGAAACACCCTCTACGCCGTAACAACAGCCAAGCTTCAGAAGAGACTCCAGCGCTTCCAGAATGCCTCCGCCCGACTCATCCTGGATGTCCCCCGACGCAGCCACATCTCGAGCCACCTGAGAGACCTACACTGGCTCCCTGTCAACAAGAGGATCACGTTCAGACTCCTCACCCATGCACACAAATCCCTCCACAACCTGGGCCCTAGATACCTCAACGACCGCATGACCTTCTACATGCCCACCCGCCAGCTGCGATCGGCGAACCTCGCCCTCGCCGTCGTGCCTCGCATCAAGAGAGCCACCGCCGGAGGAAGATCCTTCTCCTACCTAGCGGCTAAGACATGGAACTGCCTGCCAGTCCACCTGCGACTGACCCAAGACCACCTCGCCTTCAGGAAACAGCTCAAGACCTGGCTGTTCGAGCAGTAGCAGACCCCCCTCCCCATGCGCCTTGAGACCCTTCCGGGTGAGTAGTGCGCGATATAAATGCAATGATTGATTGATTGATTGATAGCGTGTATTCAGCTGTCTCTAGCAAATCAACTAAGCTAGGGCCTGACAACCATTGGAAGGTAGCATGTGATCACTGTTCGTGCCTAACGCAGGCAAGAAAAGATGGCATTTTTATAGTTTCGGCCTACTCAATGAAAACAGAACACGCACACAGCATATACCCTTACTAATTCAGCTAAAGAAATTATAGAATAAATTCTATGCATACCTGTATACTGGGAATATATAGGTACATCATGCTAACACAATATACATATACGACCCATACCACTAACATAGGTGAAATCAGAGTTTTATCCCTCAGATATGCCTATTGCAGTATTGTGTTCTGGATAGAGTTTCAGTACGGGAAAATGGAGCAACAGAGTTCAAGAGACTTATCATAAGATATAGTACACTTCACCCAGGAGGGGTGAATCTGAATGAAGATCTGGCGGTTCACCTAGCGTGATACCTCTCCTGATGATCTTTTCTACTATTCTGATTCCTTGGACTTTGGTTCTTAAAAGGATCCGTGGTGTCTTTAATCTTCTTTAATCTTCTTGTGTTTAAAATGTGTTACTTTGCCTGGCATCTTAGTTTCTCTAGTGGGACTTGTTTGCTACCAGATTTTAATGTTTTTTTTTATTTATTGATGTTCTGTTTCTTTGTTTTTTCGTTGTCTAGACTCTCTAGCATTGATGTCTGAACTTGAGTATGAAAAGCACAAGAGCTCAATATATCTATTTGAAGTAAGACAAAAAATGGGCCTGCAAACTGTTTGAAGAATGTATGGTAAAATTTCCTTTTTCCCCAGAGACTGTGCCATTGTCCCCAATAATTCCAAACATTTAGATTCTGTTCTTGTCTTCTGTAAAAGGGTCAGCCCACTGGGTCGCAATTGAAAACAATGCGGGCTTGTAGTTGGTTTCTTTATCAATATTTGAAGTAGGTACAAATTAGGTTAATAGTTGCAGGCTGACAGATCACGCATCAAAGACTGCACCTACTGTTCATGTATTAGTACACGCCTGATATGACACACTTATGTCATTTGACATTTACACTACAGAAACCTATGATGTGTACTGTTATAATATAGAATTATTAAGATTATGCTCCATCTCCTCCAAGGCACTACTTCCACTAGATCCGCTGAATGGCCAATTAAGGTGAGATTGAAGAATGTGTGCAGACTAGGTGAACCATTTTGAAGATTGGTCGTCCTGGGGGTACAACTTCTGCGGTATTAGCCCACTGTGGCGGGATTGAAGATTTGGAGTGCATGCACTCTAAATTAACCATCAGGAGGGCACTATTTTACACAATGGTGGCTCTTAGTACCAGCACTCGCCACTAATTACATGCCTACTAAAGGTACAGAGCTATCTTGTAAGTCAGGAGATTTTAGTCTTCCTTATTGTGGCTGTATTTTTCGGAATATTATGCACTTGTTTGGCCAACAAATGACTTGTGTCCTTGCAACATGCATGCACCATTATGTACCAATTATATTTCAAAATATACCTCTCTGAAGAGCTCTAATGAGCGCGAAACACATGCAGGGGTTGCCTTTATTTATTTCAGGTTGGCTTGGTTGGTATTTTACCAATTCAAAGCTGCAATACTGTGCCTGGAGTGGTAAAAGGGTTTTGTCATTTTACAGCTCAGCATGGACAGCACTGTGCTAGTCCTATGCTTAAAGATTTTGCTATAGAAATGGCAAAAGACTTTGTTCCTTTCTATCTCGCCGTGGATGGCACTGCGCTAATCCTATGTTTAACCCCTTCGATGCTCATGACGAGCTCAGCTCGTCATGAGGCACACTGGAGCTGTGCTTATGGCGAGCTGAGCTCGTCATGCACACTGAGGATCACGGATTTCCAGCACAGGAGGGGAAAAGTGCTAGCAGCCAAGGTGTTAAAGACTTTGATAGAAAACCAGATATTTGAGGTGAGCAGATCTAGCGTGTCGCTGGTGTAGAGGGTGCTCTCTACAGGAGCTCCTTTCCAGCTAAACTTAAGAACTACCCAGAGTTGTCTGCTTCTTTTTTGCATATATATACAATTATAGACCCAAGGAAGCCCCAGGGGACACATTCAAACAGGGAGAAACCACTTTGGACACCCCACGCTTTTGCTTGCAACAAGTTTGTTCATTCTGCACTTAGGCTCCATGCTTTCCCAAACGGAATAATACCTTCTGGGAACTGCAGTTCTTCATCGGATTGCAGTAGTCACATGACTTGTGTGATTTTGTGCTAAGCAGACTGCCAATAGGAGTGACGCAGGCAATTCAAAGGTGGGGTGGAGCAACACCCTGTCAGCAGTGGCATCCGAAGAAGGATATTCAGCCAAAATGCATCATGCCCGATTCTGTCCAAATAAAGGTCTTCCAAATTTTCCCGATGTGGCCTCTAACTTCTTTTTCTGGAGGGTTTTTAAAAGGATATATATATATATATATATATATATATATATATATATATATATATATATATATATTTTTTTTTTTTTTTTAAATTAGCTCTTTTACAACTCTGCATCATATAGGGAAGACAACTATTATTGACAATGGTAACATAAATCCCATATGAACTAAAACAGTAGCATAATTGCTTATAATGACATAAAAGAATTGCTGTGTTTACAAATTATGAAATAATTGATTTACGTTACATGTTTTTAATTGGCACTATGCACTTTATCTTCAGTCACTTTGTTTTAAGCCATGTATTATGATGAAATTTGCACATTATAAGATGGCGTCCATCTTTTCAAATGTTAATAGCCCTTCTTCTATTTCCTTGACATTGTTGATCTGGCTAAAGGCTTAAAATGGTGATTGTCATTATGCACTAACGTAACACTGACGAAGCCTGTGAAGGCGAAACGCGTCTGTTGGGGTGAGGGGGGTTTGGTGTGAATACATTTTGAATTGGGATACCAGCGTGCCAGCCGATTTTTTCCTCAACGCGTGGATGCAAGGAGGAATGTGCAGCGATATATATATATATCTATATATATATATATATATATATCATCCAAAGGTGCCCCAGATCATGAGAACGCCACTCCGCAAGGATAGGAAACCTTCCTTTTATTATTGCATTAAAACACGATCACAGCCCCAGTTCATTTTAAAGCTTCCCAATGCATTTCATTGCCTCGTGCAATTTCTTCAGGGGAACTGGGGAGACATAACCAAAACCCGGCACAGTACTTCAAACAATTTTATAGTTTGTGCTTTTTCCCATAATGCACGATTTTTCAGTTACAAACTGTTTCCTGGATTCAGAAGTACCAATTCAATCCCTTTTCACTCGGGTCCGGTCATTTGAGATGTCATCAGTGATGTCATCAGTGATGTCACTGACCATGTCATGAATGATGTAATATGTGACATGATCAGCAGTGGATTGCGGGTGCGCAATATATAATTAGTGCAACTAACTATATATGCGAATTTCAATGGTTTTGTGTGAGTAAAATAAGGTTTTGTAAATGCTAATTCCTAACTATATATGGTCTATAACCTATGGTTTTTTCAGTGAATTTTCAAGGTTTTGTAAATGCTAATTCCTAACTATATATGGTCTATAACCTATGGTTTTTTCAGTGAATATATATATATATATATATATATATATATATATATATATATATATATATATATATATATATAACATTTCTATGGCAAAATGAAACCCCTCATTTTGTTCCTTTGCAAATTAAATGTTTTAAGTGTTAACACTTTATTCCAATCAAGATGACTTCAGGTGTGCGAAACGTTTGTCATAAGTAAGACTGTTAGCGCTCTAGTTGTTCTTTAGAACACTCTGGGACATTCTGTCACTGGGCTATAGTTGGGCTACATCTGGCTGATATTTGGGCTACATTTGTTTTTTTTTGTCTCTGGTGGCCATCTTTGGGCTACATTGGGCTACATTGGGCTACATTGGGCTACATTTGTGCTCTAACATACATATAGCCCAATGTAGCCCAATATATATTTTTCAAAGTTAATTTTCATAAAAACCACTGGAGCATATATCTTGAGACATAGCAAAGGCACATCGGGCTACCAGTCCCTACAATTTTGCCAAGTTTTGTGGAAATCCATTCAGCCGTTCGAGCTAAAAGTGAGTCCAACCGCCCTATGGAATACTCAATGTTAAAAACACGTTTTGGGACCCCCCTTTTTTCTTGGCCCCCGCTTGACGAAACCCCCCCAAACTTTCAGGGGACGCTGAGAAACAAAATGTGCCATTTCCTGAAAATTTCAGCCAATTCCGTCCATCAACGCCAAAGTTATTCAACATAGAATTTTCAGAAATCCCTATTCAAAAAAATCCTAACTATATATACCTACTGGCGACCGCCAGTAGGTAATGTATATATATATATATATATATATATATATATATACATTACCTACTGGCGGTCGCCAGTAGGTATATATAGTTAGGATTTTTTCTCTATGGGATTTTTGAAAATTCTATGTCTAATAACTTTAGCGTTTGTGGACGGCATTGGCTGAAATTTTCAGGAAAATGGAACATTTTGTTTATGAGCAGCCCCTGACATTTTGGGGGGGTTTCATCAAGGGGGGGCGAGAAAAAAGGGGGGTCCCAAAACACGTTTTTCCCATGTTAATTTCCATAGGGCGGTTGGCCTCACTTTTAGCTCGAACGGCTGAATGGATTTGCACGAAACTTGGCAAAATTGTAGGGACTGTTAGCCCGATGTGCCTTTGCTAGGTCTCAATATATGTGCTCCAGTGGATTTTGAGTAATTTAGGTTCAAAAAAAGATATATATCTGGGCGGAGCCTAACCACACATCTGATCTGATTGGCTGTCAGCACTTCATCCAAGAAGTGTTGGCAGCCATCTTGGGACCAATATACATGATAGCACCTCATTAAAAAGCATTGTAGTTAATAGAGGGTTTTAGGACTTTAGTTACATTATAAATCATTTGTTGATGGTACCATACTCGTTTTAGGAATTGTGGTGGGTTCTAAGGTGATTTTACCATGTGAAAAAACCTTCTGCTGTGATATCATGAATATTGTTTGAAAGAAAACTAATATCTCATGATTTTCCCACAGTGGTTTGGAAGGGGATCTATAAGCTAAACTGAAAGCATATTTTCTGTAAATTCACATTATCTTTCTCAGTCATGTGAAAATGAAGTCTGACATTCTCAGTAAAACATGTACATCCAACAAGGACAGAGACTGTCAGTTGATTCCTTTGTGTTCTACTGCAGCCTCCTAGAGTGTTCTAAAGAACAACTAGAGCGCTAACAGTCCTACTTATTACAAAGGTATGGCACACCTGAAGCCATCTTGATTGGAATAAAGTGGTAACTCTTAAAACATTTAATTCAAAAAGAAACAACATGAGGGGGTATATTTTGCCATAGAAAGTATGATTAGTGCTGCAGAATGAAAAATTAGGGCACATTTTGAGTGACTTCTCAAATCCTTTTCTATTTCATTAAAACATTCTGACATGCAGTCTCCCAAAATGGCCACCAGAGACAAAAGAGCCCAAATGTAGCCCAAATATCACCCAGATGTAGCCCAAGTATAGCCCAATGACAGAATGTCCCAGAGTGTTCTAAAGAACAACTAGAGCGCTAACAGTCCTACTTATTACAAAGGTATGGCACACCTGAAGCCATCTTGATTGGAATAAAGTGGTAACTCTTAAAACATTTAATTTAAAAAGAAACAACATGAGGGGGTATATTTTGCCATAGAAAGTATGATTAGTGCTGCAGAATGAAAAATTAGGGCACATTTTGAGTGACTTCTCAAATCCTTTTCTATTTCATTAAAACATTCTGACATGCAGTCTCCCAAAATGGCCACCAGAGACAAAAGACCCCAAATGTAGCCCAAATATCACCCAGATGTAGCCCAAGTATAGCCCAATGACAGAATGTCCCAGAGTGTTCTAAAGAACAACTAGAGCGCTAACAGTCCTACTTATTACAAAGGTATAGCACACCTGGAGCCATCGTGATGGGAATAAAGTGGTAACTCTTAAAACATTTAATTTAAAAAGGAACAAAATGAGGGGGTATATTATGCAATAGAAGGTATTATTAGTGCTGCAGAAAGAAAAATTAGGGCACATTTTGAGTGACTTTTCAAATCCTCTTCTATTTCATTAAAAAATTCTGACATGCAGTCTCCCAAAATGGCCACCAGAGACAAAAGAGCCCAAATGTAGCCCAAATATCACCCAGATGTAGCCCAAGTATAGCCCAATGACAGAATGTCCCAGAGTGTTCTAAAGAACAACTAGAGCGCTAACAGTCCTACTTATTACAAAGGTATGGCACACCTGAAGCCATCTTGATTGGAATAAAGTGGTAACTCTTAAAACATTTAATTTAAAAAGGAACAAAATGAGGGGGTATATTTTGCCATATGAATTATGATTAGTGCTGCAGAAAGAAAAATTAGGGCACATTTTGAGTGACTTCTCAAACCCTCTTCAATTTCATTAAAAAAATTCTGACATGCAGACTGAAACATGCACTTTGAATACCAGCAGCAGACGTCCCTGGTGAGCAGTAGCTTTACTACAGTGATCTAATGTGCAACTAGAGTGCTAACATTCAGAATTTATGGCAAATGTGTGACACATCTGAATGCCTTCTTGATGGAACCAAAGTAAACAAGCATTGAAAATGCAATAGATCTCGCCCTCATTTAAGTTAAAGCCATTCTGTTTGTAATGAGGTGGCTTTTTAGCTTTGCTTTTATTAGTGTTTTTTCAACTTTCATGTAAATAACATGCATCTGTATGCATATAAGTATATGTATGCATGCATTTATGTTTGTATTTATATAGATATACAGATGATATATGTTTATATATGTATGTATATATATATATTCACTGAAAAAACCATAGGTTATAGACCATATATAGTTAGGAATTAGCATTTACAAAACCTTGAAAATTCACTGAAAAAACCATAGGTTATAGACCATATATAGTTAGGAATTCGCATTTACAAAACCTTATTTTACTCACACAAAACCATTGAAATTCCATATATAGTTAGTTGCACTAACTATATATCGCGCACCCGCAATCCACTGCTGATGATGTCACATATTACATCATTCATGACATGGTCAGTGACATCACTGATGACATCACTGATGACATCACTGATGACAACATCCAGTGACTGTATGTTTCTGTAAAGTTAAAATATGTCTTACATATTGAAGAATGAGTGGATGTATAAGTGTCTGGATGAAGGATTTAGTAGGTGCATGACTGACTGTATGAGTGAGTGATTAAATGTGTCTCACTGAGTGCATGGGTTAGTGACTAAACTGTCTTAATTTGTGCATCATTATGTCTGTTGTTCTGTAAACTGTTGCATGTGTTGATAAGTAGCTATATGAGTAACTATATGGGTTATTGATTGGTTGCCCAAGTATTTGTATGGGAGACTGAGTGTGTGTGTGGGTGGCTGGGAGGTGTATGACTCTGTGCATAAATGTGTGAGCAGTTGATTCACTAGATGTATGGTTTCAAAAGTGCATGTGGAAACAGCTGTATGGGCGGTTGACTGTGTGCATGAGTGTATTGGTGAGTGAATGGATATCTCAGTGCTACATGTCAAAGTAAGTACATATGTAAAACACAGTACATGTGAGAGTTGACATATATAAATAACTGTGCATAAGAGCCAGTGAATGTGTGAGTGGCTGTATGGATCATTGTGAACTTGTATCAGGGATTGTATAAGAGAGTAAATATGTGTTAGTATATGTTTGAATAAGTAAGGTTTGTATAACTGTATAGTTGAGGAAATGGAGGTGTGATTGATTCTTTGCATGACTGACTAGGTGTGTGAGTAACTCCATCGATGAGTGACAGTCTGTGAGTGTCTGTTTACACTGATTGTATCTAAGGTTATATTAGAGTCTGAAGAGGTTCATCGTATTATCACATGAATGATATCATCAGTGATGTGATCAGTAATGTCAAATGAGATGTCATCAGTGATGTCATCAGTGATGTCATTTGAGATGTCATCAGTGATGTCATTTGAGATGTCATCAGTGATGTCATCAGTGATGTCACTGACCATGTCATGAATGATGTAATATGTGACATCATCAGCAGTGGATTGCGGGTGCGCGATATATAGTTAGTGCAACTAACTATATATGGAATTTCAATGGTTTTGTGTGAGTAAAATAAGGTTTTGTAAATGCGAATTCCTAACTATATATGGTCTATAACCTATGGTTTTTTCAGTGAATTTTCAAGGTTTTGTAAATGCTAATTCCTAACTATATATGGTCTATAACCTATGGTTTTTTCAGTGAATATATATACATATATATATATATATATTCACTGAAAAAAACCATGGGTTATAGACCATATATAGTTAGGAATTAGCATTTACAAAACCTTATTTTATTCACACAAAACCATTGAAATTTCATATATAGTTAGTTGCACTAACTATATATCGCGCACCCGCAATCCACTGCTGATCATGTCACATATTACATCATTCATGACATGATCAGTGACATCACTGATGACATCACTGATGACATCTCAAATGACATCACTGATGACATCACTGATGACATCTCATTTGACATTACTGATCACATCACTGATGACATCATTAATGTGATAATACGGTGAACCTCTTCAGACTCTAATATAATCTTAGATACACTCAGAGTAAATAGACACTCACAGACTGTCACTCATCCATGGAGTTACTCACACACCTAGTCAGTCATGCAAAGAATCAATCACACTTCCATTTCTTCAACTATACAGTTATACACACCTTACTTATTCAAACATATACTAACACATATTTACTCTCTTATACAATCCCTGATACAAGTTCACAATGATCCATACAGCCACTCACAAATTCACTGGCTCTTTTGCTTAGTTATTTATATATGTCAACTCTCACATGTACTGTGTTTTACATATGTACTTACTTTGACATGTAGCACTGAGATATCCATTCACTCACCAATACACTCATGCACACAGTCAACTGCCCATACACCTGTTTCCACATGCACTTTTGAACCCATACATCTAGTGAATCAACTGCTCACACATCTATGCACAGAGTCATACACCTCCCAGCCACCCACACACACACTCAGTCTCCCATACAAATACTTGGGCAACCAATCAATAACTCATATACTTAATCATAAAGCTACTGATCAACACATGTAGCAGTTTACAGTACAACAGACATGATGATGCACAAATTAAGACAGTTTAGTCACTAACCCATGCACTCAGTGAGACACATTTAATCACTCACTCATACAGTCAGTCATGCACCTACTAAATCCTTCATCCAGACACTTATACATCCACTCATTCTTCAATATGTAAGACATATTTTGACTTTACAGAAACACACAGTCACTGGATGTTGTCATCAGTGATGTCATCAGTGATGTCATCAGGGATGTCATCAGTGATGTCACTGATTATGTCATGAATGATGTAATATGTGACATGATCAGCAGTGGATTGCGGGTGCGCGATATATAGTTAGTGCAACCAACTATATATGAAATTTCAATGGTTTTGTGTGAATAAAATAAGGTTTTGTAAATGCTAATTCCTAACTATATATGGTCTATAACCCATGGTTTTTTCAGTGAATTTTCAAGGTTTTGTAAATGCTAATTCCTAACTATATATGGTCTATAACCTATGGTTTTTTCAGTGAATTTCAATGGTTTTTTAATAGCAAATATCAAAAGCTGTAAAATGTCAAGTACGTGGTAGGTAAAAACATTTTAGTGTTTATGCACGCTGATGTGCTTTGAACGCTGCCCCCCCCCCTCTTTTCTTTTAGGAGTATTCTCTCTTTGCAGATAGTGAAGGGTAGGTAACACAGGCCTTTGCCCCCGTTGTAATCTGTCGTGCCTGCTTCCCTCTCCATTTGATTGATTGTTATCCTAGCATTTATTGTTTTGGAATTGGTTCTCTTTGGTTCATTCTCTATTTACAAACAAGCACAGAGTCGCAATACTCTGTTTAGTCTTTGCAGATAGTGAAAAATCGTTAAAAAAACAAAAGGAATCAAGCAAAATCAATAGGCCACTAGTGGGATCTCTTTTTGACCTCGCTAAAATAGAAACATTATGAACAACCCCTCATGAGAAATACGAAACTAGTGAGAGGAACTGAACTCGACACCATGATGGCTGGAAGACAGCTCGGCTCCACCGCCCACCCCACCCAAAATAACGACAAACCCTATGCAAATATTATAAATATATACAACACACCAGCAAAGTAACAGGGTAAAACGTTTTATTAAATAACTATTTACATGGCAGCCTGCTGCAACATCGATCCAAACAAGCCTTTGTATTTGGGACTCAAAATCAACAAGTAACAGGGTAAAACGTTTTATTAAATATCTATTTACATGGCAGCCTGCTGCAACATCGATCCAAACAAGCCCTTGTATTTGGGGCTCAAAATCAACCATCAATAGTAAGATTTTCATAGGTGAGTGTAGGTTCATGGTTTTCCATCCACAGACTAAAAGCCTGGAGTGGGAGTGAAAGAACAATAACTAGGTAAGAAGGAAGGCAGAGGTTGTGGTAAGGACTCTGGATATAGTATGTTGCTTGGTCCCTGAGATGCTTCGATGTCACTGCCTTGCACAAATGGCATAAGTCCTGGATGTTGGGTGCCATAGTTGAGGGTTCCGAGCAGCGCTTGTAACACTGTCTGAAGCTTATTTGCACCTGCTGCAGCTTCACTATTCTCAAAGTAAGTGGGGGCTGTTTGTGGACCTGACTGCATTGGAAAACAATGTGATGCGGTGCCTCCCTGAACCGCTTGACAGAGGCCCCCGAGATAATTGCGCCTGCTCCACACCTTGTCCCACAATCCGTTTGACCTGAAGACACGTCCTGCGGTGCCCTGGTCCGCCCATCACATATACCTGCGCCAGGAGACGGCGTGGGGTGCACTAGAAGGGAGAGGCGGCGCGAACGAGCCTCCCCCACCTCCCCAGGTGGAGGTTTCTCAGCTACACCCCAGCGCTTCACTCGACCAGCTGACTTGCGCCCGCTCTTGCGACACAGTGCCTCGCTCGGCCAGCTGAATTGCACCTGCTCTTGCTATTAAAACGTCTCACCCGCCATCCAACGGAATTGCACCCAATCTTGCGGTACAGCGTCAGGCGGCTTCTACGGAGCTCACGAAATGGCGGTCGGCTCCACAGACTTGGGCCTGGCCTGCAAAGATGGCTCTGAGCAACCGTGGAACTCGGACGCTTGACTGCTAAGGCATGGGCCCCATTCCCAAAAGAGTCCCCTCAGCCTTGAAGATTCTACAACAGTCACCGGGACCCCCGACTCCCGTAGACTTCCGGTGGGGAGCGACTGCCATGATTGCTCGCGGAATGGCCACGACGTAGCCACGAGATGGTGGTGCTCTCATGCTGACGCCAGCTTCAGTCTGAAACATCCAGAAACACTGTAGACTACCAATTCGATCAGTTCCGGTGGAGCCCCAACGTGACCCGGTAGAGAAGAACTTGCCCTCCCCTCTTTGACTGATGGTTCTTGTTGCCTGTCCCTTCTGTTGTCATTTAACAGAACTTTTTGGACTGCTGAAAGGGGTTGTATTCCGACCGCTGGTTGGTGGAGACATTTTGACTATATACTGGACCTGCGTTGTCGCGTAATGCGTCATATGACGCGCCCGGAAGTGCTCCAGTGCGCGAGGCGCAGCTTCCCGGAAACGATCCAGGACGCGGCGCGCAGCGCGTAACGTAAGCATAACAGGTCATGTGACTTGTTAATAAAACTTTTCATTAGTTCATTTTACTTTTGTTTTTCTAATGATAGAATGCTTGGTCATATGACCTTAAAATAACACTTTTCATTGCTTTCGAACATTTTTTTTTTCCCAAATGATGAAAGCCCCACCTTTTTTTTTCACTCTTACTTGTAAAGCAAAAGACCCAGATACATTTACAGTTTATCACTAACAATGTTCCAGGCTAATGTATTTTCCCGGGAAATTTACAACTGTCCTGCAAGTAAAATATTCCTATTTCGAGAAAAAGGGCGTTTCTTCGTCCCATGAGGGAGCCGTTGAACAAAAGAGGCTCGGCCTGCTGTCTTAGTCGCTGATAGGCATGAATATCGGATTCTTATCGATCACTTTATGTTGCAGGAGTGGAAAACACAACAGCCCTTGACCATTTATCTTTACTGCGTTCCTGCGTATTATACCTTTTAACCGTCATGTAATCGGGCTGCTTTATTTCACTTGCCTTTTACTGATTCGAAAACAGTGGCTATTATTCAAAACTTTACCAATCTAGGTACTACTACCATGTTTTGTTTTAAAAACCTTTATTGTGAAAATGTCAGTATACAAATACGGGCCTATAACCACGTGGGCCGGCCACGGAGCAAACTTGAATCGTATATGATGAAAGGACATTTACACTGTAGAAGAACGTAACGGGCGACCCATTAGGTTGCAAGAACTAAGGTGTCTAACAGTTGCGGAATCAGTGGACGTACATTTTATAATTAAAGTACGACAGGGCCAGTTACAATAAAATTATCTAGATATACATTTGCGGGCAAGTACCATGGGTGACGTCAATTCGAACTTTCAATAGTACAGTAATCAATAACACATCAGAACTTAATATCAATAGGGATGTCCAAATGTTCAATCAGTACTCGTCCCCGCCCGCCATGTGCTTCAAAACTGCATACGTATCTCGTGATATCAAGGTTGGGCAACCAGTACACAACAAGGAGTTACGAGTCCCATTTTTACCGGCGCCATATTGGGGGCGAGGCCCGGCAGGTCCAGGATATAATCAAAATGTCTCCACCAACCAGCGGTCGGACCAGAACCCCTTTCGGCAGTCCAAAAAGGTTCCGTTTAATGACAACAGAAGAGATAGGCAACAAGAACAATCAGTCAAAAGAGGGGACGCTTTCGGGAATGGGGCCCATGCCCTAGCAGGCAAGCGTCCGAGTTCCAAGGTGTCCCAGGGCCATTTTAGTGGACCAGGCCCAAATCCAAAGAGCCGGCCGCCATTTTGAGAGTCCTGTTGCAGCCGCCTATTGCTGCACCGCAAGAGTGGGCGCAATTCAGCTGGATAGTGGGCGAGACGCTGTAGCCGCAAGAGCAGGCGCAACTCAGCTGGATGGCGGGTGAGGCACTGTGCCGCAAGAGCGGGCGCAACTCAGCTGGATGGGGGGTGAGGCACTGTGCCGCAAGAGCGGGCGGAACTTTGCTGGACGGCGAGGGAAACGCTAAGAGGCGCCCCACTGCAGATGAGGTGCCTCCACCTGGGGAGGCGGGAGAGGCCCGTTTGCGCCGCCTTCCCCCCCCCCCCCGGGCACCCCACGCCGACTTTCGGCACAGCATTGTAGGATGGCCACACCAGTACAACAACTTGCTGGACACCAACTCGGTGCCATCCGGATCTCGGCGCGTTCTGCTGCCTTCGGCCTACTGTAGCAGCAAGTGCGGGCGCAACTCAGCTGGACGGCGAGTGAAACGCTAAGGGGCGCCCCACTGCAGATGAGGTGCCTCCACCTGGGGAGGCGGGAGAGGCCCGTTTGCGCCGCCCCCCCCCTCCCCCCCGGGCACCCCATGCCGACTTTCGGCGCAGCATTGTAGGATGGCCACACCAGTACAACAACTTGCTGGACACCACCTCGGTGCCATCCGGATCTCGGCGCGTTCTGCTGCCTTCGGCCTATTCGCACATCGGTCCGCTACTGACCCCGCCTCACAGGCCAATGGATTTTGTAGGCTTTTTATAGCCCAAAGCCGCATAACAGGTCATGTGACTTGTTTATAAAACTTTTCATTGGTTCATTTTACTTTTGGTTTCCTAATGATGGAAAGCTTGATCATATGACCTAAAAATAACACTTTTCATTGGATTGAAACATTTTTTTTTCCCAAATGATGAAAGCCCCACCTTTTTTTTTCTCACTCGGCAATCCAAAAAGGTTCCGTTAGATAACAACAGAGGGGACAGGCAACAAGAACCATCAGTCAAAGAGGGGAGGGCAAGTTCTTCCCTACCGGGTCACGTTGGGGCTCCACCGGAAGTCATCGAATTGGTAGTCTACAGTGTTTCTGGATGTTTCAGACTGAAGCTGACGTCAGCATGAGAGCACCACCATCTCGTGGCTCCGTCGTGGCCATTCCACAAGCAATCATGGCAGCCGCTCCCCACCGGAAGCCTGCGGGAGTGGGGGGCCCCGATGACTTTTGTAGAATCTTCAAGGCTGAGGGGACGCTTTCGAGAATGGGGCCCAAGCCGTAGCAGGCAAATGTCCGAGTTCAAATGTGTCCCAGGGCCATTTTAATGGACCAGGCCCAAATCCGAAGAGCCGGCCACCAATTTAAGAGTCCTGTGGCAGCCGCCTATCGCTGCACCGCAAGAGTGGGCGCAACTCAGCTGAATGGCGGATGAGGCACAGTGCCGCAAAAGCGGGCGCTAAACAACTGGATGGCGAGTGAAACGCCAAGGGGCGCCCCACTGCAGCAGAGGAGCCTCCACCTGGGGAGGCCTGTTCGTTCCGCCTCCCCCCCCGGGGCGCCCCACGCCGTTTTTCGGCGCAGCATTGTAGGATGGCCAGACCAGTGCGACAACTTACTGGACACCACCTGGGTGCCGTCCGGATCTCGGCGCGTTGTGCTGCCTTCGGCCTATTCGCACAACGGACCGCTACTGACGCCACCTCACGGGCCGACGGATTTTGCCAACTAAAAGACAAACCAAAGCAGCCCATTGTTGCTTTGCAGATGGATGTTGCAGCAAGCTGCCATGTAAATAGTTGTTTAATTTTTTTTTTTTAACGTGTTTACTTTGTTGGAGCGTTGTATATATTTATAAGTTATTAAAGAGTTATAATCCTACTACTTTGTTGGAGTGCTATATATTTTTAATGTGACACATAATTGTGAAGACTTTGATGTACAAAAAGGCATCCCTGGAATCTTCCGCTTCAGGCTCGGTCCTACACACCCTTACAGTGAGAATCCCCTCCCCAATCACAATACAGGATCGTTATCAGATAGTAGGAACGTGTGTGGTGTGGCGGATCTCATGGGGTGGGGGCCTTGATCTACTGTAACTCCTTTGAAGAGGGGTGATTCTTTACAGTTGGGGCCATAAACTACATCCGCACGGCTAGGTGATAGCCTGGGACCGGCCTGGACAATCAGACACAGAAGAAGAGGAGTGTCAGAGGGTGCAGTAGTGAATAGGGTGAAAGGGAGGTGTCGGGCGGGCACAGGGTGTGATTCTTAGGGAAGAGCAGCGCAGATGGGGGGAGGTTTATGGCCCATGCATGAGAGAGAGAGCGGGGGTGACCAGTGCGTGGGGGAGATGCTTGCGAGGGTGGGGGGCCATACTGAGGATCGGCGGCGTGCAGAGAGTGGGTCTGGTCAAGGCATCTAAAATGGCTGCCGTGCACGACAAAAGTGTGGCATTGGAAAAAAGGCAAGATGGCGCAGACAATGTTTATCAATACGGATTAATTTATAACAATTATTTTTTACAAAATATTTACTCGCAGTGACAAAATGGCGGTCAACACTTCCTGATTTCCTTCGAATCGAACATTAACAGACGTCACGCAGACAAAAAAATAAAACGCTCACGCGCAGCCGCTGGAAGACATGTATCAACATATATAAGCATCCTCAGCCACCCTCAGAAAACATAGGGGGTCAGGATACGTCTCCCGTACCCCCTTATACCCATTTCTCACATTGTTTTTCCTCCATCTTGTAATTTAATTAAAACGAAACACAAAATGGCGAATTCCCGTTTCGCGACCCGGTTCGCGAACCGGGAAGCGCTTCTACCGTGAAAAATCACTTTTTTTTTTTGCCCCACAGGACCCTTTAATAACCCCAACATCATTCCTAGGGGGTCAAGAGGGGTCTACCTTGCCCCCTTTCATTAAATTCCCCCTTCATTTTTCTCCTCCTCTTGTCTCTCGATCCTACCGAGAGACAAGATGGCGGCCGTTCCGGACTGTTTAGAATGTTGACAGACACCGGAGAGCCAATCAGCTTCACTTCGCAAAGTTCCGTAACGCGAAAAGTACGCGAACCGGAGCGCTACCCGGGACGCTGTCACAGATATATCTGTTTTTTAAAACGTTAATTTCTCAAAATCCACTGGAGCACATATATTGAGACCCAGCAAAGGCACATCGGGCTAACAGGCCCTACAATTTTGCCAAGTTTCGTGCAAATCCATTCAGCCGTTCGAGCTAAAAGTGAGGCCAAACGCCCTATGGAAAAATGAATAGGAAAAACGAGTTTTGGGACCCCCCTTTTTTCTCGGCCCCCCCTTGACGAAACACCCCCAAATTTTCTGGGGCTGCTCAGAAACAAAATGTATTATAAAACAGGGTTAGACCCAGAAGTCAAAGGGACCTGGGTAGTTAATTGTTATAAACAGAGGGGTCCCCCACTTATAAAGAGTTGGTAAAGAAAGAAGAAGGGAAATCAACAAATATTTCAAACGGTTTAAGGAAAAACCAAATCAAAGAAGTTCTGGGAATGCATTGTTTTATTCACTATGCATCCGTATTTTCACAGTCACGTAATTCTTTTTGGAATATCAGAATACACATTTAATTATCACAAGTTTATGTGCCCATAAGGAGAAGGAAAAGGGAAAGGAAGGTAGTAAGGTTAGCATAGAATTGTGACTCACTTTACATTTAATAGAAACAAAAATACATTGAAATTCATGTATGAATTCTAAATGATCCCTATCCACAACAGGGTCATATACAATGTCCACAATGTCTAGTACTTGTTCAGAAAAAATTCAAGCTCCTATAAAGCCGTATATATCATGCTGGTACTAGGAGTTGAAGGTGGGTAGATGAACAGTCTACGTTTCGACCCAGGAATCGATGTAGGATAGTTGGTCCTTACAGGGAGGGTCTTCTTCAGGACATACGGGGGTGAGGGGATGGGCAAACCTCCTAGGGTTAAAGGAGAACAGAGTCAGACTTTACTTTATGTAGGGCAAAAATGTCCCTGAGATAACCGTAGCGGGGAAATGTCCAGCCGCCCGGGAACAACGTTAAAAACGTACTGAGGACTATAAAGGTTGTCTGCAAGGGCTATTACCTGCTTTGTATTGCAGGTCAGAGTATGACCAGCACGGTCATGAACAAGTCGTGGGGTTACGGTTTGTGAGTATCAGAATTAGATCCATGAAGTAAGATCCATTATCTGAAGAGGAACATAAGAATTTTAAAGGATTTTAAATGAATTTTAAAATGATCACAACTGGGAGCAACACACTATTCACTCTTATCTAAGAACAACAAACCATGCTATTCATTCGTATCCCATTATATTTGGTCATACCTTAGTTAGAAGTGGAACAATCTCTATGTTTTCAAAAAACGGCTCCGTTAATTTTCTAATCCGTAAGACACAGGACCGTATCTAAGATAAAACACGGGGTACTGATATAATAAATGGACTCACCCACCGCGATTACTATACACGAGAGGGAGGGGGTCTTACCCATGAGAAACTGTCCTCGGCGTGGGACGGGTGTTTCAGCAGAGCGTCTCCAATATGCTCGTGGCTGGAGGGGGCGGGGGTGGGGCGGGCTCAAATGACTTCGCCGTAGTATCTGAGTTAAAAGAGTAAAACGGTGGTTGGTATCGAAGCGGTATTTTCTAAAGTGTGCGCGTGATAGTTAATTACCTTTGGGTGCGTCTCCAAAGTGATCAAGCCTGGACGATATGGCCGGGAAGAATGGGACTCTGGCAGAGGCAGAGGGACGAAACAAGTGAACTTTACGGCCCAAGAAGAACACGGGGAGAGATCGACCCGCAGAAAGAACTACAGGTGGTGAGAGAGGTACCGTCCCCTGTGATCAACATCTCGAAATATGTACTGAAAAATGAAGAACTGAGAATGCTTAATCGCGGGCTATCTTTTGTCCCGACCGCATTACCCAATACCTTCAACACTCTGGCGGAACTACATAATTTTTTCTGAAAGATCAGACTTAGATATTTCTTTAAAGACAGACCAATGCAATGCCCCTTTTCTACGACTGGCCTCAGGGTCCCTTCAACTTTTGTTCCCCCGACCCACACTATGACCCAACGAATTCTGGCTTATGAAAGCCTTGTCACTTGATGTAAAGAGGATCCTGGATGAAAGGAAATACATCAAGTTCAACACGAGTAAAGCTGAGAAACAGGCGCTAATGTCTCTGAAAGAAAATAAAACAGTGGTTGTCAAACCCGCGGACAAGGGCGGCGCGATTGTAGTTCAGGATGTGGAGGACTACAAGAATGAAATTCTGAGGCAACTGGGAGACGGGATCAGCTACAGGAGACTGCCCGGTGACCCGTCCAGAGATTTGGCCAAGGAAATACTAAGAACCACTCAGGAGGGTCTGGACCAAGGTTTTCTATCAGATAAAGAATTTGGATTTCTGAATCAAAAAGATCCAAGGATACCTACTATTTACACTTTGCCAAAGGTGCATAAAGACTTGAACCAACCCCCGGGACGACCAATTGTCTCCGGCTGTGGCTCGATACTTGAACCTCTATGTAAATACATAGATTTTTTTCTGAAACCTTTGGCGGAAGACACCGCAACCTACATCCGGGACACTACACACACCATCAATCTGGTAGACGGAATCCCATTTGATTCTCGACAAGAGCTACTGGCGACGTGTGACATTGTGTCACTGTATACAAGCATACCCCAAGATGAAGCACTTGTTGTGGCTGAACTCGCACTTAACAAAAGAGCGGCACCGGTTCAGGTTCCTACTTCATTCATTGTCCAGCTCCTCAGAATTGCCATGAAGAAGAACTTCTTCATATTTCAAAATCTCTTTTACCTACAGACCAAAGGGGTGGCTATGGGGGCTGCCTTTGCGCCAGACCTAGCCATAATCTTTATGTCTACATTTGAAGAAACTTTTGTGTTGAATGACATCAATCCATACAGACCGAACATACGTATGTGGATGAGATATATCGACGATATTCTCTTAATCTGGACAGGTAATGAGACAGGAATTCAAGACTTCCATGAGTGGTTAAATTGAAGATCTCAGGATATTCAGTTTACCATTCAATATGACAAAACAACTGTGAATTTCTTGGACATCTCCATCATCGCTGAGGATGATGCACTATATACTACTTTGTTTCGGAAGCCGACCGAAAGGAACTCGCTACTCCAATATTCCAGCCACCACCCCAGAGGTCTGAGGGACAATCTGCCCTTCGGGCAATTCTTGCGAATACGCCGAAACTGCAGCAAGCAAGAGGACTACATGGAACAATCTGAAGTCCTAAAAACGCGGCTAATAGAACGGGGCTATCCAAAACGCCTAACCACAAAAGCTAGAAAAAGAGCATGGTTTAATCACCGAGAAGTCCTGTTACAACCGAAGGAGCACAAAAGCAACAAAGAAGAACGCTTAATTTGTGTAACGACTTTCTCCACCCAGAGTAATTCTATAAAGAAAGTGATTAATAAACACTGGGATTTGATCTCGGAGGACCTAGACAGTAAAGAGCTTCCATTACATTCCTTTAAGAAGGCGAAGAACATTCGGGACCATGTGGTCTGTTCACTCTTGGACACCATTGCAGAACCCACTATCACTGCTATGTGGAATCTTGCTCCAATCATGGGACACTTCAGATGTGGTTCCTGTAAAGCGTGCCCCGCGACTATTCAAACAAAAGAATTCATTCACAAACAGCTACGAGTAACTCTCAAATCCCATACTAACTGTAACACAACTAATGTGATATACTGCATCATATGTCCATGTGATTTACCCTA
Source organism: Lissotriton vulgaris (assembly GCF_964263255.1). Taxonomy (NCBI): domain Eukaryota; kingdom Metazoa; phylum Chordata; class Amphibia; order Caudata; family Salamandridae; genus Lissotriton; species Lissotriton vulgaris. The sequence goes on along the minus strand of NC_141689.1, from coordinate 1,170,046,061 downwards.
TGTTGGACAGACACAACAACGTGCAAAAGTAAGGTTTCTCCAACACTGCAGTAGGATCAAATGCAGGGTACAGGGGGCCCCGATGGTAGAACACTGCACTACAATGAACCACTTACCAGAAAGCCTGAGATGGGTCATCCTAGAACAGGTTAAATTGGGTCCTAGGGGAGGTAGTATAGCCCCGATCTTGAACGTCAGGGAATTGAAATGGATCACCTTTTTCAACTCAGTAAATAATGGGTTAAATGAATCTGAGAATACCTTTGCCCAACTGGCCAATTTATGATACCTTTCAGAAATTTGGTTATTAATGTGCATTTTTACCACCATGTGCGTAGGTACATGCACATCAAACAACTTATGATACCCTCACTGATTTTAAATCTGATCCAAAGCATCTAACCGCCATGTTGGCAGGTTCATGCGAACTAGATCAATTCGATCCTGAAACTGTCGGATTGTCCAAGAGTAGTAACTTCTATACCTGTCAGATTTTTTACCGTCAGTGTGTTATCATAGTTTATTTGACTTTACCATCGTATTAAATATACTGGATTGACCCAACCCACTGATCATGCATTTGACCGCTTTGTTAGCAGGTCCATGCTAATAATGGGCAATTGAGTCCTGTGTCCTATCCGCTTCTAGCGAGTAAAATGTACATAATGAACATACGTGAGACCAACACTCTCACTGTATGGTATGCTAAATCGTAGACTTTGTTTATATGCACCTTGTTTACATTCACTATGTTGAGAATACACATATCATCAGTGTACATATAGTGTCCAGTGCGTTGGTCCGCTATTTGTTTACACCCAGCAGGTTGCTAGGTTACTGTTTTTAAGTCCTTCCTCTATCTTTTGAACTCCGTATAAATCGAGTTGCCACGCCCCCCGCCAGGATACTTCCTGGTTACGGAGCGGTGCCTGTCCGCGAGGTATCCCGGTCACGGCAGCGAGAATTGCATTGGGAGGTAAATACTTTAAACACCCATGCCTCCATGAGGAGCCTCTTGATTTATTCATTTCAATCTAACCGCCGTCTCACTTCACCGATCTAGATACACGGCGAAGGAAATCGAGACCGGCCCACGCTTGCATCGTCCAGGCTTGATCACTTTGGAGACGCACCCAAAGGTAATTAACTATCACGCGCACACTTTAGAAAATACCGCTTCGATACCAACCACCGTTTTACTCTTTTAACTCAGATACTACGGCGAAGTCATTTGAGCCCGCCCCACCCCCGCCCCCTCCAGCCACGAGCATATTGGAGACGCTCTGCTGAAACACCCGTCCCACGCCGAGGACAGTTTCTCATGGGTAAGACCCCCTCCCTCTCGTGTATAGTAATCGCGGTGGGTGAGTCCATTTATTATATCAGTACCCCGTGTTTTATCTTAGATACGGTCCTGTGTCTCACGGATTAGAAAATTAACGGAGCCGTTTTTTGAAAACATAGAGATTGTTCCACTTCTAACTAAGGTATGACCAAATATAATGGGATACGAATGAATAGCATGGTTTGTTGTTCTTAGATAAGAGTGAATAGTGTGTTGCTCCCAGTTGTGATCATTTTAAAATTCATTTAAAATCCTTTAAAATTATTATGTTCCTCTTCAGATAATGGATCTTACTTCATGGATCTAATTCTGATACTCACAAACCGTAACCCCACGACTTGTTCATGACCGTGCTGGTCATACTCTGACCTGCAATACAAAGCAGGTAATAGCCCTTGCAGACAACCTTTATAGTCCTCAGTACGTTTTTAACGTTGTTCCCGGGCGGCTGGACATTTCCCCGCTACGGTTATCTCAGGGACATTTTTGCCCTACATAAAGTAAAGTCTGACTCTGTTCTCCTTTAACCCTAGGAGGTTTGCCCATCCCCTCACCCCCGTATGTCCTGAAGAAGACCCTCCCTGTAAGGACCAACTATCCTACATCGATTCCTGGGTCGAAACGTAGACTGTTCATCTACCCACCTTCAACTCCTAGTACCAGCATGATATATACGGCTTTATAGGAGCTTGAATTTTTTCTGAACAAGTACTAGACATTGTGGACATTGTATATGACCCTGTTGTGGATAGGGATCATTTAGAATTCATACATGAATTTCAATGTATTTTTGTTTCTATTAAATGTAAAGTGAGTCACAATTCTATGCTAACCTTACTACCTTCCTTTCCCTTTTCCTTCTCCTTATGGGCACATAAACTTGTGATAATTAAATGTGTATTCTGATATTCCAAAAAGAATTACGTGACTGTGAAAATACGGATGCATAGTGAATAAAACAATGCATTCCCAGAACTTCTTTGATTTGGTTTTTCCTTAAACCGTTTGAAATATTTGTTGATTTCCCTTCTTCTTTCTTTACCAACTCTTTATAAGTGGGGGACCCCTCTGTTTATAACAATTAACTACCCAGGTCCCTTTGACTTCTGGGTCTAACCCTGTTTTATAATACATACTTCGAGCAGACGTTGGTCTGCGAGGTTTCCCTTTCTCAAATATAATAAGTGCATCATTTTGGGATTCACAACCAATGTTAAATGGCAGACAAAGAAATTTTATCCTATACTGAGGACTATATTAAACAACTTCTGCTGGATCCAGCCAATAATTTTCTTTCATCCAATATACCCAATCTGGACTTCACATTGAATGACAAAATCAGTAACCTAGAACGCCTTGAGAAGAAACTCATCAGAACAAAACTGCACGGACACTTTCTTGCACAATGCTTGACGTGTAATATCATTCCTGTAGGCCTACAGGTTAAGGTGGAACCGGCAATCTTTGTCGACGTCCCTAAATTTAGGGAGGGTTTCAGTTTTGTCGCGAACAATTGTTCGCGACACTGGATGGTGCTGGGCATTGAAACCGCCAATGAACAAATCGCCGTCCTGACAAAACAAATTGCTGATCTAAAGGCAGAGATAACAAGTGACTCTACCCTAACTAATTCCAAGGAAGCTCTCACCAAACTTGTATCCACATTACAAGATTTTGAAACAACGACCATAAAAAAGAAGTTGGAGAAACTTGCACGAGACCTCAAACTGTACGACAAGAAGAAAACGTACCCCTACCTCCAAGAAGAGTATTACCGACAGGACTCCCAGGGTAGATTTACCAACCGTGGACGAGGTGCCTACAGGGGAGGAAGAAGAAACTTTACAACCTTTTCAGACTCGTCTTACAGCTCGGGGGAAGATACAGAACAAGCCGGACCCAGCGGATACCAAGGAACATACGGCCCCCTCTACCAACAGAACTCTTTTTTAGGACAAGGTGGAGGAGACCCCCATGGGGAAGAGCCAACAATTGGAACAGAGGGTCAGGCAGAGGCCAACAGAACTCGAGGGAAGAATGGGACTCTGGCAGAGGCAGAGGGACGAAACAAGTGAACTTTACGGCCCAAGAAGAACACGGGGAGAGATCGACCCGCAGAAAGAACTACAGGTGGTGAGAGAGGTACCGTCCCCTGTGATCAACATCTCGAAATATGTACTGAAAAATGAAGAACTGAGAATGCTTAATCGTGGGCTATCTTTTGTCCCGACCGCATTACCCAATACCTTCAACACTCTGGCGGAACTACATAATTTTTTCCGAAAGATCAGACTTAGATATTTCTTTAAAGACAGACCAATGCAACGCCCCTTTTCTACGACTGGCCTCAGGGTCCCTTCAACTTTTGTTCCCCCGACCCACACTATGACCCAACGAATTCTGGCTTATGAAAGCCTTGTCACACGGGATGTAAAGAGGATCCTGGATGAAAGGAAATACATCAAGTTCAACACGAGTAAAGCTGAGAAACAGGCGCTAATGTCTCTGAAAGAAAATAAAACAGTGGTTGTCAAACCCGCGGACAAGGGCGGCGCGATTGTAGTTCAGGATGTGGAGGACTACAAGAATGAAATTCTGAGGCAACTGGGAGACGGGATCAGCTACAGGAGACTGCCCGGTGACCCGTCCAGAGATTTGGCCAAGGAAATACTAAGAACCACTCAGGAGGGTCTGGACCAAGGTTTTCTATCAGATAAAGAATTTGGATTTCTGAATCAAAAAGATCCAAGGATACCTACTATTTACACTTTGCCAAAGGTGCATAAAGACTTGAACCAACCCCCGGGACGACCAATTGTCTCCGGCTGTGGCTCGATACTTGAACCTCTATGTAAATACATAGATTTTTTTCTGAAACCTTTGGCGGAAGACACCGCAACCTACATCCGGGACACTACACACACCATCAATCTGGTAGACGGAATCCCATTTGATTCTCGACAAGAGCTACTGGCGACGTGTGACATTGTGTCACTGTATACAAGCATACCCCAAGATGAAGCACTTGTTGTGGCTGAACTCGCACTTAACAAAAGAGCGGCACCGGTTCAGGTTCCTACTTCATTCATTGTCCAGCTCCTCAGAATTGCCATGAAGAAGAACTTCTTCATATTTCAAAATCTCTTTTACCTACAGACCAAAGGGGTGGCTATGGGGGCTGCCTTTGCGCCAGACCTAGCCATAATCTTTATGTCTACATTTGAAGAAACTTTTGTGTTGAATGACATCAATCCATACAGACCGAACATACGTATGTGGATGAGATATATCGACGATATTCTCTTAATCTGGACAGGTAATGAGACTGGAATTCAAGACTTCCATGAGTGGTTAAATAGAAGATCTCAGGATATTCAGTTTACCATTCAATATGACAAAACAACTGTGAATTTCTTGGACATCTCCATCATCGCTGAGGATGATGCACTATATACTACTTTGTTTCGGAAGCCGACCGAAAGGAACTCGCTACTCCAATATTCCAGCCACCACCCCAGAGGTCTGAGGGACAATCTGCCCTTCGGGCAATTCTTGCGAATACGCCGAAACTGCAGCAAGCAAGAGGACTACATGGAACAATCTGAAGTCCTAAAAACGCGGCTAATAGAACGGGGCTATCCAAAACGCCTAACCACAAAAGCTAGAAAAAGAGCATGGTTTAATCACCGAGAAGTCCTGTTACAACCGAAGGAGCACAAAAGCAACAAAGAAGAACGCTTAATTTGTGTAACGACTTTCTCCACCCAGAGTAATTCTATAAAGAAAGTGATTAATAAACACTGGGATTTGATCTCGGAGGACCTAGACAGTAAAGAGCTTCCATTACATTCCTTTAAGAAGGCGAAGAACATTCGGGACCATGTGGTCTGTTCACTCTTGGACACCATTGCAGAACCCACTATCACTGCTATGTGGAATCTTGCTCCAATCATGGGACACTTCAGATGTGGTTCCTGTAAAGCGTGCCCCGCGACTATTCAAACAAAAGAATTCATTCACAAACAGCTACGAGTAACTCTCAAATCCCATACTAACTGTAACACAACTAATGTGATATACTGCATCATATGTCCATGTGATTTACCCTATGTTGGACAGACACAACAACGTGCAAAAGTAAGGTTTCTCCAACACTGCAGTAGGATCAAATGCAGGGTACAGGGGGCCCCGATGGTAGAACACTGCACTACAATGAACCACTTACCAGAAAGCCTGAGATGGGTCATCCTAGAACAGGTTAAATTGGGTCCTAGGGGAGGTAGTATAGCCCCGATCTTGAACGTCAGGGAATTGAAATGGATCACCTTTTTCAACTCAGTAAATAATGGGTTAAATGAATCTGAGAATACCTTTGCCCAACTGGCCAATTTATGATACCTTTCAGAAATTTGGTTATTAATGTGCATTTTTACCACCATGTGCGTAGGTACATGCACATCAAACAACTTATGATACCCTCACTGATTTTAAATCTGATCCAAAGCATCTAACCGCCATGTTGGCAGGTTCATGCGAACTAGATCAATTCGATCCTGAAACTGTCGGATTGTCCAAGAGTAGTAACTTCTATACCTGTCAGATTTTTTACCGTCAGTGTGTTATCATAGTTTATTTGACTTTACCATCGAATTAAATATACTGGATTGACCCAACCCACTGATCATGCATTTGACCGCTTTGTTAGCAGGTCCATGCTAATAATGGGCAATTGAGTCCTGTGTCCTATCCGCTTCTAGCGAGTAAAATGTACATAATGAACATACGTGAGACCAACACTCTCACTGTATGGTATGCTAAATCGTAGACTTTGTTTATATGCACCTTGTTTACATTCACTATGTTGAGAATACACATATCATCAGTGTACATATAGTGTCCAGTGCGTTGGTCCGCTATTTGTTTACACCCAGCAGGTTGCTAGGTTACTGTTTTTAAGTCCTTCCTCTATCTTTTGAACTCCGTATAAATCGAGTTGCCACGCCCCCCGCCAGGATACTTCCTGGTTACGGAGCGGTGCCTGTCCGCGAGGTATCCCGGTCACGGCAGCGAGAATTGCATTGGGAGGTAAATACTTTAAACACCCATGCCTCCATGAGGAGCCTCTTGATTTATTCATTTCAATCTAACCGCCGTCTCACTTCACCGATCTAGATACACGGCGAAGGAAATCGAGACCGGCCCACGCTTGCATCGTCCAGGCTTGATCACTTTGGAGACGCACCCAAAGGTAATTAACTATCACGCGCACACTTTAGAAAATACCGCTTCGATACCAACCACCGTTTTACTCTTTTAACTCAGATACTACGGCGAAGTCATTTGAGCCCGCCCCACACCCGCCCCCTCCAGCCACGAGCATATTGGAGACGCTCTGCTGAAACACCCGTCCCACGCCGAGGACAGTTTCTCATGGGTAAGACCCCCTCCCTCTCGTGTATAGTAATCGCGGTGGGTGAGTCCATTTATTATATCAGTACCCCGTGTTTTATCTTAGATACGGTCCTGTGTCTTACGGATTAGAAAATTAACGGAGCCGTTTTTTGAAAACATAGAGATTGTTCCACTTCTAACTAAGGTATGACCAAATATAATGGGATACGAATGAATAGCATGGTTTGTTGTTCTTAGATAAGAGTGAATAGTGTGTTGCTCCCAGTTGTGATCATTTTAAAATTCATTTAAAATCCTTTAAAATTCTTATGTTCCTCTTCAGATAATGGATCTTACTTCATGGATCTAATTCTGATACTCACAAACCGTAACCCCACGACTTGTTCATGACCGTGCTGGTCATACTCTGACCTGCAATACAAAGCAGGTAATAGCCCTTGCAGACAACCTTTATAGTCCTCAGTACGTTTTTAACGTTGTTCCCGGGCGGCTGGACATTTCCCCGCTACGGTTATCTCAGGGACATTTTTGCCCTACATAAAGTAAAGTCTGACTCTGTTCTCCTTTAACCCTAGGAGGTTTGCCCATCCCCTCACCCCCGTATGTCCTGAAGAAGACCCTCCCTGTAAGGACCAACTATCCTACATCGATTCCTGGGTCGAAACGTAGACTGTTCATCTACCCACCTTCAACTCCTAGTACCAGCATGATATATACGGCTTTATAGGAGCTTGAATTTTTTCTGAACAAGTACTAGACATTGTGGACATTGTATATGACCCTGTTGTGGATAGGGATCATTTAGAATTCATACATGAATTTCAATGTATTTTTGTTTCTATTAAATGTAAAGTGAGTCACAATTCTATGCTAACCTTACTACCTTCCTTTCCCTTTTCCTTCTCCTTATGGGCACATAAACTTGTGATAATTAAATGTGTATTCTGATATTCCAAAAAGAATTACGTGACTGTGAAAATACGGATGCATAGTGAATAAAACAATGGATTCCCAGAACTTCTTTGATTTGGTTTTTCCTTAAACCGTTTGAAATATTTGTTGATTTCCCTTCTTCTTTCTTTACCAACTCTTTATAAGTGGGGGACCCCTCTGTTTATAACAGAAACAAAATGTGCCATTATTCTGAAAATTTCAGCCGATGCCGTCCACAAACGCCAAAGTTATTAGACAAAGAATTTTCCAAAGTCCCATAGAGAAAAAATCCTAACTATATATACCTACTGGCGACCGCCAGTAGGTAATATATATATAAAGAAAGTTCCTGGCCGCCTAATGCAAGACGGGCAAAAATCAGGTGCACACCTCTTCCGAACTCCCTGTAATTACGGACCAGCACACAAAATCAAGGTGCAAGCAGTGTAGAAGGTTTATTAAGCATAAAACGACAAGTTTTGCTCCGCGAAGGAGCTTGGTCACATATATATATATATATATATATATATATATATATAAATAAATACAGAGAGAGGGAGAGAGAGAGAGTGAGAGAGAGAGAGAGAGAGAGAGTTTTAACATACCTGTAAAATACATACATTCTTGTTTATAAAGGCATTCGTGATAAATGTAGTGTCATTGAAAAAATAGTCGCTGTAAAAACGTTCGTGGTTAAGACCACTTTGCTGCTAATGCGTTGGTGTAAAGACTGTTGTTCCAGCAGTCGTTGTTCCATCATACATGTGTATTGGCATGATTTCATGAATTTAGCTTAGCAAGCCTAACACAAAAGTCCCCAAACTATGCAAATTACGCCAGTGCATTTTAAATTTCTCCCATGACTAGTTTGCAAAATGACATGCCCAGTATCACTATAAAAAAACTGTTGAAACCCTACATTTGGAAATACATATGTATAGATTTTGTCTAGGATGTATGTTAGACTTGTTTAGCAAAATTCTTGAAATCAAGACATTTTGCTGAATTCATCGTCTGCAGTCAAAAATCACCAAAAAACGCATGATTCACTGTAAAAATAAGGCACAAATGCACATAAAAAACATAACGCGAGTGGCTGCTGTTCGTGGTGCTTTTGTAAAATGCACCCCTGCCATAAATTGACACAATGATACGTTCCTCGCTAACATATAGCGCAAAATGACGGATCTGAATTTGACGTAATATGCAGAGTTTTCTGTCATTTCGCTGAAATTTCATATAATGACACGAAAGTAAATTACGTGATTTTCGCACAGCCCTACTGCACAGCACATTAAACAGTTTCAATCGATCCTCCATTTTCAGTAGATGTATCCGTACAACATTCTACAGAAAAAAGGAAATATCTTATGCAGTTTAAGTGATAAGTGGAATGCTTGCAACCATAGGAGAAAACTCAGTTAAAGTTCAACATCTATACCCTGTTATTCTAGCTTGCACTTAGCGCATTTTAAAGACTGCAATGGATAGGTGATGTGGAACAAAAGTTGGGAATAATGTTATAATGGAATTAAAGATAAAATGCTTTCTGTGTAATGGTACTTACGTTGTAGGCGATCCGCGCATAGATAATGTATAAACAGCTGCTAAAAGCTTGAGGTTGTCTAAGCTAATTCTCTCCCCCATGAGCACAGTTACTGAAGTGAAGAACGCTATCTTGTAGTTTGATTTCAAAAGAATATTTTAGTTTAAAGCTTTTATGTGCCTGGGCGTAAAGGCGTGCTGGAGTGAAACAGAAAACTCTCACTTGGTTGAAAATTGAACATAATTCGGTACATCAAGCAAAGTAGCTGTAAAAAAGAGGCTGCTCATGGATATTCGATACAGGAACATCTTCTTAGATTTGAATTTCGTAGCAATTTGAAGCTCTTATATTCGCATTTTTATATGTGAGAATTGTGTGTTTTTTTTTCAGCTCATACGCATTAAATATAATATAAAAGGAGCTAGTACACTTTGGAAGGCGATGCTGGCCTGTCCCTGCAGAAAGAAATGCCAAATAATTATGCTGCAAGGCCATACAGGACTTAGCTTTGTCATTATACCTCATTTCGTCATGTTTATTATTTACAGGCATAGAACTTGTGTATTCCTCTCTGTTAAGCACCGGAAAAAAGAAACATGGGATTTGTTAACTAAAATATGTGCGCATCTAAATGTGCAGACCCTGTGGACATCTCCCTGGGCCCACCACCTTTAACGTTGAGCGTAGTATACGTATCTGCAAATGGGGGAGCTCCTGGGGATGCCCCAGTTGCAGTTGTGTTTCTGGGACTTAACTAGCCTCTGTTGGATAGAGGGGCCGTCTATTCTGTCAAATTCATTGACTTCTCCTGGTGAATAGCGTTTGCAAAGTGCCAGCGGTGAACGAAAATTTACCCAGATTGTCTACAGAGTCAAGGGTGTAAAACCATGTAGACAGACAGACAGGCAGGCAGGCAGGCAGGCAGGCAGACAGACAGGCAGACAGACAGACAGACAGATAAGATAGATAGATAGATAGATAGATAGATAGATAGATAGATAGATAGATAGATAGATAGATAGATAGATAGATAGATAGATAGATAGATAGATAGTTAGATAGATAGATAGATAGATAGATAGATAGATAGATAGATAGATAGATAGATAGATAGATAGATAGATAGATAGATAGATAGATAGATAGATAGATAGATAGATAGATAGATAGATAGATAGATAGATAGATAGATAGATAGATAGATATCGTACTCAGCTAACACCACTTTGATGCTTTTTTGTGCTTTTATAGAAGTCGCTCTAATCTTTTTGCAGTTTTTTAAGGGCACGGTTTGAAGCCCCAACCAATTATTTTAATGTGAAAAACAAGCAAAGCATTATTCTGTGATTTTTTAAATTTCTGTTAGAGGATATTCTTGAATTAGGTTGTTAGGAACTTCTGAATGTGGAATCTCCCCGCATATTTCGGTCTCAGCTGATACTGCACAACACACACTGGACTTTGGCTCTGAATATTAAAGGATTTTTCATCAGGTTTGATCCTATGATCTGTTCCTTAACCCCCTCCAGGCGGCGAGTCGTCCTGCCCGCTCCCCTCCATCGTTTGCACCAACTGCGCGCTTTTACTTTAAATCACCACTGGCAACATTCTGCCTGAAAAGGTCCCAGTTTATTTCTCAACATAATTTATTTTAAATAAAATGCTATACATTTCTAACGTTCATGGTCATAGCACATTCAATACCCATGTTCTAACTTTTCATCTCTTGCTCCTTGCAATTCTTTCTCTTGCATTATGGACCGAGCCTCCTCAATTACCTGGGAGGGGAGGGGAGGGGACACTTTTTCTGGGCTTCCAATTCACGGGTCTAGGCTTCAGCTTGCTACTGATTTGGAGGGTGTCCATCTGGACCTCCCCGAGCTGCAAGTGCCATCTCGCTCTCCCTGTAACCCTTTTGGGGGCCCTTCCTTCTCCCAGGGGTCCCTGCCATGTGGCATACCAAGGACCTTACTTGAGCATCTACTCTACTTTTCCTGAAGCTGAGTCCTTGCCATCTTATCCCTCTGTACCCCTGCCGTGAGGCATCCCAAGGGTCCTGCGGGAGCATCACAACTACTCTTTCTATGGCGGCACGTCACCCCTTGGCTCCCTCAGTGCCCCTGCCGTGTGGCATCCCAAGGACACTGTGAGAGCCTTCTATCTACCTTCTAGTAATTTTCTCTTTCTACTAGCTTCCTTGGGTTTGTTCTGCTACCCTTTACCCTCACAGCTGTGATGCCTGTTTCCTTAGGTGTCAGTGGATGGGATTCCTTTCTTCTTCCTGCGATGGGGAGACACATGCCTGCTTTGGGCAATCGGCCCCTTCTTATCCCACCTTCACGCTACCCTACTCGCCCCTTAATTGGGGGGGGCTTGCTTTTTTTCCTGGGCCCAATCCTGGCCCCCACCGGCCTAGCTGGCACGCTAATTGGGGCAGGGGGAGGGCTCCCACCTCCGGAGGACGTTTAACCCGGGCACCCATCTGGTACAGTTTTGCCTTCCCGGCCCGGGTCCTTACTGGATTATCTGTGGCCAGATCTACACACCATTCCCATCGCTATTAAGAATGATTATAGAAAGTGGAGTAAAGTGACTTTTGACCACGTTCAAGGGGCCCTTGCTACCTCCCTTGCCACTTCTGACTCTCTTCCCAGTTACAATTCTGTTGGTTCCTCGGTTCAATTGGTAGCAGATCAGGATACACCTGAAAATAATTATAATGCCTACGTTAGAATCAAGATGTCCCCTTAAGCTTCCACTCAGTTACAGGAATTTAAAATACCTATCAGCTCGGCAGAAAACAAATGTATCCTGATAATAACACTGAAACCAAAAGCCTGTTCAAATGCTGAATAACGTACAATATTGTTGCTACCTATTTTTCTCTACTTCGTTCTAATCAGCATTACTTTTTATGACCTCCTCTACCTCTTCTCTAGTTCATCTTCCTCTCCATATCACCTCCCTGCCTTTACCTGTCTCCACCGGACAACTCTCTCTCTGTCTCTCTCTCTCTCTCTCTCTCTGTCTTTTCACCTCAACGCATCTGAAAATACATTTTGCTTTCTAAACCTTGTAGTAAAATTCTTAAGAAGAATGAATGAGACTTTATTTGTTTGATTAAAAAAATCTTACAACTATCATTTTAAGATAGCAAATTTAACAGTACCACATGAATTAATTTGGTGCATTCTATTTCATTGTGTGAGGCTGACAACCTAAGCACCACGCCCCTTGCATTTATTCTGTGGGTGCCATTCTTTGAGGCAAGGACTGAAATCTTAAAATAAAAGCACTAGGTTATTGAGTGGTAAAATCCTTAAATCAACAATCTGATAGTTGTAATATCCAAATTCCAGAATCTGAAAAATGTCCGCTGGTTTTTAACTCAATGGTTGCGTACACGTTTGAATGATCGTATAACTATTTAAGTTACTTACAATATTTTTGGTTCCAGATTGGAAGAATTAAACACCTCCAATGATCCTGCAGCAAAATATGTTCCCCTACAATATGGACATCTCAGAAGTAACAGTTATTCTGGTTGTTGGCTTTTTCTTTGGTTCAAGGCCAGTTGTGAATATTTAACTAAGCCAGGATAGGTTTCTTTATGGCCATCTCCACGCAGACTAGTCTAAGAAAGTTGCCTAATGCCTTTTACACTAATTGTGCTTTGTCAAGGGATTGGTAGTTTCAGTTAACCTCATAGATGCGGCGCAAATATCCCTCCCCAGTGCTGCGCTGTCCATTGGAACTAGTGCTGAATGGACGTCCAATGGTCGTGCGCAGCACTGGGGAGGTAGTGCTGCCGTCGGCCAACGCCCCGACGCAGCACTTAAGGGGTTAATTCCAGTAAAGCAACAAAGGAAGAAACAGAGATGTTTATCAACAAATCCTAAATTCTGAGACTGATCATCCAACTATCTAAAATCAAAGTAGTTTCTGATTGCCTCATCCTTGTAGGATCCTTAACACAATGCATTCCATATCACCTTTCTGTTGGCTGATGACATCCTCACCTTTGTAGCATACTCTCTATAGCTTTGGGAATCCCCTGTGCAAAATAGACAAGACCCAGAATAAACCCTTTCAAATATGTCTTCCACATTGTGACCACCATCCATTGGAGACAGGTTGATTTAATTCTGAATTAATTCTCCTCTGCCTCTCCTAATACCCCACCGTCTCCAATCCACTTGCGGTCTGCCTATCTACATGGATTTATCCTTTGGCTGTCTATGGATGTAGCGCCAGACCAATGTAAACATATGTTTCAGTTTATGATACTCTGTCCTTGATTAAATGATATGGAAACTTAAGTCCATACATCTCTCACCCGCATTTCTCAGCATGCAATTCCCTCATCTGTATGAAGCATTCCGCTGCCCTCTGGGTTAAGTCCAAACTATATAATTACTCACAATAAAAGAAATGTATGAAATTAATTTTTCGATCCCATGAAAAATAATACAAAATCTTATTAGTGGTAGTGCAATGGTTAGAAATGTGTAGTCGTATAGTCAAGTAATATTATTACATTTGAAAAACATATCTGAATCTCTAAACTTCATTCGAAATTTTAAAAAAACTTTACAAAATATGCATCTAAATCCTAAGGCCTCGTGCAAACTCACCTTAGGATCTGATGGATACGAACAGGTAGTTGTTTCCTCGTCTCCTCAGATCAGGCCAGGGCTTCTTTGATATATGGCATTTATCGGATAGGCGAGTTGAACTGCAGGTCTTGGGTGAATAGATCGGATCTCCAATCAATACCGATGCGCAACCGCTCATAGTGCTGATGTGTGGAGATGTGTGACCTCCTGACCCCAAGATAATTACCTCGTATTCCTAAAGAGTCCCAGAGGGGAGCACCATTGAAAGTCACACCTAGAAAGACCAATGGACACGCAATCGTAAAACACTATTAAAACATTACTCAAGGTGAAAGAACAAAATTTCCATGGCAGAGAATTCAATCTGAAGCCCTGGACCTGGAGGCTTGCGCGTGTTTCTCGTTTGTAAGAGGCACGTTCAAGTCTTCCTAAACTTAGGTTCTTTTAATGTGAGGTTAGTACATTTTAATGTATGTTTTAATTTCATTTCCTGTACAGAACTCTTTTCCTCTCACTACTGTCAAATAATCAATATTTCAACACATTCATTTCCCTCCTAATCGAAATATAGTAGTTAAAAGGCTATTCCTACAATCGTTTTATTTCTTCGGCTCTTCGCACAGACCCACTACAGACTAAAAACAAATAGGATCAATTTAACTTAACCAGTGTTTCACATGCAGCAGGTTGCAAGTCACTCTACCCATGTGCTAGATCACACAAACGTGAACAAAATACAACAACGTTCTACACAGACAGTTTAGTAAAATTCCAGTCCATCTAAATCTCCATTGAACTACCACGATGTTAGTAACTACAGATGGTGGCATGAACAACCAACCAAGATCTTTAGTGGATTAGTTGTTGAGCTTGTAAATAACAAAAAAATAGTATGGTCTTACAGAAGGAATAACAAGGTCACCTTCTGCATTCCGAATATGTGGACACTGTTACGGCGGCTGCGTATTCCGAAGGCGCACTCTGATCTCACAAAGATGTCTGGAAGCACTAGACCAGGGAGGAACTGCATATAGGCTATTCGGGATGTGCTTCAGGTGCTACCCCTCCAACCAACACTCCCCCCCTCCCCCACCCCCGACTGTCTGGGGGCATAACGTAAAAGACTACAGTCCCAAACTAGGTTCCCAATGACCAGCAAAGGTGTTTGCCAGTGGCCCGGTGGCAGTGGGCTGACCGGTGAACACTAGGAGAGCTTTGCCACCACTTCCCTGCATCTCGCCCCGCTGAATGCGAGTGGAGGCGCTACTACGCCGCGCACTGTGTTTTTAAACTGTTACTAACTATTTCAAAGTTATGCAGGTTTTAACTTGATTTCTATTCCTAGAGGTGAGCTGCCGGCTGGGGCTGATCGTGCTTGCGGGCTCCCAGCGGCAGCGGGCGCCATCTTCGGTTGGGCTGACTTCTCTATCCCAGCCCTGCCACTCCCCCGCCGCTCCGCCCCTATTTAGGAGCGCGATCCTCTCTCCCTTCCTGTTTGCCAGTGGCCCGGTGGCAGTGGGCTGACCGGTGAACGCTAGGAGAGCTTTGCCACCACTTCCCTGCATCTCGCCCCGCTGAATGCGAGCGGAGGCGCTACTACGCCGCGCACTGTGTTTTTAAACTGTTACTAACTATTTCAAAGTTATGCAGGTTTTAACTTGATTTCTATTCCTAGAGGTGAGCTGCCGGCTAGGGCTGATCGTGCTTGCGGGCTCCCAGCGGCAGCGGGCGCCATCTTCAGTTGGGCTGACTTCCCTATCCCAGCCCTGCCACTCCCCCGCCGTTCTGCCCCTATTTAGGAGCGCAATCCTCTCTCCCTTGGTGTTTGCCAGTGGCCCGGTGGCAGTGGGCTGACCGGTGAACGCTAGGAGAGCTTTGCCACCACTTCCCTGCATCTCGCCCCGCTGAATGCGAGCGGAGGCGCTACTACGCCGCGCACTGTGTTTTTAAACTGTTACTAACTATTTCAAAGTTATGCAGGTTTTAACTTGATTTCTATTGAGCTGCCGGCTGGGGCTGATCGTGCTTGCGGGCTCCCAGCGGCAGCGGGTGCCATCTTCGGTTGGGCTGACTTCCCTATCCCAGCCCTGCCACTCCCCCGCCGCTCCGCCCCTATTTAGGAGCGCGATCCTCTCTCCCTTCGTGTTTGCCAGTGGCCCGGTGGCAGTGGGCTGACCGGTGAACGCTAGGAGAGCTTTGCCACCACTTCCCTGCATCTCGCCCCGCTGAATGCGAGCGGAGGCGCTACTACGCCGCGCACTGTGTTTTTAAACTGTTACTAACTATTTCAAAGTTATGCAGGTTTTAACTTGATTTCTATTCCTAGAGGTGAGCTGCCGGCTGGGGCTGATCGTGCTTGCGGGCTCCCAGCGGCAGCGGGCGCCATCTTCGGTTGGGCTGACTTCCCTATCCCAGCCCTGCCACTCCCCCGCCGCTCCGCCCCTATTTAGGAGCGCGATCCTCTCTCCCTTCGTGTTTGCCAGTGGCCCGGTGGCAGTGGGCTGACCGGTGAACGCTAGGAGAGCTTTGCCACCACTTCCCTGCATCTCGCCCCGCTGAATGCGAGCGGAGGCGCTACTACGCCGCGCACTGTGTTTTTAAACTGTTACTAACTATTTCAAAGTTATGCAGGTTTTAACTTGATTTCTATTCCTAGAGGTGAGCTGCCGGCTGGGGCTGATCGTGCTTGCGGGCTCCCAGCGGCAGCGGGCGCCATCTTCGGTTGGGCTGACTTCCCTATCCCAGCCCTGCCACTCCCCCGCCGCTCCGCCCCTATTTAGGAGCGCGATCCTCTCTCCCTTCGTGTTTGCCAGTGGCCCGGTGGCAGTGGGCTGACCGGTGAATGCTAGGAGAGCTTTGCCACCACTTCCCTGCATCTCGCCCCGCTGAATGCGAGCGGAGGCGCTACTACGCCGCGCACTGTGTTTTTAAACTGTTACTAACTATTTCAAAGTTATGCAGGTTTTAACTTGATTTCTATTCCTAGAGGTGAGCTGCCGGCTGGGGCTGATCGTGCTTGCGGGCTCCCAGCGGCAGCGGGCGCCATCTTCGGTTGGGCTGACTTCCCTATCCCAGCCCTGCCACTCCCCCGCCGCTCCGCCCCTATTTAAACGGGCAGTATGTGTCAGCG
Organism: Lissotriton vulgaris; assembly: GCF_964263255.1. Taxonomy (NCBI): domain Eukaryota; kingdom Metazoa; phylum Chordata; class Amphibia; order Caudata; family Salamandridae; genus Lissotriton; species Lissotriton vulgaris. The sequence continues at coordinate 1,170,029,079 of NC_141689.1, read as the reverse complement.
CAGCGGGCGCGACGAAGGCGCACCGGAGTTGCGCCTAAGTTAAGCCCGTCTGCGCCCATCCGCGGCTGGCCGGGGCTAGGGGCACGAGATGCTGCCCGTCTAATCACGTACTCGCCATCTCAGCTTTGCTCGTATTGGGCCCCAGGTACCATTGACCCCTCAGTAACTACTCACTTGATGTATCTTGGCCTGTTCACCCCCCCTTCCAACCTCCCCCCCGGGATCGTGTCACATCTAGCCTCGTTGCCTATTACGCCTCTCCTCACTCCCCTGTCACCATTTGTCCCCCTTGTTCCGGTATTTAACACCTCGGCCACACTCCTAAACACTAGGTCTGCGGTCAACCATCAGTACGAGCTATTTGATTACATCGACACTCATGAACCAGATCTCTTATTCCTAACAGAGACCTGGTTCAAGGCTGACTCCCTGCCCAATGTGCTAGCCGCATTGCCCCCTTCATATTCCACCATTCGGGCGGACCGCCCAGAGGGCAAGCGGGGCGGAGGAGTGGCCCTAATAGCCCGTACTGATCTCCGTTTTCAGATTCTCCCCTCCCCTCCTATCCCTGACGTAGACTACCTAGTAGCCCGTTCGACTTCCCACAAGGTACCCCTTACCTTTGTTCTAATTTACCGTCCTCCCCAACCCACTCCCTCCTTTCTCTCAAGCTTTCAGGCCCTCCTGGCTACCCTGGTGATCAACAACTCATCAGTACTAGTCCCAGGGGACCTCAACTTTTGGCCTAATGACCCTGCTGAGAGTTCTCAATCCAAAGAGTTCACCGACCTCATGATCAGTCTGAACTTTTTATCGCTCATCCACAGTTCCACCCACACACACGGCCACACGCTAGACCAAATCTGGGCACTGAATGTCCCGTCCACATCCCCTATAATATTCCCTTGCTCCTGGTCAGATCATTCCATTATTACCTTTTCCCTTGCTCTAGCCCCTATGGCCAAACCCCAGCTCCCCAAGAACACCTGGGTCAGGAAATGGGGCAAAACTGACATGCCTTCCCTCTGCTCGACCCTGGCCAAAACCAGCCCTGACCTTTCAGGCCTTGCAGCTACTACCCAGCTGGCCGCTATTAACAACTGGCTGACCCTGGCGGGTGACGAGTTCGCTCCCCTGAGGCGGCTCACTGTCAAGCGGGCCCACGCAGCCAATCGGTGGTTTACCCCAGACCTAAAAGAAAAGAAATTAGCTGCAAGGAGAGCCGAGTGAGCTTGGAGAAGAACCTATTGCCCCGCGCAAAGACAATCTTCTTGTCTGTTCTACAAATCTATAAAAAGGGCATTCTTGAGGCCAAAACAGAGTTCTATACGAGCAGGATAATGGCAGCAGAGTCCCACTCAAAGGAAATCTTCGCTACTGTCCATGAACTGGCATCATCCAGCAGAGCTACGGCCACTATCCCCCCTTCCCAGTCCCTCTGCAACTCGCTTAACGAGTTTTTCATTGACAAAGTTGCCAAAATCAAAATCAACATCCCCCCGCCCTCCCCTACATTTGTCAATCCCTCCCCACCCTCTACGGCCCTTAAATTGACCACTATTCCGCTGTTAACCGATGACACACTCCCCCCGCTGCTTCATCGGGTTAAATCGGGTTCCCCCCTGGATTTTGCCCCAGCCCACATCCTTAGGGAAATCTATCTAGCTTGCCCTACCCCGCCCCTGACTTTTCTTAACGATTCGCTCAGAAACGGCATTGTCCCCAGTCCACATAAATCAGCGGTTGTCATTCCAATCATAAAAAAACCTGACGCCGACCCATCCTCCCCCTCCAACTACCGCCCTATCTCCCTTCTGCCCTATTTAGCAAAAGTTCTCGAAACCCATGTCACGACCACCCTGAGCACTCACGTAGAGGCAAATCATTGCCTCTCCTCCTGCCAAGCCGGCTTCCGCCCCCTGCACTCCACGGAGAAGGTGGTGATTTCAGTGATGGACGAGGTGCGTGAAGGTATTGACATCAACCTTCCGCAAGCCCTGATCCTCCTGGACCTGTCCGCCGCTTTTGACACGGTGGACCACTCCATCCTCCTCAACCGTGTCAGGGCGGCGGGCATAGAGGGCTTGGCCTTCTCATGGCTCGAGTCCTTCCTAGCCGGGAGAGCTCAAGCGGTCCATCTGGCTGGCTTCACCGCGGCCTCCCGTAAGGTGGAGTGCGGGGTCCCTCAGGGCTCATCACTCTCCCCTCTTTTGTTTAATTTATACATTTACCCCCTTATTTTTATGTTACAGCAGCTGGAGGTCACGGTGTTTAATTACGCCGATGACCTCCAGCTAATCTTCAACCTCTCCCACTCACCTTCATCCGCCCAGAATGTCCAGACAGTCATGACGTTCATTCAGGACTGGATGAACTGCAACCACCTCAAACTCAACCCGGACAAGACCGAGCTGGTCTTGACGGGAGGTGGTTGCAGTCCGTGGTCCCCCTCCTTTTGGCCCCCGTCACTTGGTGTCTCTCCACTCCCTGTACCTAAAGTTAAAACCCTTGGGATCCTCCTGAACTCACAACTTTCTGTTCACTCACAAGTCGGTTCAGTGGTCTCTTCTCGTTTTTTTTCCCTTAGAATAATTAGGAAAGTTTCCCGTTTCTTTTCCCCCTCGGCTTTAAAAATCATCGTGCTGGCTATGGTACTCTCACCCATTGATTATGGCAACATAATCTATAATGGGGCTCCTGCCTATGCGATCCACCGCCTGCAGCTGGAACAGAACCAGGCTGCCCGCCTGATTCATGGCCTACCTAAATACCATCGGGCCACTCCACTGCTCAAAGCACTACACTGGCTTCCGGTGAGAGAGCGCACCCTTTTTAAACTTGGCTGCCTCACTTTTCAGGCTAGGTCGGGCACTGCCCCCAAGTTCATATGCTCAGCTATCAAGCCCTACCTTCCGGGTAGAGAACTTCGCTCCACTCATAGGGCTCTTTTAGCTACCCCCCATTTTAAAAAACAGGAGGCTGGTGGAGCGAAATTCGCTGTTCTTGCTCCAGCCTTCTGGAACTCCCTTCCTGCTGCCCTCCGCACATCGCCTTCTTATCTACAGTTCCGGAAGGATCTCAAAACCTTCCTATTTGTGCGAGCTTACACTGCCTAGCCTCTCCCAGCTGCTGCCGTCAACTGCATCACACATAGCGCCATGAAACCGCTTGGTAAAACAGCGCTGAATAAATGTTTTTAAATTCAAAAATTCAAAACTCAAATTCAAAATTAGGGAATCTCTCACCCCTTGAGCCTTCAAGGATGGGTGCTGTACCTACTCTTCTGAGCACCCTCGAGTCTCCCATCCGTGATCAGGAAGATCTGCACCACAAGACAGAGCCAAAGGTGAGCCCAGGAATGTGCCAGCGTGCCCAGGGCGCAAAGATGCAGGGGAACATATCCAAATAATGTCATTTCAGCTGCCAAGGGCACTGCCTATGTGATACAATTCGGTAGTTGGCGGAGGCATAGGGGAAGCAACTGTAAATCACATTGTAATATTCATAAATATTTTGACCCCAAAAGATTGTACCTGAAGAATGAATTTTCAAATTTTTGACTTGTTGTCCATAAGCGGTCATAAATATAACAGGGGTGTGGTTCTTAAGCATGGATCCGCAGTGGTTAGGTTGTTTAGCTCATGCTGGGTCTTACCCATGCACAGGGCCATCTTTAGGGCAGTGTGACTGGTGCGGCCGCACTGGGCGCTGACCTGTGGAGGGGGAGGCTGATTTTGGGAAGGGGTGCTGTGTTTACTAATAACATGATTGGAGAGATGAGGGGCGCTTTTGCCTGCTATCTGTCAGAGAGGCGGTCATGGGTGTGGGGGCACCATAAATCATTGTCGCACCGGGCACCACCTGCGCTAAAGCCGGACCTGCTCATGCATGCAGCTGCGTTCCAGTTTTGTCAAAGCGAGACCAGGAGAAAAATTGAGAGAAATGGGTATGGCAAAATTTCACAGACAACCAGAAGGTGGTCAGTATATGGGAAAAGAGTGCAAAGGAGACATCTCATGTGCCTCATATGATACTGAGGAAACATCCATTTGGGAAACATAAGAGATAGCACGTCACTATTTTCATGTATCCAAAGATGTCAGACCATTTCTGTGCGAGCTCGAGATAAGTGACATCTATCTGGACTGCAGACCCTCTTTCTCTTTGTCCAACCTCTTTTTGGAGTTGAGGTACTCCAAGATGACCAATGTGCTTAGCTTTGAGCTGTATCTTTTTTTTATGTCTCTGATTGAGACAACGTTACAGTGCTGAGTACTGCAATGAAACCAGGTTCTGTCACCGTGTCAATGATAGCTGCGGATGGGAAGCAGCAGGAGCTTTGCAACCTATAAGCAGCGACTGTGAATCGTGCCCATGCCTGCAGCGCTGGAAAGCGTGGATAATACAGCAGCACAAACTGCAAGAAGAGGGACCCTGCAGCCAATGCCGGGCAGCACAGCAGTGAGCAAAACCTATCCCTAGGAATAGATCCGCAAGGTGAACATATATTTTGCACTTGCCCATTCGCCCCACGTTGCAGTCCTGTTACTCTTTCCTCATTCTAATCAGGAAAATGTGGGACATATTTACCAAAGAGTAATGCAGCTCAGCAAGTCACCTTGCTAAATGGTGTTAAATGGAAAGGGCAGAAATGTGCTGTATTTAACATAAAACAGCACATTCCTGTCTTTTTTTGAAGCGCTGGTACAATGTGCTGCCTAGAGCCAATGAAGACACCCTTGCACCAAGGTGCAAGAGTGCCTGCTTTGTAACCAGGATTGTTTTTGCAGGAAGGGACACCTTCCTGCACAAAATCAATCCCCTGAAGAACTTTCCTCTTTATATGTGTGCTGCAGAATGCAGCACAAGCTATTTCTTCTTGTTATAACTCCCACGGATAGGAGTAGCATTCTGATGCATTCCCAGGTCTAACAGTATTGGCAAATCTGGGAACTCTTCACAATCCATGGGAGGGCAAGAGCAATAAACACAGACTGTTGAATTAATGTAACAACAACTAGAGTACAATATGAGCCCATTTACAACTAATGTGCATGGCATTGGGCCAAAGAGATAGCCAAGTGCTTTTTACAGTACTAGCCGGTAGCCCAGGTCTGCCTGAACTAGCTACACGAGTGAATGAGTTGCAGTCAGCGCATTGCTGGTTTTTATCAATCTCAAACAAAAATATTGCCCTCCAAAACAAATACGATACACGTAACTAAAATATCCATTATGAAGCGTTTCTTAGTGGCCCCTGCTTGCGTGGCTGGGAAAAATACACTGCAGTGCGAGAAACATCTCAGTGAGCACTTGGGTAACTTCACACGCTCCAGTCACTACATTGCTTGAGCTTTCTCCTTTATCCCGCTACCGCAGAGAGGAGGAAAGGGCAGGGGTCTGTCCTGGCTGGGACACCCTCTCATTCTCCCCTGGTGGGGCTAGGATTCTCTGCATGGTGCCCCCTGCTGGAACCATTTCTTCCTATTTTTCTGGACGCTGAAAGCACTGGGAGAGGTCCCAATCATCGAACTTGCACATCTCCAAGTGAAGGGCCTTCCCTGGAAACTAAGTGGGGCACTTACCGGCCTACTGAGACTCAGCCCCCGAGCAGTGCGGGAGGGGGCTGTCCCCTCCCGACTCATTTGTGTCGCCTGCTACTGTTAATGTTAATATGCACTCAAGTGACCTTGATATCATGGGTAGGCTGCGGTGGGCCTCAATGGTCCATCTACCATCCACGATGGACTCAAATGCAATGACCACCAACCGCCCTCAGGTGGAGACGGGTCCAACTCTTACTACTGTGAAGAAGTTAATCAATCACGAGTTTTTATAGTGCAGCTACTCACCTGTATGGGTCTCAAAGTGCTAAGGGGGGACTGCTGATCCGTCTGTTTGCAGGGGTTCAGTAGAAGAGCCAGGTCTTGGGATCCTTCTTAAAATGGGTCAGCAAAGGGGATTGCCTGAGGTGGAGAGGCAGGGTGTTCCAGGTCTTGGTGGCTGGGTGAGAGAATGATCTTCCTCCTGTTTTTTTGGTCTTGTGCATCTGTGGGATGGTGGCCAGAGCCAGTTGGGCGGAGCGAAGGTGCCTGGCGGGTACGTGGAATGAGAGGTGCGGGTTCAGATATGCTGGTCCTGCATTGTGCAGAGCTTTGTAGGCATGTTTTAGGTGCTTGAAGGGGATTCTTTTGATAGCTGGAAGCCAGTGGATTTCTCAAAGGTGTTCAGTGATGGGGCTGCAGTGAATAATGTTGAGGACCATTCTGGCTGCAGCGTTTTGAATGTTCTGTAGTTTCCTGAGGAGTTTCTTGGTCACACTGGCATATAGTGTTGTGCCATAGTCGAGTTTTCTGGGGATGATTGTGTGGGTGACTGTCTTTCTGGATTCTGTGGGGATTCATCTGAATGTCTTTTCTATCAGACGGACCATGTAGAAGCAAGATGAGCATGTCGCGTTGATCTGGTGGTTTCTTGTGAGCGAGGAGTCCATTATGATGTTGAGAATATGTGCGGAATCTGTGGGGGAGGGGAGGGTTCCCAGTGCGGCGGGCCACCAAGAGTCGCCCCAGGCTTAGGCAGTGGGTCCCAGGAAGAGTACTTCAGTCCTGTCTGAGTTGAGCTTGAGGCAGCTTTCTTTCATCCAGGTGGCAACAGCCTTTATCGCGCAGTGGAAGTTAATTCTGCTGGCTGTGGGTTAGTCGGTGAGGGAGAGTATCAGCTGGCTGTTGTCAGCATGGGAGACGATTTTGCGTCTGTGGTTCCTGACGATGGCAGCTAGGGGAGCCTTACAGATGTTGAAAAGGGTGGGGGTTAGGGAGGAGCTGATCTATGTAGGTTCTGAGAGTAACAGAGGAAGTCTGACTCGTTGTATTTGGCTGGTAAGAAAGGATTGGATCCAGACAAGGCCTGGTCCCACATGCCGGCATCATGGAGACTCATGATTATGGTGCGGTGAGAGACAGTATTCAAGGCTGCCAAGACGTCCAGTAGGATGAGGTCTGTGGTTTCGGCTTTGTCAAGGAGGGAGCAGATGTCGTCATTGGCAGTGAGAAGTGTGGTATCAGTGCTGTGGTTGCTTTGAAGGCCAGATTGGGAGATGTCCTGGATGTGGTTCTCTTTGCAGGACTCATGAGAGAGACACTTGGAGAGACATTTGGAAAGCTGAACGAACCCCGCAGACCTTTGTAACGCAGCTGACATCGATTCCACCCTCACATTACAGTTAGCAAATGCCAAACTTGCCTATGGAGCTCTTCTGGAGAACCTGTATCTCTACAACATCATGGCTTACAGAGTCAGAGTCCACAGACAGGATGACAGGCCTGGCTGACTTGTAGAGTGGCTCTCCCGGTTGGACTAAGTAACTCACCCCATTACCGAGGTCTCAACACTAGCTGAAGTTGCAGTCCATTCTTGGGCAGACACTTTACAGGCCTTCTATAATTACTATTCAACTATATATAGTGCACCACAAGTCCAACAAACTGAATGCCCAACTGGATTCCTAGCTCCTATTACACTTCCGCGGATGCCACCCTTCACGAGGACAGCTCTGGATGCGGACATCACAACCGCAGAAGTTAATCAGGCAAAACATGACATCGCCCATCATAAGACTCCTGGACTTGATGGACCGCCCCTCGAATATTATCACACCTTTGTTTACTTACTGTCACCCAGATTGGCAGCAATGTATGGAGAGGCGCTAAAAGGCAGCGAGCTCCACCACTCCCTCCACAAGTCCCTTCTGGACTCCATCCTGAAACCAGATAAAGACCCTATGGCAACTAGTCTCGTACAGACCTATTGCCATATTGAGGGTGTATTACAAGATTTTGGGTAAAATCCCGGCCGCTTGTTATGCCCTTATCCTCCCTTGATTAGTACACCCTGATCAGATAGACTTCATCCTCGGTCTAAGCGCGTCCCAGAATCTACCTTGCCTCTTTCACGTACAAGAGCCGATGAAAGGGTGATTCCCACAAGCAGCATGCCTTATACTGGATCTGAACAAGGCATTCAACACCCTGACCTTGCACTACCTGTTCACTGTGCTGATTCGGCTGGAAGTGTGGGCCCTAAACTCTTGGCCTACACCAAATTTCCGTGTACCAAACCATTGTCCTGAGTTGCCTGGATCACCTTATTTCATCCCCTTTTTTGGTATTCCGAGAGACAAGGCAGGGCTGACCTTTGTTCTCCCTACTTTTTGCAGTCACAGTGTAACTGCTAGCCATATGACTGCGTTGCCGCTTTAAGTAGTATGCCCTATGTGATTCAGTCCCCACTTGATGACGCATAGTATGTGCACTATGTGCGGTAAACCAAAAGGGTATTTAAAGGAGAGAAATAAACGGGTCTGCCGCTGTCCTACTGTGCAGCGGAACAAAACGGCGGAGCATGCAACCCTTTAACCTCTTATACAGGTGAGAGCATAGGTAGACGAGTACAGACTCGGCAAGGTATTGATGGAAATATGCAGTAGTTAATTACTCCGCTGTTGGTCTCACAGCTAATATTTGTATATTGTGGGGACGAGCCCAAAATATATGGAAACCATACAGAGCAGAGTGTTTTTTTTTTTTTTTCACTTCTGATGAAGGGACTCTGCTTTGGGTGTTATGGGAAAAAGTAATACTCAGGATTTTGGGAGGATGGAAAAGGCTTTTTATTAATTAATCGACCCAGGGTATATACTTTTATCGTCACTGCCTTTTCTTTGTCATCATACACTTTTTTTAATTGAGATGCAATTATATATTGTTTCAGAGTATAAATACATAGAGGGAATTTGCCATGGTGACTAAGAATGACATTGTTTCCCCGTATTTTATGACAAATTTGAACACATCAAATCTTTCGGATGGTTAGATAACTTTGCATAACAAAAGGTATGTGAGATGATGCTTTACTTCAGGTGTATTAATATGGTATCATGTCTTAATGTGACAGGGGTGTGGGCGAGTGTAGCTCCTCATGCAAATACTCATAGATATCCATCTCTACATGTCTCTTATTTAGGATCCTACTGATAGAACACGGGATTAGCTCTGGATCGAGATTGAGGTGAATGACATATCGACCTCCCAGTAAGACTCGAGGAATATTCAGTCTTTGTATGCAAAGGCATAACTAGTGGTAGGTGTACTATTATATAGCCACCACCAGTGAGGAATTATTGGATTGAATTGTAGGTCCATACCGTTTATTATATATACATGTTTAGTTCCCTTGGAGGATCATCATATCCCACTGTTTATAGAGAATTTTAATATTGCTGCAACTTCATATCGTGTTAGAAGGGTGGCCCGACACTTTATATTTGCCTCAAAGGTGGGTGCAATATACAATAGTCCTATAGAATTAAATCCACAAGTGTGGTAGACTTGAATTATTATGTCATATTCCCTACATCATGGATGATGTGCTAAATTTAGTCTAGCATTTAGTATCTTAAGTTATCCTCAATGATAAAAAGAGAATCTGTGAGGTATTCCTCTTGACGTACGCAAAAAGGAATATGGGACATTAGTACTACCCTTTTTGCGATATGGAGCAGTCCCTAATACGAATATAGAGTTTAATCAATTGAGTACAGTTTGGTATGGCGGAATGATTGGTGTTTTTTTATTCAGTAGTTTTAATGTGTTATGAATGAAGTAGTAGTTTTGGACCCTCATAAACAATTGTAAAATCACATTGATAATATGTATCCTCTATACAAGAAGGCACAGGATGAATTAATTTGGGAGGTATTCCTCGTACTAGTTTTAGTCTTAATTAAATCGTACTGTGATGATATGTATTTTTATTGATGTAACTGTATATTGTTGTGATTTTTTAATTTTTGTTTTCAATTAGGCACACATGAATTTGTATCATTAATAGGGGAGACAACTATCACTCATTTCCCAATGAAGGTGGTTTTCAAATAATTTACAACCACCGAAACGCGTCAAAGCTCTTTGTCCGTAGGGTTATATTCGAGGAACTTTCTTTAGTCCAATCAAACAATGATCGATGGACTTCAACCAAGTTGATTGATTAATTTGAAATAACCAAATGATGATGTTTTTAATGGTTCCATGTTTTTTTGTCTCTCGTATTTTAGGTCAATGATTTGTTAAGAGATACTACAAAAAATTGCTTTTGAGTCCTTGTTTGGTATATGATTTTTATTAGGAATGATTTGAAATTTTAAATAAAACTATTTTTTGATACCAGGATTAGTCTCTATCCATGTGCTTATAATTGTTTTTTTGGTCTGTATCTGTGATTATTAATAGATACTTGAGTGGTTTGGTGGTGATGGGTGAAGGTTGATGTATGGTTGATTGCAATTAGAAGAATCTTTTGAGTCCAAGAGAATTCTCTTCATATTGATTACCTTTGGTACCCTGTCTCTTGGTCAGTGGGGTCACTCCTTTTTTCTTTACATAAACCCATTGAGTACAAAGGCAGCTCAGGCCAGAAGAAAAGAGAATTTCTCACAGACATAAGTGTCTTGGTCAGATTGCATGCAGTGCAAACAGTCTTGAATCAACTCAAAAGAAGGCAGTCTTCTATGGAGAGATTCTGTCTCAAAGGAAACACACACACATTTTCCTAATTAATTTTCAGGCCCAAGATTTTAAACCTGTGTGAGTTCCAGACAATATTAAAAGCTAGCTCTTGCCACCTTTACAACTGCCATAATAAAATCACCACAACATTCAGTAACAACTGGCACATATTGGGGGTGGCGGGGAAAGCGGGGGAAAGATAAAAAAAGAAAAGGTACCTCCTCTTGTCTCTCTGTGTTGTCACCTGTCATCCTCGTTCTCTGCTCCAGACGGAAGAAGAAGCAGCCAGGCTCCCCTGACCAATCACAAAGCAGCAATGCTGTGATTCGGTGCTCAGATGGAGAATGGGGCCTGGGCATGTTCTCCGTGCAGGCTGCAATGCAGTCTGAATGGAGAACATGCAAAGTGTGCAAGACTGTTTTGCCGGCCCGAGAGGGCCGGTCAAACATTCATGCACACTTTACAGAGTGCCACCACTCCTTCCCCTGCTCTGAGAGCAGAGCAGCCCTTCCCCACAAAGACACAAGAACAAATAAAATGATAATAACGTCCAGTTATTATCATTTTATTTTCCTTAATTTCAACTGCTAAAAGCAGTGGGTCAATGCTCCTCCGCCTCAGCGGAGGAGCCGCCACTGACAACATTGACTATGTAGAAGCTTGTCTGAATGCCTCTGTTCTCACGGTAGTTTAAAAAAATAATTCTCCTTTCCAAGAATCAGAACATGGTTCAAGATTGATGAGTGGTCGGGGCGTGGCCAGCTACATGGCTGAGTAGGACGTGCCTCAGCGCAGCTCCTGGCATGACTGAAAGAGATCCGGCATTATATTGACCCAAACAGCGGGCAATCAACGGGGAAATTGGCTGTGACGCATCGGAGGGTGAGAGGCGCCTGGATAGCCCGTCGGCTTCGATTTCCGCTCAGGCAGAGGCGAACTATCTGCTGGTTTCTCCCTGGAGCCGAAGACACTGCCTTCTAAAATGGCGGCGCCCGGAGTCATCGGGTCCGACTGCTGACTTGGAGAGGCGGTGTCGTAGGAGAGGTGGTGAGGACATCGGGGGCCCCCTACCCCTGCGTGACGTCGGACGGCCCGGGTATTTGCCTCCTCCCCCCCCTTGACGGTACGGCAGCCCCGGGAGCGGGAGCGCTCTGAGGCCTGAGACGCCGGGACCTTGATTTCCTGCCCGCCGGCCCTCAGGTGAGCTGCTCGGCCGGCGTGCGCTGTGCGGGGCCACAATCCCCTGGGCCTGGTACTGCCTCGTGGGGGCCGCGGTGGGCCGTGCAGCGGCGGTCGGAGGCTGACCACCCGGAGTTCGAGTGGGGCCTGTAAAGCCGGGACCCGGATTTCTTGCCTGTGGCCCGCCTGGTGTGCTGTGGGGCTCGTGTGCAAGTGCACGCTCCCCTGGGCCTGAAGCTGCCTGGTTGGAGCTGCGGGGAGGCTCACAAACGGACTGCGTCCCCCCCCCACCCCACCCTCCAGAGACTGTGGTGCGAACCCTGCGGGGTCCTGGATCGGGAGGCGATGGGCAGATTGGGGCCTCTCTGCGCTGTCCTCAAGCACATCACCACCCTCCCCCCCCCAACCCTCTGGGGAAGGTGAGAACCCGTCGGAGACCCCGCATCGTGAGGAGAACCCGAACTGGATTTGCCCGCCTAGCTGGGGCCCACAGGAAGGGACGTAGCACAAAGATTTCCCGGTGGTGTGAGGAGACCCACAGGACTAGTCCCGGCCCTGGGCTGTTGCCATCTTGCCGGGCCGTGCTCCTTACCCCCCCAGTCCTCCTACTACATCGGGGGGCCACCCGGCAGCCACCATGGGCAAGAGAGATCCAGTGTCAAGGTCCGCGAGGCAAGAGACAATTGAAACCTACACCACCAACACGCGGACACATAGGGACGCGGCCGGGGGGGCCCGGGACTCACAGCCAGACACCAACATGCTCCTAGAGGCGATCCAGGCCTCGCGGACGGACATCCAGAATTCCAAGGCGGCCCTTGAGACCAAGATCGGGGAGGTAGGATCTGAGGTTCTCCTACTGCGTCAAGATCTCCGGAACTTATCCGACAGGGTGGGCACCGGGGAGACCAGGATATCCGAAACAGAAGACTCCGTTACCTCACTCAAGAAAGATATGGCAGAACTGCAGGCCTCCCATAGACAATTGCTATGGCGAGTGGACGACGCGGAGAATAGGGCACGCAGAAATAACCTACGCTTCGTGGGCCTGAGGGAAGGAATTGAGAAGAACGACACTGCAGCTTTCCTTCACTCTTGGCTGACGACTATGTTCCCCCAGGCTCAATTCTCCAACTGCTTCGTGATTGAAAGAGCACACAGGGCGATCCTCGCAAGACCACCGGAAGGAGCGAGACCTCGCCCAATAATTGCGAGATTTCTCAATTATGCGGACAGGGATCTCATCCTTAGAGAAGCCCGGAAACTGGGAGAACTGAAGTTTGAAAATACCGTTGTCATGATCTTCCCTGATTATAGCCAGGAAGTGCAAAAGCAAAGAAGCTCTTATGACACTGTGAAGGCCAAACTACGAGAGCTAAACATATCCTATATGCTCCTCTTCCCTGCGAAACTGAAAGTCCTGTTCAAGGGCAAATCACACTTTTTCACTCGCCTGGAGGAGGCCTGGCACTGGCTGGAGGAGAGACCGCTGTTGAGGGAGGCAGAGGAAGAGGGTCGCAGAATTCGGGATGAGCAAGCGGCGGCCAACTTCAGGAGGAACCCGAACGGATCGCAGAGGACGCGACACCACCGGACGGACAGGCAGTCACAGAGAATACCTTACCCGCCTCAGCAGATGGCGACCGGAGGAGCCCGGAGAGACGGCGCCGCTGCCACCACGGGAGATACCACTCGGGGGTCGAGATTCAGGTGCCTCCTCGCGGAATCAGAAGCTGCCACAGATCAGGAGGATGGCACGAATGTTTCAGATCTGGAAGATCAGACGGAGCAATCCTTACACCCACTAGCTGTTGCCATCCGTGACTTGGAGCAGGGAGTGCCGAGCAACGCGGAGGCTACTGACCCTGACACGCAGGACTCCCATTCCTGAGGAGCTGGAGGGACGGCGATGCACCGAAGCAGTCCTTTGCCATGGGGCGCGCAAGTAACTTTTCTTTGTTTTTTGGGGTGGTCACGCGCCACTTCCAGACTTGAACTCTGAACAGCTAGACTTTTCTTAGCTGGGGTTGTTTGAGGGGAGGGCGACAGACCTTGCTGCCTGGTGGCCCACACCGTCAATGGTTGTACGAGAGGGACGGCCGGGGGGTACAGGTGGGGTGGGGGTGAGGGGCGTGGGAGTTGTTCATGCAGTTTGGTTGTTTGAGGGGGGGGAGGGGGCAGAGATGTGATGTTGTGTGAAGTGCAGTCATGGGGATCAACACATTCTTTGGTTCTTCCGATGTGGGCGCTGACCCGCCTGCCTGGTCCCTCGACCTGGAATAAACATGCCTCACCATTGTACTCATGGCCGCTGAAAAACTGAGTATATTGACGTGGAACGTAAATGGCCTGGGCAACAAAATTAAAAGAGGTCTGGTGAACAACTTCCTCAAGAGAATAGGCCCCGATATAATTTTTTTGCAAGAAACACACCTGAGGGGCGCGGCCTGCGCGTTCATAGCACGGGGTAGGTACAAGGTATTGGGCCATGCGGGATACACAACTGACTCCAGGGGCGTAGCTATTATTGTTAAGAACACTTTCCCGTTTCAGGTCACGCGGACATGGGGGGACCCTCTAGGAACATGTGTAGGAGTGCAGGGATCTTGGCGCAGACGTACTTACACCCTAGTCTCAGTGTATGCACCACCTAAACTACAGGCGACCGCACTAAAAATGCTAGCTACCATATTTCTAGACACCTCAGACACCATACAGATAGTGGGTGGTGATTTTAACGACGTAATGGACAGAGACATGGATAGATCGGGAACGGCTAATCACCAGAGTACTCAGACTCCCCTGGCTCAAATGATATCGGGGATAGGGCTGACCGATGTATGGCGACTGTTACACCCGAATATTATGGCCTACTCCTTCTACTCAGCGGTACACAAAGTATTCTCCAGATTGGACTACGTCTTTATGTCTAGGCCGGAGCTGACTATGGAGGGCACGGCGGAATACTTGGCTAGGGGTCGTTCAGACCACTCGCCACTGCTGGTATCGATGGGAAGACCTGGACACAAGAATGAGGCACAATGGCGCCTCGCCGCTTGGGACCTGGCGAACAAGACAATACTCAAGGGTGTTAGAGCGGATGCTCGGGTCTACTTGGCTGAAAATATCGGCTCGGTGGACTCGGCGGTAACCCTGTGGGAAGCAATGAAACCGGTGTTGAGGGACAGAATAAATGCTAGATTGAGGGAAGAGAGACAGAGGATAATGGAAGAGGTGGTAACTGTGGAACGCACTATAGTGGAGTTAGAGAGGGACCACCTGCGTACAAAGAACTCGATTACCTTACGTACACTGCTAGATAACCAACGACGTTATCGAGACCTGGTATCGGATGAGGCGAAGACCCAACATTTGGCCACATTACATCATCTTTACGACGTGGGGGACAAATCTGGCAAACTTCTAGCTTGGCTTAGCCGTAGGGTGAGAGCGGCGAGATGGGTGGAGGCAGTCGCAGACGGGAGGGGGAAGACGCTATGCTCAGACCTTCACATAGCAGACGCATTTGCAGCTTACTATGGCCGCTTCTACGAGGCCAGGCTCATGTGAGGACTCACTTCTCTATATGTCACGGGTTGACCTCCCCGTGGTGGAAGCTGAGGCCCTACCCGCCTTGGAGGCCGACATCTCCCTGGAAGAAGTCAAAACTGCCATTGCCGGACTGAAGTCGGGTAAGGTGCCGGGACCGAACGGGTTTCCCCCGGAATTCTTTAAGTGCACGGCCGACATCTTGGCCCCACACCTGAAAAATCTTTATCTCGAGGCGTACCGCGAAGGCAGCCTACCCGATGATCTCACCCTGGCGATCATAGTTCCCATCCACAAAGAGGGCAAACCGCGGGACGACTGCGCGTCCTACCGTCCCATCTCCCTGTTGAAGACGGAGGTGAAAATCCTGGCCACAATCCTGGCGCGACGCCTTAGGACGGTCCTACCTGATCTAATCCATTTAGACCAGACCGGCTTCCTACCGGATAGAGCCACGAAATTCAATCTCTGACGCACGCACAAGTGGCTGCAGGAGGTCAGGGATAGGACCCGCCCCATTGGTTCCTCTCATTGGATGCGGAAAAGGCCTTCGACTCCGTACACTGGACATTCCTCGAGGCTGTCTTAGAAAAACTTGGTCTCGGCCCCAAATTCCGCTCGTGGGTTCGCCTGCTGTACACCAACCCTCGGGCCAAAGTGCGAGTGAACGGGAGGCTCTCTCGCGAATTCTTGATCCAACGAGGCACCAGGCAGGGGTGTCCCCTATCGCCGCTTCTCTTCACAATGACCATTGAGATATTGGCGGCCAAAATCAGGCAAAATCAGAGGATTTCCGGCTTCTGCCTTACGGATGCGGACGGCCCGCAGGAGAAACTGTCCCTATATGCGGACGATGTACTCCTATATATCACAGACCCGCAAACCTCAGAGCCTGAACTGTTCCGGGAGCTGGACGGCTATGGCAGCCACTCCGGATACGCAATAAATTGGCACAAATCCGTCCTTTTCGACCCCAGGGGGGACGCGAGTGAAGGGGACCTCCCGGACAGACTAGTGGTATCCACAGAAGGCTTCCAGTATCTGGGAGTATTCATCACACTGGACAGGCAACTGTCACTTCTCAAAAACGTCGAAAGAATACTTGTGAACTCCGCGGCTGATATGGCCCGGTGGCGCCAACTTCCTCTGACGCTCCTAGGTAGGGCGGCGATGTACAAAATGATCGTACTGCCCAAATATTTATATGCCCTGCAGAACAAATATTATCAGATACCAGACAGTCTCCTCCGTAGAATACACGCCGACCTTAGATCTTTCATATGGCTGGGTAAACAGCCGAGAATAGCGCTGACCACCCTGCAACGCCACCAGTACAGTGGGGGTATCTCGCTGCCGAACCTTGACGCGTACTATTGGGCGGAGCACCTGTCCCCCATTAACGACTCGCTCCACGCCCCCGGGGACCACCCAACATATGTGTTGGAACGTACCAAATTGGCCCCACGTCCTCTGCTTTCATACCTATACGGTGGTGCGGCGAGCCGGTCCTTACTCCCAGCCACGCATATTACACTCAGGGCTTGGAAATTGGCAATGAGACGTACGGGATGGGATAAGAAACCCACCCGGCAGACCCCACTCTGGCACTGCACAAGGCTCTCTGAACTCCACAAGCTTACAGGATTTAAGCAGTGGGATGACATTGGGATTTCCACGGTGGGCGATGTCATCGCCAGAGGGGAGCTAAAATCCTACGCCACCTTAAGGGCGGAATATGGGCTCCATCGCTCGCAGTTTTTTAAATATATTCAACTGCGCCACGCATGGAGGTCGCAGGCTCTGACCCTAGAGGGCCTGACGGAATATGCGCCCCTGGAAGGCAGACTGTTGCAGGAACAGATACCACACAAGGCCGTGTCACTCACCTACAAAACACTCACAAACAATATGCTGGGGGACCTGGCGAAGCTTAGGACCACTTGGGAGCGGGAGGTGGGGACCCTGGAAGACATTGACTGGGACTTAATCCTTATGCACCCGAGGGAGGTGGCCATCAAATCTCGGCTACGCCTGATCCAATATAACGTGCTCCACAGGACGTACTTTGATCGAGTGCGGCTGTTCAAAATGGGGAAGACACCGGACGATAGATGCCTGAGATGCCATCAAGAGAGAGGGGATTTCTTCCACGTATTGTGGGCTTGCGTGAATGTACAATCCTACTCGACACTTATTTTCACCGAACTGCGGGAGGTCCTGTCCATGTCGCTCGACCAGGAGCCCAAGCTGGCCCTTCTGGGAATGACCAATGATGTTGACCTTCCCCGC
This sequence comes from Lissotriton vulgaris, assembly GCF_964263255.1. Classification (NCBI taxonomy): domain Eukaryota; kingdom Metazoa; phylum Chordata; class Amphibia; order Caudata; family Salamandridae; genus Lissotriton; species Lissotriton vulgaris. The sequence continues at coordinate 1,170,011,497 of NC_141689.1, read as the reverse complement.
CCCTTACTGACGTTCCTGACATTAGCCCTAGTGGTGGCAAAACGCGACATTGCAAAATATTGGGGGGCAGAGACGATACCCACTATAGATGAATGGAGAAGGGGACTGGACCTCTACATGGCGGCAGAGCGAGTGACGTATAAATCAAGGGGATGCCCGAATAAGTTTAAAAGGGTTTGGTCAAAATGGAGGCAATACCATGGGCTAGATAGTGGACTTGGGGAGGGGGGCCCGTGAGTGGACCTGGGATAGGAGGAGGAGAGAGTTAAGCAAGAAAGCCATGCCAGGAATGGACATTGCTCATCAATTACGCTATGCATGCTTAAAGGTTTTTCTGGCCATTTGCTTACCAGGAAGGGGGGGGGAGGAGGGGACGGCGGGAACTGTATGTGCCCTTATTTTGATTGTGATGTTAGACCTTGACTGAGCGGATGTTATACCACCTTTACATTCACATCTGAACTTGTTGGGGGGGAGGGGGGGTGGGAGTTCAACAAAATAAACAAGCGGATGCCCAGCTGACTAATATGCCCACTAATTATACTGAGGCGGGGATGCACCGAGAGAGACCCGAAGACTCGGTCGGACTGATTTATGGACTATGTATTGCTATGACATTGGGGGCTCCAAGCAGTGTATCCTGAATGTACTTGCTTTGCCTGAATAATGCTGCCGCTGTCACCCTTTTCATGTCTGAGCATCTGCAATAAAAATTGTTTAAAAAAAAAAGATTGATGAGTGGTGTAGCAAATGAGAACATCCTCTAGAGATTAATGAGTAACTAGGCGATTCTAAACATACAGATGGAGTCAATGAGCAATGATGCAGATGTAATTATTGCCAAATTAAGGGTATTCTTTGCACAATAGCGCCAACTCTTACGTTAAGCATCAGCACTGTTGGACTTGGCCTTTTTTGCGGGTTCATCCCTGAACCTTTTACATTCCTCCTAGTTTTTTTTCCTAACATGGTATTGATGGTTATAGGACTCTAGGCACTTTAGCACTGGTTAGAAGTGCAAAGTGCATGTACTTTCTGCCCTTCAATGGCTAACATTGGGAATCCCCCCCTTATGGGATAACTCCTAAATGAAACAAAATAAGTAAGTCATGTTTGGTATATGTGGAATGGAAATAATAAATGCTGCTCAATGGTCCTGTGCTCGACCATCTCGGGCCTGAAAATTAATTAGGAAAACGTGTGTGTGCTCTCCACACCACTGGAGTCAAACTATCCTGGCTGAAGATGGCTGATAGCCAGAAACCGGTCCTAGGATGCTTGTTTCCGGTCCAGGGAAGACATGGCTTGGCAGTTCGGGCTGGACTGTTCGCATGAGGCACAGGGTCAGACTGATTTGCATATAGCCATGTCTGAACTGGGGTGGCAGAGTTGGCTAAAGAACGGTGATGGATTAAACCCAGATCTTTTGACTGGGTGTGAGTGTTTGATTGATCCAGATGCTCCGTCCATCACCACCCCCTTTTGTACCGCTTTTGGCCGCCATAAGTGTGGCAGGGTATGCTCAGACGTAAGTCCCTTGCTCACTTTGCCACTGGATTCAAGCAAGCCGGGCTGAAGACGGCTGGAATGCCAGAAACCGGTCCTCGGAAGCTTGTTTCCGGTCCAGGGAAGACATGGCTTGGCAGTTCGGGGTGGACTGTTCGCATGAGGCACAGAGTCAGACTGATTTGCATATAGCCATGTCTGAACTGGGGTGGCAGAGTGGGCTAAAGAACGGTAATGGATTAAACCCAGATCTTTTGACTGGGTGTGAGTGTTTGATTGATTCAGATGCTCCATCCATCACCACCCCCTTTTGTACCACTTTTGGCCACCATAAGTGTGGCAGGGTATGCTCAGACGTGAGTTCCTTGCTCACTTTGCGCCACTGGATTCAAGCAAGCCGGGCTGAAGATGGCTGGAATGCCAGAAACCGGTCCTCGGAAGCTTGTTTACGGTCCAGGGAAGACATGGCTTGGCAGTTCGGGCTGGACTGTTCCCATGAGGCACAGGGTCAGACTGATTTGCATATAGCCATGTCTAAACTGGGGTGGCAGAGTGGGCTAAAGAACGGTGATGGATTAAACCCAGATCTTATGACTGGGTGTGAGTGTTTGATTGATTCAGATGCTCCGTCCATCACAACCCCCTTTTGTACCACTTTTGGCCACCATAAGTGTGGCAGGGTATGCTCAGACGTGACTCCCTTGCTCACTTTGCCACTTGATTCAAGCAAGCCGGGCTGAAGATGGCTGGAATGCCAGAAACCGGTCCTCGGAAGCTTGTTTCCGGTCCAGGGAAGACATAGCTTGGCAGTTCGGGCTGGACTGTTCCCATGAGGCACAGGGTCAGACTGATTTGAATCTTGCCATGTCTGAACTGGGGTGGAAGAGTGGGCTAAAGAACGGTGATGGATTAAACCCAGATCTTTTGACTGGGTGTGAGTGTTTGATTGATTCAGATGCTCTGTCCATCACCACCCCCTTTTCTACCGCTTTTGGCCACCATAAGTGTGGCAGGGTATGCTCAGACGTGAGTCCCTTGCTCACTTTGCCACTGGATTCAAGCAAGCCGGGCTGAAGACGGCTGGAATGCCAGAAACCGGTCCTCGGAAGCTTGTTTCCGGTCCGGGGAAGACATGGCTTGGCAGTTCAGGCTGGAATGTTCCCATGAGGCACAGGGTCAGACTGATTTGCATATAGCCATGTCTGAACTGGGGTGGCAGAGTGGGCTAAAGAACGGTGATGGATTAAACCCAGATCTTTTCACTGGGTGTGAGTGTTTGATTGATTCAGATGCTCCGTCCATCACCACCTCCTTTTGTACCGTAATGTAATTATTGGGGTATGCCTAATGCAGTTATAGAGTGTACAAGGAAGTTACTGTGATTCACTAGTGCTACAATGTTTAGACCTTATTATGTGTGCATAATAACATATTTAGGCTAATGCTTGCCAAATGTGATTTATGCATGATTGTTGCATAATGTATTTTTATGTCTAATGATGTTGCATTTATGCTTATTAGGATGCCTGATGTCAGGTTATTGGGTTCTGTGGTTAAGCCTCATGTGCATGTGATTTTACCTAATGTCGTGCTATGATGCTTGCATTTATATGCCTACGGTAATGTGGTTTATGCTTACTGCAATATTGCTAACCTCATTATTTTACCAGTGGGTACTGGTGGTTTTAAATGTATTACTTGCACTTTTGTGATGGTTCTGGCAACAACCCAATTGGTTCTGCCTTGTACATAGTCCCCTGTAAATTGTAACCTGGTGCCAGCTGGCACTGTGTATATATATATGTATATATATCTGTGAATGTACCTCTAATGTGTTTTAAATAATACGAAGGCTATTTTTATATAACCTTGTGTGGAGTCTCTTTTGTAGTGTTCCTAGGGTGTTGCAGCTGTATGTGTGTTGCGCAAGCGCTTTACACATTGCCTCTGGGATAAGCCTGACTGCTCATGCCAAGCTACCAAGGGGGTGAGGAGGGGTTATCCTCAGGGTGTAACTCCCTCGTCCTGACTAGAAATGGGGATTTCTGCCTGGCTTTAGCGCATGCCCTAGCCTACTGGGAATCCCAGTTTCTAACAGGCACTTATAAAATAGTGAGACCTGTTGATGTAGTAAATGATTTTTAAATATGTGCTTTAAGAGGAAACAAATGACAGTGGTTTCAGTGCTGTCACTTTACTGGTTGTGACATGTGACCCACCTAGCAAAGCTGGGAATAGGTGCTAAAGTTCAGGTAGAGATTGCATCCTTTTTGAATAGTCACAGCTTGCATGTGTGTAGCCACCACTGCTCCCTACGTCTATGAGTAGTCTGCAACCTGTATTGAGTCCAGGCCTGCATTGTTTAATCCATAAGGTAACCATTTGGATGGATTGATCTCCTGGTTGAAACGTAAATATTTCAACTATTGAAATAATACTCTCTTCTTTCTGTCTTCAATCTGCAAAACTACCCATCGTTGAAATACTGGGCTACTGCATATTTGCTATTACAGAATAGATGCAACAGGATGCCCCAAAGCCAGTGGTTGGCAAAAAGACAGGACTTTCATTTCTGTGTGGATAAAAAGCTGTGGGGTTTTGACCTATTGCCAGATTTTCTGGAATATTAGCAGTGAGGAACCTGGGAGCCTCAACAATTGAAGATACCAAGGAGCCAGTTACCAGGCCATTGCTAAATTGGGAATTGTCATCTTTATTATCTTGCCATATTGCTAGGTACAAAGTGCGGTGTAGTTGTGGAGGCCATTATCTCTTTTGGAGTAGACTATTTCAATATTCTTTATCTATTACTTCAGCAACATAAGGTGTCATGCATGCAGCTCTGATAAAGTTCAGCAGCACACCTTAATGTAAATATTATTGGCACAGTAGGGTCTGGGAGCCTGATTTACAAAAATGCAAAATAACGAAACGTAGTTTTCAAAAAATAATGTCTCACAAAATAGGGTTATTGTTGGACCCGGCCCTTTTTGGCAGGTTCACCCTGAAACTTTTTGCTTTTGCCTAGCCTGTTTCTGTAACCTGGTGTTAGTAATTTTAGGTCTCTGCGCACTTTTTCACTGTGGTCCAGTGTAAAGTGCGTGCGCTCTCTGTGTGTGTGGTGAGGTGACCTCCCTGAATGCATGGGGAATATGTGTGACCATGGTAGTTCCTGATGTGTGGGGAGTGCAGGGTCGAGGTTGGTATGTGCGAACTCGTAAGATTGAATGCTGCGTGATGATGTCTGCGGCATTAATGTGTCTAGTGTGGAAGTGCCACATCTAGAAGTTGGTGTGTCTGTGCAGTGAATGTGCTGGCTTGTGATTGGCTGGAGCTGGCTGGTGTGCCTGGCTCCAGGAGTCAGGATGGGTCTGCCCCGGTGGTGAATGGAGAGATATGCATGTTGATGGCCGGGACGGGTACATCTGGGACCTGAATAGGGCTGGTCCTTCCCTCCACAATGCTGCCTCCACCCCCTGTGGTGCGTCTGATGTCCCTAGCCTGGCCAGTGAAAGGGAGTTCCCCATAACCAGTTGTAGCTGGTTCTCCCATTGCCTGCACCCTGCTAGACAAAGGATTTTGCTGTATAAATGAGGGGCTGTGACCCCATGTAAGTGTTCTTGTGTTCCTACTTGAATCTACCAGGGGCGTGCTGCTGCTGGGGCCCAGGGAAAGGCTTGCCTCCCTGGGCCCTGCCCAGCCGCTGGATTGCTGGGGGAATTCTTGTGGACCCTTCTGCCTGGCCTGAGGATGGTTGGGAGACTCTTCTATGCCCCAGGAGCTTTGTTCCGAGTTGCTGGGACCCTTCTTGATGTAGGGGTCATCTCTGGGGACTTTTGGGGCTGTCCGTGCCCCCAGCGCGATGTGAGCGCTTTATTTTTGGGCAGAGCGCTGTTGTTTTCCCTCGAAGGGAAGCGCTCCTGCCCTTTTGTGCCCCAAGTGTGCAGGAGCCCACCCTGCTTCTTCATGGTAATTTTATTGTGATTTTATTATTACGGGTGACCACCCCGTGTTTGTGTGCCTTAGCGAGTGCCCACCTCGCTTCTACATTTTAATTACCTACCGAGGGTGCCCACCCCTCATTATGCCCGAGTTTGTCCCGTCGCGGCCGCCCGGATGTCAGGCAAGCCGGCCTGTGATGAAGGCGAGGCCGCGGCAGGACAGGAAGCGTGGAAGGCAGGAAGTGGTGCGAGGAAGGAGGTCGGGAGCCTACCCCGCCTCCTCGAGACCAGAGCGAGAAGAAGTGGCATCCTCCCACGGCCCGGGGCTCCCATGAAGTGGAGAGAGCCCCGGTGCCGCCAGTCGAGAAGAGCAGAGGTGTTGCGGGGCTCCCGTGTCCTGAAGGGAGCCCCGGCAGAGAAGTCCCGCGCCGCCTGCCCAGAGGAGCCCCGCCGGAGGACAGCAGCCCGGTGAGTGGAAACGGGCTGGGGGCTCCAGGCGGGTGTTAGTGCCAGCGCGAGGCACCGTATGTTGTTGGCATGTAGGGCGGCCCCCGATGGCAGTGGGCCACCCCACCATTTTACAAAGCCGCAAAGGCTCCAACGACATGGGGCTAATTATTCTCACAGCCTACGCCGCTCCCCCGAGTTCAGGCGCATATTTCCTTAATGGGGGTCTGATTTGTTCACAGCTCCCTGTGAGCTGCACCGTGGCCATAATTGTTCACCCAGGCCCAGAGAGACCCATGCCTGGTTGATTAGGGCCATATTTAATTTGTGGTGCATTTAGGGCGGCCCCGGATGGCAATGGGCCGCCCCAACATTTTATAGAGCCTGTTGAGGCTCCCACGACCATGGGGGCATTGTTGTTTAGAGAGCCTGTATGCTTATCTCCTGGCCTTATTTTAGGCGCTAGTGTTTGGGGACATATTTACTTAAAGGAACCAGTGGGGTCCTCAAGGGTCAATGATACCCCCGGTTGGGCCTATTTGACCTTCCAGAGCTAGAGGGCTCCCAAGGATGGGCATGTTTATTTACAGAGCCTAGGTGACTCCAACGTGTTGCCCGGTGATATGTTCCTAGAGCCGAGGGGTCCCCATGTTTGGCGCAGTTTTGTCCAGAGGGGCTAGTGAGAGCCCCAGTCGCAGTTTTGAGTTTCCAGCTGCCCAGCAAGTAGTGGGCAGCTGCACCGTTTAGGCTTTTTGTTTCTTTTAGGGGGACCTGTTCTTTATGAATCCCAGAGTGAGTCGCACTCCCTTCACCCCTAACTTGGCCTGTCACAGCTGCGCAGCACTTAGTGCCAGCTGCATCGTTTAGGCCCTTGTCATTGTATTCAGCTGCCCAGCAAGTAGTGGGCAGCTGCAACATTTAGGTTTCGCTCCGGTGGCGCACCCCTGACTGGTGCTGCAATGGCAGCGCGCCCTGCCATTCTGGACATAGGGCATTTGAGCCCCTTCTTGAGATGGCCAGTTGGCCAGGGGAGCTGGTATGTGGCTAGGGCGCAAGGCCCTAAGGTGATTGTTGCACAATGTGATTACTTACTATGTTTGTGATGATAATTGCCTAATGTGATTTATGTGATAAAGGTGATATGTACTTTAAATGTTGTGCAGAAATGTAATGCATCTATTATGTTTTACGCACCCTGTGTTGATACCTCTAGAGATGGTTTTACCTAGGAGGTTGGTGTTAGTGAGATTTTACTTCACTGTGAGTTACGCCCCTAAATGTGAGTTATTCTTAGGGGGTAGGGTCTAATGTGTTTAGACTAGTGAGGAGATTGTCTATTGTATTTTTACTGGTAAGGCCTAAATGTGAGTTATGCGTAATGTGCCATGCCATTATGCCTGTGATACCTCTAGATGTGTTTTCATGCTTAGGAGGTTTTTTTGCCTAGTTTAGTTTATACTAGAGAGGTTATGTGCCCATGCGTGATCTATGCCTATGATTATTAGTATTGCGTAGTGTGTACCTACCTTTTACCAGAGGTTACTGGGTGTGGTCTATAATTGTTATTTGGTGTTACAGTTACTCTAAGTGCTATTTCTACTAAGTGCTGATTCTGACAGTGGCCCACGTGGCTAAGTCCTGTGTAAATAATCCCTTGTGAATATTGCCCGTGCCAGTTGGCACAATGTATATTGTGTGATTACTATCTGATGTGTTTTTACAATACAAAAGTTATTTTTACATAACATTGTGTGGAGTTCCTTTTGTGGTGTGCCTAGGATGTTGTTGCTGTTGTGTGCGTGCGCAAATGCTTTACACATTGCCTCCGGGATAAGTCTGTCTGCTCGTGCCAAGCTACCAAGGGGGTGAGCAGGGGTTATCTTGGCGTGTGACTCCCTTGCCCTGACTAGAATGGTGGTTTCTGCCTGGCTTTGGCGTAAGCCTTAGCCCACCAGAAATCCCAGTTCTAACATTGGTGATCAGCGGTGGAGATTAGGACTTGTGTTTCCGCATTACCACAGCGACAACTGGCTACATTACAAAACTCTGCAGTTTAGATAGTCACATGTTGGGGATTATTGTTTGTGATTTTGTTTTCACTCAAGAGTGTTATTTTCAAATGGTTTTTCCTGCACTTTTATGTTTAGTGGCAGAAGAGAGAAAATGTCATGGCAGGACGCCAGTAGAGGGGAAGGTTCTCATAGATAAGGAATCCCTTGCTGGGTCCAGTGCCCAATCCCTGTTCCTGTCCCCAGAGGTATGGGTAGATAGGAAAGAGGGAGTGTGGAGGAGAAATGGCTAGCTCAGTAGGGTGGTTATCCCCTGAGTGTAGTGTGTGTGTCTGGATTCCCCAGTATGGTAGGATCCAGTGGTGGCAGCTAATATGTGTCCAGTGCGTGAAGTCCCATTCCCAGTTCCCAGAGTATGGTGCCTGGTGCTCAGTAAAAGGGGTACAAGTTGAGAGTCAGGGGCAGTGAGGAACTGTCTCACCAGTCTGGATGGGGAGTGTGTGGATGAGTGGTGTGTTGAACTGGAGGAGTTGGTGTGAGTTTTTTTGTGATAAAAGGAGCTTGCGTGGGAGGTGTACCTCTGGTGGTGTGCAGGAGGTCCTGCAGAGGCACTGGACGAGAAGGTGGACATCTGGCGGTGTGCTAGATTTCTTGCAGAGGCATTGGGGAGTGATTCCAAAAGGAGTGGCTTGTGTATCTGATGATCCTGTGTAGGGGAAGAGGTTCATGCGTAGCCCACCTAGGTCCCAGTAGGATGGTAGGGGTGTAGGGGCTCAAGTCCTGTCTCAGTGGAGGCAGAGTGAGTGTGGGACGGTGTGTCCCACGTTGGGCCGAAACCCTGTCTCAGGGCCTGAAGGGTTCCCAAAGGGAGCGCCAGGTCAGGGGCCTAGGCTGTACTTACAGATCATTTGAGGAGGATCTTCCTGTGTCTAGAGGACAGGGAGTGTCTGTAACCAGAACTCCGGTGGTCCTGGTGTTGGGCAGTACCGCTCCTAAGTGGAGGGTGCAGAAGTCCTGGCTGAGGAGTGAGAGCGGGAAAGAGTCCCCAGTGGAAGAACCAGTGGGTCAGGGGCCAGCCAGGAGGGTTGGGCCACCAGTGAGTGACCATGGTGATGCCACTTGTGTCCTGGGGGGATCTCTGCACCCTGTCAGGCAGACAGGAGGACGCGAGGTTAGAGTCAGTTATGTGTCACCCTCAGGGGGGGGCATCTGTGCTCCCCGTGAAGTCCTGGTTCGCTGGGCATTTGACCGTCTAGAGTTCTTGACCATTTGTGGGGCCTCTGGAGGTCGATCCCCGAGGAGGGGGGAGGCCAGGTTCAGGTTCAGCCTGATCTGGAGGGAAGGGCATCTGTAATCAATGTCCTGACCGGTTTGGCTTCCAGGGGTACCGCTCCAAGGTAGGAGGGTGCAGAACTCTGGAAGGGGGTGCAGAGGGAGGGCGTCCTTACCTCTGACCCCGGTGCAACCTGAGGATTTAGACCCTAGGTTTGGAGATTAGGAAACTACCAAGGGGGTGAGCAGGGGTTATCTTGGCGTTTGACTCCCTTGCCCTGACTAGAATGATGGTTTCTGCCTGGCTTTGGCATTAGCCTTAGCCCACCAGAAATCCCAGTTCTAACAGTTATTAGTTATGTACAAAGACAATATGGTTTGCTATAATGAATATTTATGATTCCAATTCATAAATTATTGAATCACAATATCTGATTCATTGATAGATGTAAATTACAAACTTTGCGTCAGCAGTCCTTGATGACATAAGCAAACCAGGAGGAAATCCAGGTGTGTTATTGATGTGAGGAGATTAGCAGAGGCCATTGAGTGGACTGTTTCAGCATTTCCCAGCATTCAACTAGGAAGTAACTAGCCAAGATTCACATGAGGATGTGACCAGAAAGAGAAAGTGTAATGCTGAATTAGGGATGTTAGTTGAGGTATCTGTGGCAGAGAATGAGAAACATTTTGAACATCCGCATTCATCATTCCCCAAACTATAAATATGAATATGTGCTGAAACACGTGACCATTTCAGTTCTGTGGGTGTCATGAAGAACACCACTGAGGAATGCAGGAAAAGGTGATATGACCTGCAGCTGAGGGCAAACGAAAGCTTAGCAATCACGAGGCGGATTGCCATTACAATCCTCGCCTGATGTTGGAGCTCCTGGTCGTTGTAGATGCAGAGACATTGTTACATTTCTTCCTATCTCACTCCTCGCGGCAGAAGCTCTCATGAACTCACTCTATTTCAGCAGGAAGTGACGGAGTGGATGCTAAAGGCTATCAGGAGCCGCAGACCCTGACAGGCCTAATTGGAGCGGAGACGGAACTTCACACAGACCGACCCAGAGACGCCCTCTTGCTTGGGGGAGTACTGGTGAGTAGGAGAACCCTGGCCCTGCGGGCGGTGAATGTTTAGTAACATTGGATCTATCTCTGGAGGAACTGCATAAAGACTGGGCCCTTATGCCTTACCATGTTCAGGCCTGACAAAGTGAGTATAGCCTGCTCCTACAATATTGATATTTTGGGGAGGTGATTGTGGTTTATACAGGAAGATTAATAGACAGTTGCTGTTCCACAACTTATTTTCTTCCGCATGTGGCAAGGAGGATAATGGTGGGGAGATATGTGTCATTCAGAAATAACTGGCTCTGATTCTACCATACACACCCTACGATGTGTGAGATAACCCCCCGGCATGGTCATTGTCTGCCCTGATGCTTGACCTGAAGCCTCACTGATGATATATCACGAGAAGTATAACATTGACCTGGAATCACTCCGCAGCCCCATGACACATGATGGTCCTTTTCAGGAGGTGATAGCAGCCTACATAGACTAATATTTGTGATCTACACGGTCTCCACACTTTCCAGGGTGACAGAATGTGATGCCATTAAGGCGGTGATCAAGAGGCATTATATTAAGACTATATATGATGTGCTCATAACTCTCAAGAAGGCTATTGATAAGGTAAATGTTCAGATCAATTATTGGAGTGAAAGGTGGTCACAGATTGTACTCGCGCAGCGGACTTAGTAGAGGCTAATCTGCAGTACATGGATTTGCTAGACAGATTGCACATGGTTAATTACAAAGAAAATATGGCCAGACTCCATGAAGACAGAGATAGGTCCATGCTCCTATTGCATTGACTCCTCAAGCATAATGCATGGCCCCATGCAAATGAGGTAATGCCCCCTGAAGATAGCACTGGCACTTTAAGTGCGCCTGCTCTATCGGCTGCTCAAGAGTCTGCGGCCTCTTATGTAATACCAAAGTGCCCCGGGGGCACGCAAAGGGGGCACAAATGCCCATTGTGCCCTCCAGGCTCTTATACAATATGGCCCTGGAGTCTTTAATATGGGGTGAAATAGATGTAGAATGGTGCTGAAAAGAGCGTACCAGCTCTTAGATGAAGGTGGCCTGGGTGCCGCCTACTATGAAGCTTTCTATTTCTTAACACAGTTGAAGTCGTTATTGCAATGTGTGTGGGGGACCTTAGACTCAGAGGTCTTGGAAATGAAATACTCCACAAACATCATGGGTTTTCTGATTTGCTATGGGATCGATCAATGCTAACAGATGGACATCCCAGGGGCCACATTACACATTAAGCGCATATTCATTGTTTGCAGTGTGCGCACCTTTAAAAAGGTGCATCAGGCATAAACAATGAACAATCGCCCCATTATGATTAATGCGCTGCCCCCAGGGCAGCAGCAAACTTTCACTACCCTGAGGGCAGCATACGCAGGTGAAAAACGGAGTGCCTGTTTTAAAGCTGCTCTGTGTTTTCACAGGGCAGGCGGAAATCCGCCTGCACTTTTGAAAGGGATTAGAGATCCCCTTGCAGGTGGGTGGAGTCAGTTACTGCACAAGCCTGCAAGTGGATGTCTGGGGGGTCCATGGGACCCCATTTCCCCTGCCAGAGGGCTGCCATCAGAGGGTGCATGGACAGTGATTCTCCTGAGGGCTTCTTTGGCTCTGTGCCCACGTTTGTAATACCAAACTACTCGGGGACATGCAAAGCGGGTGCAAACACCCGTTGCACCCCGTGGCTGTTTATATATTATGGCCCCAGGATGCTGTCTACCATTGCATGGAAGAAATGCATGAGACATGCAGTATAAGCTTCCCTATACTGAGAGGGATTGATCATATGGACTGTCCTGGAAACAGGCCCAACAATGCATTTATCCCTTCCAAATGTAAGACAGTGTGTAAAAAAATATAGTTTTCAAAAATGTACATGCTGGTATAGGTACCCACATATACAGAGTTGTGAAAATAAACATTGCTTCTAAACTCCATATGTTGTTCCTATTTCGGAAATACATGGTTTACCTTGATACCTATGACACTTTTTATTTTACCAAGGGAATTGCTGTATACCCTGTGCACACTGAAAAACCACAGCAAGGTGCAGCTCAGTTATTGGCTCTGGGTGCTTCGGATTCTTGTTGAACCTATAATTCCTATATACCCCTGCAACCATAAGGCTCCTGTGGACATAACAGTATATTGCGTGCACAATTTTGTCATACTTAGAAGAAGTTACAGGTGAAAATTATTTAATTTATTTTCAATATGTTTTAATTTGAACTGTTAATTTCTATAGGAAAACCTTGAAGAATCTACACAAATGACCCCTTGCTGAATTTAGAATTCTGTCTACTTTCAAGAAATGTATAGCTTTCTGGGATCCATTATTGGTTTGATACCAATTTCTAGCACTAACTGAAAAGAGGTTGAAAGCACAAAATATCGAATAAATAGGCTCTCTCCCGGTAAAATGCCAAAACTGTGTTGAAAAGTTTGGTTTTCTAACAAAAATCTACCTGTCCCTGAAAGCTGGAAAAATTCTAATTTTATCACCACAAACGCTTTATTGATACCATTTGTAGGGAAAAAATTAGATGCTTTCTTCTTCAGCCCTTTTTTCCAATTTTTCACCAAAACCCCAAAATGTTGCGGCATTTTGGCTAATTTCTGTGTCCCCTCCAGGGGAATCCACAAACCCTGGGTACCATTAGAATTCTCAGGATGTTGGAAGAAATAGACACACATTTTATGTGGATACCTTATGTGGACAAAAAGTTACCCTAATAGCCAAAAAAGGTCCCAGCACTGGGGGGAAAAGACCCAACAGTTAAGGGGTTAAAAGGGTTGCGGACATGCATGTAGGGGGGCCCCTAACAGGACCCCCAGGTATATTTGCCCATGGGGTTACACATGTGCCCCTTCTATTTTCACGTTTGTTCCTGCACTGAGGGGCATGCATAACATGGTGCATGCCACACTTGCAGGAGCATGCAGTAGGCACTGTCACTGCATCAGACTGGTTGCTAGGCCTTCCTATGAGCCTAACAGACAGCCACTGTGACACCACCACCACACTGCCCACCTGCCCTGGATTCAACTCAGAATCTAGCAGTTGGTTGCACTACAGGCTTGGCAGTCCTTCTGGGAGCGTAGCAGTGGTGGTCCTACAGGAGGACCAACAAACTCATAATCATCCCCATAGTCTATGTCTGTTGCTGTTAATGAATTGGCCGTCTGTATCCATCTGAGATGTAAGGCTTTCATGTTCGGGATTTTGGTATTTTTGACAACCTCTAAGGCTGGAATGAGAATCACAACATTTATGTGCTTCCCCTGAACCAAGGATCTTTCTTCAACTCCAGCTGTCTATATTGCCGTAAATATTTTTTCAGTTGGTGCAAAACACATTTCTACATTGGAAAATCAATGTGATTTATATGCAATCATTACTGACAATCTAATTGAATGTGACATATTTGTAGCCTGTGGTCTGAGCGATTAGATTGATCACCAGGTTTTTGTTGTGTAAGTCTTTTAAAGCTTGCATGTCAGTTTGTACTGAATGTATGATCTATGTATGTTCTGGTGTCCAATGTGTGCTTGAAAAGCCTGGACGAATTATAAATGGTTTTGCCTGTTGTGCATTATCTGGCTACCAGAATTTAGAAAGCCCAATTTCTCTAGTAAATCTGGTGCTAAGCTTTTGCCATCATGTGATAGCTCATGTCCCAAGAACAGGACACTGGAAAAGGCAATCTTGGATTTCTTGAAGTTGAATTTGTAGCCTTTTTGGGCTAATTCTAAAATAATTCGATCTACTCTGGCTATATGAGTTTCTAAGTCAGCATCCATTAGATATATGTCATTGACATAAGACAATGCTTCATGGTCAAAATGTTTTAACAGTCCTGTTAAACAGGCAGAGAACAAACCTGGGCTGCTCTTATACTCTTGTGGCAATCGTTAAAATAGTTTTTGTGACCTAACAGCAGTAAATGCTATCAAATGCTATATTTTTGCAGACAAAGCTTTTTAAAGTGTCTAATGATGTTTTGCATTTTTTGCACATTCTGTTGTTAATTAGTACTGCACTCTGTGCATTTTGCAATGCAAATGTGCGACGTGACTATTTAATTGTCTAAAGTCTAAGACTAGGCAGTATGAATGATCTGGTTTCACTATCGGAAAAAAAGATTTGATTACACCTTAACAGTCAAGTTGTTTTAGAATTTCTCTAACTTGTTGTTTGAGTTCATGTTTCAGGGGATATTGTACTTGCACTTGTGGACCAGACGTTATGGGTATTGTGTGGTAAGGTGAATCTTCATCCCAGCCCATGTGTTTGTGATATAATGTGGCATTTGAATGCTTAACTAATTCTGGAACAAGGGTGGAGAAGGATGGTAATATTATGTTTCCTCCATGTGGAATATTTTTTACAAACTCTGGTGGATAATCCTTTTCAAACATGAGAATGTCATAGCCATATGTTGGGTTCTCCCAAAAGAGAACTTTATTTATGCGAGATATAGCACCCTCCATTTGGAGTTTCAAATCATATATTCTGCCTAGAGTACTAACTTTCTAAACTGGTATTTCCACCTGTTGCTCCCCCCACCGGAAACTCTTGATTCTGGTGAACTATTGTGACTTCTACCTCGCTGTCTAGTAGGGTCAGAGCACACTCCTTCTTCAGACTCAAAGTCCTTAATATGTGTGGCATGTTTAAGTGAGATCTGAGCCACTGTCTTCTTTTTTAATTGAGGCTTCCAATGTGGAAGCTTTTTTTCCTTTTTTGCTATGAAATCAGAGTAGCGTTGTGAGTCCTTCTTCACTTTCATGTACTACTCTTATCTGCACTCTGATTGACCTCCTCTTTCTGAGCGTTTTTCAAATAAATCCTAAAAGGAATGAGAAGGACATGTATCAGTATACGGATACCTAGCAGGCTGTTTAATTGTGTCACTGTTGTGCAGATTATAGTGCTTTTTAGAGGACTCCTGTGGTACAAATGCACCCCATGGTGTATAATTTTCTTTATTTTTCTTATTATCCCAGCGTTATATAAAAGCCTCTGGTTTCAAGTTATCCTTTTCAGAATTACCCCTAAGATGTGATTTATTAGGTCTAGCTCTCAAATTATCTCTACCTATGGATTTATAGGTGTAAGCAACAATTTTTGGTAATTCTCGCTCCTGATCTACTAATGATATTTGTGCGAGACATTAGCATACTTCCAAAGCTACTGCTCCCTTTTTAATATTACGTAAAATAATTGAGGATACTGTGTCATAATTGCCAATAAGTTTCATCACAAAATCCAGGACAGGAGCTGCCAAATATACATTCTTGATCTGTTTAAGCATATCTGGCAAAACAGCAATGGATGTTATACCATGCATGGTGGAGAAGTGTGGCTCAGTGGTTAGAGGCGGCAGACCCGGAGGCTGAGAGCGGCCGTGGACCAGGGTTCGATTCCCGATGCGGCAGGGTCTCGGGCTCAAAATTCCACGGACTTGTTAATTCTCGCGCCGGTGCCTACTCAACTCACGGGGTCACACTCTGCGACTTTGGGCAATAGCTTGCTTAATCTCCACTACGGCCCCTCGTGGCGGGATGCCTGGCTTTCACCTTGTGGATACCCTGCCGGGGGTATCTCACAGGGGAATACCAGGACGGGTTCCCTAAGCAAGCGCCCTGAGACCTTCGGGTGATTTGTGCGCTATATAAGTCAAATTACATTACATTACATTACATGATGGTAAACATCGCAGTAAACACTGTGGGCCATGTGGCACACTCTTCTACCTGGAGAACTATCCCTAAAGGTAGATACATTGTGAGAATACTCTGTTTATCCTGAGGTCCTGTATGGGGAAATACTTTTTCAAACTGAATTTTTTTTTGTGCCCTCCAGAACGAATTTTCGCCCATCTGGTGGGAACCTTTCCAATAATTGAATTAATAGTGACTGGACTTATTGTTAGCATTGTTAAATGCTGTTATGCAGCATTTAGCAGTCCCCATGGGGTTTGCTGTTATTGTTCCCAATAAGAACTGTTTCATACGTCTGTACATCTATCTAGAATGGTTCAAAATATATATAGATCCCTGCTGTGACTGTTATTAGTTCATATGGTGTATAGCTGTCTAAGGCTGGCCTGTTGCCCTGTCTTTGCTGAGAGGACCCAGTCTGACATTAGCTAATGGATGTGGGAGGGCGTATTGGAACCAGTTTGTGTGTTCCTGAGATGTTAGTACTCTTTCTAAATCTTCATATGGTTAGTAAATTATTGGACATTGCTGCTACAGTGCATGCGCAAACATCCCGTGTTGGCATCTAATGCTGGAAATGTTACTCATGAAAAATGTTTTATACACTTAGAGGGACTCTACCATGAAGGTAACATCCCCCCCTTTTTTACGGAGCCCATGCTTTTGCATTCTCTGTGTTACTACACATCTGCAGTTTAGTGGTATGACAACTGGTAGTGGATTAGCTATTCAATATGTGGAATTCAGAGAAGGTAACTATGGTGGGGTTATCAATTCAAAAGGTTCAAGCTTTAACACCTATAGATTGAAAATAGAGGATCCCTATTTAGTTGAGGAGGATTGTCTACAGTTAAATGGTGAGTAGGGTCTTTCGGCACACACAAGAAAACTCAGGAGGCCCAAATTAGCACCCGACCTAGAACATTGGTGGCCCCATGGTGTATGGTTCATACTATTTCAGTAAGACTGTGCCTTTGGTTAGAATAGGCGTCAAAACAATGTGGGACTTAGTCCATGCATACCATCAGAAAATGTTTATCTAATTCCTTCCTTGCTCACACTGTGCCATCTGGAGTACTACATTTTACAAGGTACCGGATGGTGTCTCAACCTCAGAACATCATAGCCCTGATTCCTCAAGGAATTTCACATATTTACGGAAACAATTGTACTCTTGTGTAAAACACATGGGCTGCAATGATTAATAGAAAGAAGCAATGCTACAAGCGTTACAAGAATGGTGAACAGAATGAACATTTCAACCATTGTGCATTCACTTATTTTAGACCTGGCATCTTTGACATGTTTTTCCTGTGTCTTTTTTGCTCCTGACCTCCTGGTTTTGACTGTGTGCTGCATTTCTTTTTTGCTGGTTTCAGAACTCAGGGCACTTTACCACTGCTGACCAGTGCTAAAGTTCAAGTGTACCCTGTGTAAATTGTATTTGTAATTGTCTATCAGTGATTGGCATATTTGATTTACTGATAAGTCCCTAGTAAAGTGTACGATGTGTGCCTAGAGCCGCCTGTAAATCAAATGCTACTAGTAGGCCAGCCGCAAGGATTCTGCCATCCATGAGTAGACCTGTAACCATGTCTCAGACCTGCCACTGAAGTGTCTGTGTTTGCAGTTCTAAACTGCCATGTCGAGCTGGTAAGTGCACCCACTTTCCAGGATAAACCTTCAATTTTTTTTACATGTAAGGCACTCCTAAGTTGGGTCCAATGAAGCCCCATGGGCAGTGTGCAGTGTATTTAAAAGGTAGGACTAGGCCTGGGCAGAATTTACAGAGTTCCGCTATGTGGAACTCCGTGATGTAACAAAAAAACTTGTCATCACACAAAGCTGTCTCCACTCCCTGTATTATGTCTGGAGCCAGGTCATGGAAGTGTAGGGTCTTGTGCACTACAAAGGCTTTCCTTTGAAGTTTGCCTGCTTCAAAGGGAGAAACTGTTATAAGTACTGGTGCTGTGACACCACAACCTCAGAACACTTATAGACTAAAGGACATTCTGCAGGAAGAAGATCTGTATGCTGTAGGAGGAACTGACATTCTGCCTGTTGCTTTGCGCTGCTGGCCTGCGGCTTGCTGCTTCTGTCCTGGGAGTGAAGGGACTGGACTTTGCTTTCTACATCCTGCTTCCAAGGTTATCCAAGGGCATGGGCATGCTTGCCTCCTGTTAAGAAGTCTCAGTAACATCTAAGACTGTGCCTACCAGTGCCTGGGCTCTTCTGCTGAGAGCTCTGACTTGCCAAGTTGTGTCAAATCCAGTTCCTGGGCCCTAAGTTGTAGAACTTGGTGTTCTGAAGAAGAAAATCTGCACATTGATTCTTAGTGCCCGTTTTCTCAACACAACACTGCTGTGCAGCTGAAAAATCGCGGCATCGCCACAGTGCGGCAGAAGTATCAAGACAGAGCCTGCAATGCAGCGGAAAAATCACCACAGCCCGAATCCTGAGCACTGTGTCACCGACGTCTATGTCACCCGCTTTAACTCCAACACAGTCCCTGCATTGAGCCTCAAGGTTCACCGCATCACCTGCACCACGTCTGGAAATCGACGCAGCACTTCCTTCACAGCATTGACACAGCGCATCTGGATTTTCGATGCATCGTCCTTGGGTGCTGATTTCTTCATTGACATTGCCCAGCAGTAAGGAACCAAGGCAGCTTGTCCAGAGATGGACACATCACTTCCCCTTCCAGTAAGTTACTGAATCATTACCTCCCCTGACATTAAGGAACCAACGCATCACCTCCCCTGACAATAAAGAACTAACATATCACCACCCTTGCGTAGGAGTAAGGAATCAATGCATCCCCTCCCCTGGCAGTAAGGAACCAATGCATCACCTCCTCTGGGAGTAAGGAACCAATGCATTGCTTTATTTTTCTGGCACCTCACCTCCCCTGCACCTGTTTTTGTCTTTGAAAGTTGAAGCATCCCAGGTAATTAGTGCTAAATGTGATGTATCATTAGATTTTTATGGACTACAATTGCTTAACCTTTGAGAAGTGATATCTCTACTTGTGCATGTTGGATTTTTGTCATTTTGGTCTTGTTTTATTTAAATAAATATTTGTTATTTTTTTAAACTGGTGTGATGTGCTTTTATAGTGTTTTCACTGTGTTACTGTATGTGTATATGTACACATGCTCTACACATTGATCCCTGAAGTAAACCTGACTGCTCGTGCAAAGCTATTGAAGGTAGTAAGCAGGGGTTATCTTAGCTATGTGACTCTCTTACCCTTATTATAATGAAGGTCCCTATTTGGACACGGTACAAACAGCAGGAAACTAGAGACCCCATTTCTAACATGTTGATTATAGGAATACATATAATTATACTCCTACCTAACGCTGACTATCCTATTAAGTGTAGTGTGTCTGGGTCTGCCAGAATTCCTTCGAGTGGTCTACCTCCCCATCTGCTTGTTTGTGTGTGTCATCTGGTAGCCAGTCTTGGTGTAGAACAGGCCAGTATCCTTCTCAGGATGGTCCCAGGATTCAGCTGAGCTAGGATTCTGGCTTGGGGCGACCTTGACAACCCATCAAAATGCTCCTCTGTCTAAGCAAAGGCTTGATGTAGTTTATATAATGAACTGGACCCATTTGTTTTGAGCCTGAGCTCCGGTCCCGCTGTCATTATAATAATAATAAGGGAAATTTGTAAAGCGCCTGGTTACGCGCAACGGCGTGTCCCGGCGCTTAAGACCCACAAAAAGCTCTTGCTGAATGGACAACAAAAAACAACGACACCTTTTTGCAGTGTACCTAGTCCTTATACAGAATGTTCCAAAGCCTGGGAATGTGCCTACATAGAAGTGTAAATGTAAGCAAACCATTTTCGGAGAACATTATCCCAGGGTGAGCAAGCAAATATGGGTTAAAAGTTATTGTTTTAAAAGATGTCAACCTTAAACTTGAACATGTAAATTGGAGGTGTTTGTGCCCAAGGTTAATAGAACCTCATAAAAGTAGGTAAACCTCTTCAATCTGCCACCTAGAAGACGCAGAAAGACTATTAGTGCCTTTTTAAGGAGTGTGCATGGCCTGATGCCAGGGTGGGCAGCCCAGATCCTTCTCTGCTCTATTGGTGTCTTTTCACTGGTATCAAGTGGGCTTTTTTCCCATGAGAAGCAGATTGAGGTAGACCCCTAAATATGTCCCAGGGGGGGACAGAAAGACAGTAGGGGCATTTTTGAGGTGAGGCAAGGCACCTTTGCTAGAATGGGCCATACTGACTTGTTCTATTTTTGTAAAACATACCCTAGTGTCTAGTAAACTTGCTGCAATTCTGGAGGGGTGTGATTCGGGGTATATCTATCCAATCGCGTCCTCAGCAGGCAGAAAGACTGTTATAATTTAAAAAAATATGGGGAACAATTGCCCATGCCTGGGTAGCTGTTTTGCCCCTCTGGTGTATAGAAGGAGAAACCCTGCTTGAGGATCACTGTCCTGCAGCAATTCCCAAGAAGTGATGCAGGGATCATCTTAGGAGATGTTCTACTTGAAAGGGGACAATGTCCTCTTTTATAGGGAAATTGTTCCACATATATCACTGCTCGGGGGACAGAATTATGGCCCACTTGTGTGTGCATCAATCAAAGTGAAATAACCACTAGAGGATTGCCTTTAGCACTGTGACGTCAACATACCCCAAAGTTTCATGATGCATTTCTTTACAACGATGTTCTGTGTAGAATATTTACAAATAAATACAATTCTGTATGGTTTAGGATTATCAAATTTTAAAATTATTCTGAGAATACTTTGTTTCAGAAAACTGTTTAGACTCTGTGAAAGGCTAAACAGGAGATGATTCAGTTTTTCTGTGTAGTATGCTTTACCACACAGGTATGAAGTATGACTTGCATACCTTTAAATAGAAGAAAAAGAAATTAAGTAATATACAGTTGACTACAAAGGTTATCTAGAGTGTGGCACCGTTGCATATAGACCGTCAATAGTCTGGTCTCCAGCTCCACCGAACCTGTGCATCATCTACCTCATTTAAAAGTGGTCTAACAGCTAGGTTTCTAACTGTACAGCTGCAAATTGGTCCGATGGTATACCTGTGGCTTATGTGCTGTAGAGCCACTGGTGCATGAATGTTGAAAAAGGATCACTGAAACAATATCGATGTCAAAAATGTCGATATACCAAAATATCGAATAAAAATTTAGAATGCCATAATATCGACTTCCTATCTCCAAACAGGTAAGTAATAAAATACCGAATCAAAAATATCGATGTTAAAAATATAGACAGTCAAAATATCGACTTTTTAAAATAGTTTAGTCATTTAAAATTATTAAAATAATAAATATAACTAACTTAAAAATACTTAAAATACTTAAATAACATCAAAACTAATGGATAATTAATATAATTAAAAACATTTTTTTTAAAAACACATATATATATATTAATATATATATATATATATATATATATATATATATATATATATATATATATATATATATATATATATATATATATACATATATAAACATAGTATTAATAAAAAAAACCAATATATTTACCATAGGATAGCAAGAGGGCTAAATTTGCTATTACCACTCCAGTGAGTGCAACAGTAGAAAAAACATTGGATAGCGTAGCAGTAAACATTACTATTCCCACTCCAGTGAGTGCAACAGTAGGGAAAGCGTTGGATAGCATAGGGGTAAAAATTACTATTCCCACTTCAGAGAGTGTAACAGTAGGGAAATCGCTGGATAGCGTAGGGGTAAAAATTACTATTCCCACTCCAGCGAGTGCAACAGTAGGGAAAGCGTTGGATAGTGGCAGGGTAGAAATTAGTATTCCCACTCCAGAGAGTGCAACAGTAGGGAAAGTGTTGGATAGCGTAGGGGTAAAAATTACTATTTCCACTCCAGTGAGTGCAATAGTAGGGAAAGTGTTGGATAGCGTAGGGGTGTAAATTACTACTCCCACTCCAGTGAGTGCAACAGTAGGGAAAGCGTTGGATAGCGTTGGGGTAAAAATTACTATTCCCACTCCAGAGAGTGCAACAGTAGGGAAAGCGTTGGATAGCGTAGGGGTAAAAATTACTATTCCCACTTTAGTGAGTGCAACAGTAGGGAAAGCGTTGGATAGCGTAGAGGTTTAAATTACTATTCCCACCCCAGTGAGTGCAACAGTAGAGAAAGCGTTGGATAGCGGGAGGGTTAAAATTACTATTCCCACTCCACTGAGTGCAACAGTAGGGAAAGCGTTGGATAGCGGGAGGGTAAACATTAGTATTCCAACTCCAGAGAGTGCAACAGTAGGTAAAATTTGGATAGCGTGGGGGTAAAAATTACTATTCCCACTCCAGAGGCTGCAACAGTAAGGAAAGCGTTGGATAGCGTAGGGGTGAAAATTACTATTAACACTCCAGTGAGTGCAACAGTAGGGAAAGCGTTGGATAGCGGGAGGGTAAAAATTACTATTCTCACTCCAGAGAGTGCAACAGTAGGGAAGGCGTTGGATAGCGTAGGGGTAAAAATTACTATTCCCACTCCACTGAATGCAACAGTAGGTAAAGCGCTGGATAGCGTAGGGGTAGAAATTACTATTCCTACTCCAGAGAGTGCAATAGTAGGAAAAGTGTTAGATAGCGTGGGGGTAAAAATTACTATTCCCACTCCAAAGAGTGCAACAGTAGGGAAAGTGTTGGATACCGTAGGGGTAAAAATTACTATTCTCACTC
The DNA here is from genome assembly GCF_964263255.1 of Lissotriton vulgaris. Lineage (NCBI taxonomy): Eukaryota > Metazoa > Chordata > Amphibia > Caudata > Salamandridae > Lissotriton > Lissotriton vulgaris. Next base: position 1,169,988,765 of record NC_141689.1, on the reverse strand, counting down.
CAGTAAGTGCAACAGTAGGAAAAGCATTGGATAGTGGGAGGGTAAAAATTACTATTCCCACTCCAGTGAGTGCAACAGTAGGGAAACTAAATACTTCATATATAAATAAAAATAACATAAATATTAATACCAATTACAAATTAATGTAAATAATTAACAATTTTATATAATATAATAATTAATCAATTTAAAAAACAAATAAAAATTAATTATTATTAATAATTACCTACTAATACAAATTATTTACCAATTAACAATACATTAATTAACAATTTAAAATTAATAAAAAATTAGATGAAAAAATATAAATGTTAAAAAGGTAATTACTTACAATTAAATTACTTCCCACCCTATTCCACTATAAACCCACAAGCCACTACAGAAAATAAATTAATAAAAGTAACATCATTATCAATTAATCAATTATTTAAAATTAATTAACAATTATATTTTAATTAATTAACAATTAATTGTTAATTACCAATTAATTCAAAATAAATACCAATAAATAACTTAAAATATTTAACTAATTATAATTAAATTACTTCCCTCCCTATTTCCCTCTAAACCCACAACCCACTACAGAAAATAAATGACTACAATTAACATATTTATCAAATAATCAATTAAAATAAATTACCAATTATATTTTAATTAATTACCAATTAATAATTAATTAACAATTAATTCAAAATAAATAAATTAACATATTTAATTAATTATAATTAAATTACTTCCAACCCTATTCCCCTATAAACCCACAACCCGCTACAGAAAATAAATTACAAAAATTAACATATTTTTCAATTAAAATTAATTACCAATTATATTTTAATTAATTACCAATTATTTAACAATTAATGCAAAATAAATACCAATTAAAAAAATTAACATATTTAATTAATTATAACTAAATTACTTCCTACCCTATTCCCCTATAAACCCACAACCAGCTACAGAAAATAAATTACTAAAATGAACATATTTATCAATTAATCAATTAAAAATAATTACCAATTATATTTTAATTAATTACCAATTAATGTTTAATTAACAATTATTTCAAAATAAATACCAATAAATAAAATAACATATTTAATTAATTATAATTAAATTACTTCCCACCCTAATCCCCTATAAACCCACAACCTGCTACAGAATTATATTACGCAAATATTACAAATAATATTAACTTACTTACCTCAAATTCGATATTTTTGTTGTCTATATTCTGTCCATTCGATATTTTTGTATTCTATATTCTGTCCATTCGATATTTTGTCCATTCTATGTTTTTGATTCGATATTTATGCTATTCTATTCGATATTAATATTATTCTATTCGATATTTTGGTACTCTATATTCTGTCAATTCGATATTATGTCTATTCTATATTTTTTACTCAATATTATTGCTACTCGATATTAAAAACTCGATATTTTGACTGTACACCGCTGAGGAAGCCCATCTTGTAGTGTATATTTTTCTACTTGCAAACCTGTATAAGGCAACAAAGACCTGGGCATAACAGTGACAGAACAATGTTGCTTCACACAGGGAAAAAAGTTCCTGCAAGTCAGTGGCATAAGTTCCTTCTTTAATGGAAACTTTTCATATTTTTCAGTTTTTTCTGTGAAGCAAAAGGAAATGCCAAGTGGTCTGCTTATACAGGGAGCAGATGTCACAGTTACACCATTGCTCCATAAATGTCATCAGCAGTACCTTCTATGCCCCCTAGAGCAGTGGAAACAAAAAATATGGAGGCCATTCCTCTTTAGGATAGACAGAGTCAGGGCCTGCAGTGGCCCAGCTCGCTGGCAGACAATTCACTGGGGTCCAAATAATTCTTTATATATTTGCTACAGAGTATATAACTAAGGGCATGATTTAGGGCCCGATTCACAGAACTAATTTAAGATTAAATCCTAAACTTACTACCATTTTGGTATTCACAGAAGGCACTTACTCATTTTGGCATTCACAGAAGGCACTTACTCATTTCGGTATTCACAGAATTTAGGACTCCTAACTTTAGGACTCCTAAATGCCTTCTGTGAAAACCGAAAGTCTTAAAATTACGATTTTTCACAGTTTAGTAGTAGTAAAGTTAGGACTCCTAATTTTAGAACTCCTAAATGCCTTCTGTGAATACCGAAAGTCTTAAAATTAGGATTTTTCTCAATTTTACTACTACTAAACTGAGAAAAATCCTAATTTTAAGACTTTTGGTTTTCTACAGAAGGCATTTAGGAGTCCTAAATTTAGGAGTCCTAACGTTACTACTACTAAATTGAGAAAAATCATAATTTTAAGACTTTCGGTATTCACAGAAGGCTTTTAGGAGTCCTAAAGTTAGGACTCCTAACTTCTGTGAATATCGAAATGAGTAAGTGTCTTCTGTGAATACCAAAATTAGTAAGTGCCTTCTGTGAATACAAAAATGGTAGTAAGTTTAGGATTTTGTCTTAGTTCTGTGAATCGGGTCCTTAGAGTTTAGGCCTCCTACGGCTGAGGGAATAAGGGCATCGGAGTAGAGACATAGCATAATCTGCCATATTTATGGTGGGTGATGTAATGTCCTGTACGTCCTGTCCAGTAAAACCTGGGGGTGAGGAAGAGGGTACGGAGTTAATTACATTTTTATGTTTCAAAAGCAAACTCCCGCTTTGGGGGTTTGTTTCTTAAAAAGGAAAAATGTCAAACGTTTGGTGGATATTGTCAAAGTCTACGCCAGGTGATCACCAACATTTTAGTACATTGACAGGAACCATTGCGATGGCTGCTGATTTTAACGAACAGAGAGGCATAAGTACAAGCCCCTAGCACCACCGCAGCGTCACTTTTTTTGATACTCCAGGGGCGGTATACCCTGCCCCATATTTATAAAGTGGCGGTAAGCCACTTTGTGTGGCTTAACGCCACTTTGTAAATATGCTACCTTTTCACACAGGTATCTGTGTGAAAGCTGCATGCAATGGGTGTTGCTGTGGGCATTCCACCGCAACACCCATTGCTTTTTGACACTGTCCCAGATTTACAAGGAAGTGTAAATTTGTGTCAGCACTAAAAACTACCGTCATGCAAGACCAGGCGTTAGAATAGCGCATGAGGAGAAATGCTTTTATTTCTCCTCATTTTTGCTTTTTCTATGTGTGCTCCATTCTGCTGCCCACATAGAAAGAGCAAACAAATATTTAATGATTAAATGGTGACTATTTGCCACTTCGTGTTGTTTTAATCACTCTTTCAGTCTCTCACTGTTCTTTTGTTGTGGTGACCTACACGAATAAAGGATATATCCTCTAAAAAGAAGGGCTGTTGCTGAGTAACAATACATTACTCCTGACCCTCCAGGACAACTGGGCAACAGCTTGCATATAAAGAAAAACTCGGACTCAGACTGTGAAGATAATGAAGTCGACCTGCTCTTCATAAAAAAGCCAGATCGCACTCATGTTTCTTTTCCTCAGTCACAGTTCATTTATTTAAGAAATCAACAATGTGTTTACCTGATTGATGATAAAGATTTTTGAAAGTCACATAATAAGCTCACCAAACGGTCCATGCAAAACAATATATCATTCTCTGCAGAACAGCGTGAGCGTGCATCGTTTTTATGAATTTAGAGACCAGTTCAAGATCTTACTTTCATTACTTAGCTGTGAATCCTGAGGCTGTGAAAAATGGAAAATCTCATAAAGCTGTCAGGCTGTGTATTCAGTTTGCAGTGAAAGGCTGTAAAACACATAACCTTAGTGTATCAAAAAGTGTTCTTGTAACAGCTATATAACTCCATCATTTTGTGCTACTATTTGAAAGAAAATCTCTTATTGGGAAAAAATGGCTCCTTATGCATTGCCTTTTTCCTACGTTGGTTCTCACAGTAGCTTTCAACATGTTTCTGAATTATTGTTGATGGTCAAAACACATTTGACCATTTCATTGAATTTGTTGAAACTTATTCAGAGTAGTACATATTGTGCAGCAGGCTAACATATTTAGGCCCTGGTTATTAGAAATGTAGGAGAACCCTTGCCCAGAAGTGCCATCATCAGGGGTATCGGTGCTCTAGGTTGCTGGCATTCTCACTACACTGAGTCACTCTTTACGCCTGCTTCAAGCAGGCGTAAGGTTTTGATGCAGTGGCGTCCTGGAAGTGGCGCAGTGAAACCTTGTAGATTTCACTGCGTCACTTCTACGAGGCTTTTTTAAGCACAAACGCCTACCCTGCATACATTATACCTGACGCAGGTATAATGTGACGTAAGGCTTTACAACATGGTGCATCTCCCTAGATTTGTCATATTGTAAATGGGCCGCGTTTTTATGCCACCATTGCGTCACAAAAAGTAACACAACGGCGGAGCAAAAATGACGCAAGAGGCTTGTAAATCTGCCCCTTAAACTTTGGGAAATCTGGCCAGTTATGAGAATACCATTGAAGAAACTGGAAATAACATATGAGAATAAGTGTTTCTGTACAGATTGTCATGGTTTTTGCTATTTTCTGCAGCTGAACCATTCCAGGGTGAAAAATAAAATATCAAGCCTGTGGTCTACCCGAATTGAACATAATCTGCCTGTGGCTGCTAAAAACCTGTTACTGGGCAAATCGAACTCATGATTGAAGTCAGAATGGAGCCCTTAGTCCAGGACAGATTACTCAAACAGACCGCAGTAGGATTAATAAAGTTTTGAAATGGTTGTTTCTATCTTGCCATTTACAAGGTGAAAGCATTCAAACAAGGGCCTGGAATGTAATGGGGCTAAGGAAACTGTGGTACCACACACAGAGGGCCACATTTATCAAGAAGTTGTGTTTTGCAGCACAGCAAGTAAATATGCTGCACTGAGCCACATTGTGTGAAAGGGAGAGAGCAGAATAGCTCCATATCTGTAAAGGGGTGTTGCCGTTCTGCTCTCTCCCTACGTTGGAACACTTTAGGCAGCCACGCACCAATGTAGGCACCTTTGAGCCATAGCGCAAGGATGTCTGCATTGTGGGAAGCATAGCATTTTTACTCAAAGGGGTCCCTTCCAGTACAAAACCTATGCTTTGAGGTGTTTCCCACTCAGCATGTGAGTTGTGCAAGGCAGTAAATATGAAAAGTAGGAAAAACCCGGAGAAATGAAAACATTTCTCCTCATTGCGCCCCTTCCTCAAGGAGGAGTAGAATTTTGGAGCATATCTGTTTCTACAGTTCTTTGTAGATAGGGAATTACTTCAAAAAACATGGGTGTTTGCTTGAGAACACCCTTGAACCACCCATGCAATGCACACTTGGTGCAAAGTACACAAGGCAGTACATTACTCATCTTTGTGCTACTGTGAGTTAATATACAATGCAAATCCCGATTTGTCTTGGATAGTAAATCCCACCCAAACACTGCATTGGGTTTGAATTAGAAAAGTAACGCAAAGCATATGTAAATCTGGGCCTGAGTTCTAAATTCTGTAGATTTTTCTCCTAACCTTTGAACTTGATTTCACAGATTTTTTTACAATTCTTAAGCCTTGGATATAACTTCTCAATTATGTTTAGTCAGGCTCTTGAAAAGGTAAAGGATTAATCATCAGTAGGCTAGACTATGGAAACGCCCTGATGGCCTCCATTAATGCAGGGCTTCTCACCAAACAACAGGTGCTACAAAACACAGCTGCTAGACTTGTATTAAATTTACCCTCCTGGTCCCCGTCGGTACCAAGTTTGAGAGCTCTCCACTGGCTCCCATCAGGAAATGTATAATCTTTAAGATCAATTGCCTGGTTCACAAAGCCATCTATGGGAATGGACCACATTATCTTGCAAAAAAACTGATCTGGTATAAACCCACCAGAACCTTCACGTCTTTCAGCAAACATTTTCTCACCCCTTTTAAGATCCGTACCTCCAGGAATGGCGGGAGATCTTTTTCATACCTTGCCCCTACCCTGTGGAACACACTCCCTTTGCATCTACATATGGAAACCAACCACAGAAAATGTCTTAAGATTCTTAAAACCTGGCTGTTCTGATCTTTCCTTTCTCTGGTGGCTCCCTCGGATCTATTTATTCATGCTCTGTGTTTAGGCTAGCGCTTTGAGACCCTCGGGTGATATGTGCGCTTAATAAAATCCTATGACTATGACTAAAGCTAAATTTGTCTAAGGAAATATACTTCAGAGTAAGAAACTGTTGACGTGTAACACATTTACAAATGGTAAAGTGAATGCTTCGGGTTGTACTATTTTGTCATGCTTGTAAAGATTTTATGGACCCAGTGATAACCAATAACGTTTAAGGGGAAACAAATCACTTCCAACAAGAGAAGTGGGGTCCTCCATTTCGCTGAGTGGAAGTTGAATGCGTTTTCCATATTGTGGGCCTCATTTACAAAGAAATGACACAGCGTGGTCCCACAAGCCATTTTGCTGCACCGAGCGGCGTGATTTTAAAGCACAGGGATGAGTCATATCAACAACAATACGATACATCGTGTGCTTTCCCCAGCACTAACGCACAATTGGCTGCCATTCGTCAGCACAGTCACCCTTGCATCATGGTGCAAGGGTGCCTCTTTGCGGGGATGATTGTTTTTGTGTGTAGGAAGGGACACCTTCCTGCCCAAAAACAATAATTTATGGCATTTTGCTCTTTCTACACATCCTGCAGAAAAAACAAGAAGACGTAGGATTCTGATGCATTCCCAGCTTAACAAAACATTGTAAATCTAGGAATGACTCAGGTTCCAAGGATGTTGTGTGGGAACACTCATAGCAACACCCACAGAACACCCCTTTCAAGCAGAGTAATGTGTGAAAGGGGCTTATATTTTCAAGGCCAAGAAAAATCATGCAGGGTGACATTACGTGGCAATGTAAATACAGGCAGGCAGACTGCGCTCCGAGTGCATTAAAAAAGTGAAGCACCAGCAGCACAATGACCTCGTGAATGAGGTCCTATGTTTTTTAGTCTCTCTTTGGAAATTGACTGTGAATGCTTGTTTTGACGGTATGAAGGACACTGATAGTTACATGCTATAAGGACGATAAAACAAGACCTTGCTGCAAATTCAGCTGGCTACTAAAGTGAATGGTAGTTATGATGTGTAGAATGCACATGTCTTTGAATGTAGATTAAGTGAACATCATTTTTCAGCAGGAGTTGTAATGGTGAATTGAAATTTCATGGGATACCTATTGAATTGTGTTCCAAAAAACTATCCTAGGCTTTAGTTTTTGTGGCTGTTACATAACGTAATAGTAAGAAAGGGCATTAGAGCACATTAAAGGAGCACCAGATTACATTACACTAGAGCAGGGATTGTTTTGCCTTTTAACACTGTGGGCCTGATTCACAAAGTTAGATTTTCTTTGTACACTGTTACAATCTCTGTCAACGTAGCAGACTTTTCTCCAAGAAAATTGCTATATCTGTTGTGAAAGTAGAGAGCCCATGGGCATTCCAGTCACCCTAGGAAGGAAGGGGTAATCAGTGCATCAAAGCAGACAGTGGCGCCAATGGGATTGCTTTTAAAACATATCAAATACTAGGGGAAAATATAAATTGTACCCCAAAAGAGTGTATCATATGCAAGGCATATATCATTTTAAACACACCAACAGTAGTTTGAAGGTATTTAATTTAGAGTTGCATCATATAATATTTATAGCTCATACAGGTGAATAGCTCCTAAAACTAAATAAGTTATGGCACATTGATCAAGTGATGTACATATGAAAGAAAAGTGAAAAGAGGAGGCACATGGAGGAATGATTTAGTGGCTGCTGTTTTTTAAGATGGATAGCAGATGGGTATATATTGCTTATTTCTCTGCTGGCTAGGCTTATACAGAGGTGACATAAATGCAGACCAAAGGGAGGGGCTTGTCAACCTTTCAGCACCAACACAGTGATTGAGAGATGAGCAAATCTAGGGGGGATATTCTTATGAACGTGTGATAATTACCGCAAAATTAACTGAATGCAACTCTCCTTATCGCAGTCTATCGCAGAAAAATAACGCTGTGTTAATGTAGGCTTCACGACACAGCGGTACCATGCAATAGGCTCATGATAACGCGTCAAATGTCCACGATAAAGTCAACGCGATGCTGCAAAAATGAGAAACACAAACACAAAAAAGTTGCAATGAGGCCAATCACGATACAAAAATCAGCAAAAACCAGCGACAGGCCTGCAATTCACGCACGTCAGGCCAGAAAAATAACCATAAAAGTAGAAAAAAAACAGACAAACAAATGCCAAACAACAGCAAAGCACAATGGATGCTGCCAGAGCAAGTACAGAGGACAACCAGAATCCCACAAGTTCCCCAGAGGACCAGCCTGGGACCTTAGGGTCAGGGAAGGGCAAGGAGAAGAAGAGTAGGAAGAAGTGGTTCAGTTAGCAGGAAAACAGGATCCTGATAACAGAGGTGGTAGAACACCATCAACTACTGTTCGTCACCTCCACTGTGTCATTGGCAAAATAAAATGGAATACGACAGTCCATCGTGGACAAGGTGAATGTAGTCGGAGTGCTGAATAGGACAATGGAAGAGATCAAGAGGTGCTGGAATGATGTGAAGCGCAAAACAATTTAGAAACTCGCCAACAACCGAAGGAAGCAATGCCGACTGGGTTTTGGAGTCCTGCGCCACATGAGGACTTGGACGATATGTAAATGTAAATTGATACTTGTATAGCGCACTACTCACCCGCAAGGGTCTCAAGGCGCTTGTACGAATACCGCTGGGGAACCCATCCTGGCTTTCCCTGTGAGGCATTTACTCCTGGGCACCTTCAAGTTGGAGGCCAGGCATCCTTAGCGTTGTGGGGGCCGTTGTGGAGATTAAGCAAGCTATTGCCCAGAGTTGCAGAGTGGGACTCCATGATTGGAATAGGCACCGAGGCGAGAATTATCAGGTCCAAGGAATTTTGAGCCCAAGACCCGCCGAGGCCGGAAATTGAACCCTGGTCCCGGGCTAGACCTCTGCATCAGGGTCTGCCGCTCTAATCATTGAGCCACACTTCTCATATGGAGGAAATGGTGTCCACAATCATCAGTGGGGAGGCGGTGGCAGGAGTTGGGGGACCGGACACTGCTCAACATGACCGGACACAACAGCACCAGGGTGAGTAACGACCAGGGGCTGGGTGGACCGGGGAGATGGGCACAATGGCACACATGTACAATTAAGTAGAGCACATCTCCAGACAAACCATGCCCCAGCCCCCATCCCACCAAGAGACCAATGTACCCAAGTATGCAACATCTCAGCACTGTATAAGCACAGAAGTCAAAGGCACACCGCATGAAAGGGATATGGGGCAGCAAAATCAGAGCAGCAGGGGCGACTCCCCTGAAATACAGCACACACATAACATGCAGAGCACATCAACATTGACAAGGATGTGGTACAAACCACAACTCATACACAACAGAAAACAGGACACAACTGGTGCTGCATTTGTGAAGAAACTGGCCAATCACATTTGACATAGCAGGGAAATGTGAGTTGATAATATACAAGTACAAACACACATCTGTCATGTTGTCAAAATGTCCACTGTCCCCCATCAAATAGGCAGCTCCTCCCAAACAGTCACAATGTACACAGTCATGCTGTCTGTATGAAAGTATGTACAAAGTGACAACATACATTTGAACACATTGTTAAACTGCCTCTCCCCTTCACATTGGATAGAAAGAATCAACACCTCCTGCAGAGCAGCCCAAACTTCTCTTCTCTGATGACGAAGCGGACCACCACACCTTCGACTCCGATGCCCTCCAACAGCTCGTAGAGAGCCTCCTCAGCCCACCTCTAGGAGCAGGGCAACCCAGCTGCTACAAGGAGACCCCACTCCCTGAACAGATGAAGCAGCAGGCAGCACCCACCACCACCACTGCCTCCCAGGACCCCCACGAAGAGCACATGGCCTTCCACCGCCGTGTGTTGGGGTGCCAGGAGAATTTGGCTGAACAGGTTTGACCGCATGGCAGCCAAAGTAGATGTTTTATGTGAGTGTCTAAGCCCCATCAGGGACCACTCACATTCCCTAACGGACGCCCACGGTTCCCTCCATGCTCTCCAACGGACGATGACTGACATCGCTGGAGCCCTGACTCAGAGACTAGAACAACTGTCCAGTCAGAGAGGTTCTAGCGATGTCGCCTGGGAGTTGGGACACATGCGGAGGTTAATAGAGACAATGGAGCAAACGCAGGTGGAAAGAGTGGTTGCCATTGGCTGCACACCAGCGAGAGGTAGCTGGGTTTCTCAATGACTTCAGGACCATCCTCATGGCATTGCTGTCACAAGGCCTGGCACTGATGCATGCTGCTTCTACCACTACATCCACATATTTGCCCCCTGAAGTGTCAGTGCCACACAGTGCGGCAGACATTCTACTTCCGGCCCCTGAGGTATCACTGCTACACAGTGCTGGAGACAGAACACCACCACCCACACATGAGGCACATGAAACAGCAGAGTAGGAAGATGTGGATGAAACCGCCTAACTGGTAAGTAGAAAACTGTACCAATTATCTCTGCCATATGGCCTTTTTCAGCTTGGTTCTGTCCTCTGCATGATCACCTTCCACTGTCCCCTGATACACTCTTCAAAACTCACCTCGGACTTCGAAATGGACAGCAATATTCTGTTTGATCGCCAATGATACAGCAATCAAACTGTGGATTGAACTCTTCCTCTTCCTTTTGACTTGTCATTCCCTGAAGGACTCTGGCTGGCCCACCACGGGCCAACATTGTAAAGTGGGGTTTGCAAGGCCCTGTACTGCTCCAGCTGCAACACTCAACTGAATATGCATAAAAAATTCATAATCACACAGATGTGTCATGTCTTTGATCTTTCAAGTGGGGAAGTATGGATGAATGTAGGCTAGGTTATTCCCCCTTATGTCCATGTTGGTCATGTTAATGGACTTGGGTCACAGGGTAACACATTGCTGAATGCGGTCCGGGTGGTGCTGACAGAACAACAGGGACACACGCATTAGTTACTACCATCTCCAGCCCAGTACGGAACCACACCAAGAGCGTGTTCAAACCCTTACACTGAACTGGCATACGTCACTCCAGCCCACTCCACTCACGCTCACAGGGGGGACAACAATGCTACATGTGCCAGTTCTTTCCTGTAGTCATCTGCAGAACACAGGTCTAGCTGTCAGCATGCCACAGCCACTCCCTCACGGCTCGTTCACACCCACACTACACCGATCCAGCACCCGTGTCACAGGATAAGTGACCCTGCAATAAAAAGGGGGCCGGCGCACGGGTTCGACACCATTTCCACTCTCTATCTGGGTGTATCCGTGTGGTGTTAATGTAGGCATGAGGGCCTAGGACCCTGCAACATCACAATCCCCAGGGCCGAAGTTGACATGATGGCGTCCGCACCACAATACTGAATCATAATGGGTCCATGACTTGCAGGGCACAGACTTGGTGGCATCGGATACACTGCGGCCGGCACAGGCACACCGCCACGGGACGGTGACTTTCAGTTCACTGAGGTAGGGGCACCTTAAGTGCTGAGCAGGTGTGCAGCCTGCGAGGATGCCCTGTCCTGGCGGTCCGGACTGGTGACGATCGTTGTGAGCCTGAGCCAGTGGGCAGTGCGTGCTACCGCCACGTGGTGTTGCCTCGCAGGTCACAGAGTTAGTGGCACCTAAAGGGCTGAGCGGGTGTCCAGCTTGCGATGATGCCGTGTGCACTGGTATGTTCTCTGCCATAGTGAAATCAAGACCCAGAATTAAGTGTGAGACCTGGTGGCCCGCGGAGGGGAGGCTGCATGATGTGGAGGGTGCCATGTTCGCAGGCCCTGGGCTTGCACCAGCACATGGTGGGCCCTTTTTGTGACACCCCGGTGGTAGAAGGTGAGCCCTGGGTGCACAGGGGGAGGCATGCACTGCTGGGCGGCAGGAGGGGCAGGGGTACAGCTGCCTGGGTACACAGGGGCAGGCATGCACCACTGGGCAGTGGGAGGGACTGGGGTGCAGCTGCCTGGGTGCGCAGGGGTGGGCATGCACCGCTGGGGGGCGGGAGGGACTGGGGTGCAGCTGCCTGGGTGCGCAGTGGTGGACAGGCGATGATGGTGTGTGCAAGTGTATATACTTTGCCATAGCTGGACTCTGTTTCAGATGAGGGATCTGTTTCGGATGAGGAACCTGGTGAACTGCAGTACATACCGGCACGTGGTTGGAGACACACCGGTGGCAGCAAGTGAGCAGTGAGGCCTGTAAGCGAAGTGCCAGCACTCTCTCTCCCTGTCCCTCTCTTCTTTTCTCTGTGTCTCTCTCTCTCCCTCCCTCTCTTTCTGTCTTTTTCTCACCCTCTTTCTCTTTCCATCTTCCTCTCTCTCTTACTCTCATTCCGTCTTTCTCTCTCTCTCTCCCTCTCTTTCCGTCTTCCTCTCCCTGCCTCTCTTTCTGTCTTTCTCTCTCTCTCTCTTTCTGTCTTACTCTCTCTCCCTCTCTTTCCATCTTTCTCACTCTCTCCCTCTCTTTCCATCTCCCTTTCCCTCCCTCTCTTTCTGCCTTTCCCTCTCCCACCCTCTCTTTCCGTCTTCCTCTCTCTTTCTCTCTCTTTCCGTCTTTCTCCCTCCCTCTCTTTCTGTCTTTCTCTCTCCCTCTCTTTCTCTCTCTCTGTATCTCTCTCTCCTTCGCTCTCTCTGTCCTTTGTTGAGTGCATGACACACCTTCTTATCTGGATTTTTGTCTTGCAGGCTGTGACCTAGGTTGTCCCAAGGAGAGCTGCCATGAGTCTTCATTAATGTGCTTTTGAGATTTTTTTTTAATACATTTTTGTTTGGTTATTCATAGGTGAATGTGTGATGTTCATTTTTGTGACAACACATGCATGTTACCTGTTGTGATTGTGCAACATCAGGTGGATTCTTTTGTACATGATTTCATGAAGTTGATGTGAGAGCTGAAGCCCTTCAGGTGTGGCTCTGGCCTGGGATCCCTTTTCTTGTGCAGGCTGTTGTCGGACTTCACACCAGGTCAGGCCAGGTGTTGATTTCCTGCTGCTAACGCGCCTTATCGCCTGTTTTGGGTTCTTATTGCCAATCTGGCTTGTTGTAGAGAATGTTGCGGAGAGGTGTTGTCACAGCTTTTGGCATGGGAACACCTACTCTGCATCTCATTAGCGATAGTTGCCGGGGTCAAGTGTGGCGATGTTTTTTGCGGCTGCTATCGCAGGTAAACTGGCGTTTTGGGCTGTTTGCAACAGCTTGTGAATGGGGCCATAAATGTATTGCCACTTTGGCTGCAATAAAGTGCCGATAACTTGGCGCTGAATCCTTGAGAATATGCCCCTAAGATTATGAAGAAGCAAATGATGTTGAAATTGTGTGGGGAAGACGAGTCCATTCTCATCAGTCTATAGTTAGGAGATCTGGCTTGTGGAAATAGAAGTACAGTGGAACTCCAAGCATCCAAATGGATGCCATAAGATGACAGAAGAGGGCAATCCTCTATAAATTTTCTATATGAAAGAAGTTTTTATTTTGCATTTTTTTAATCATTTACAATATTCCAAAAATATTGCAATTGTATATATATTCCCATTTAAAATTGTGCACATTGCCCAATATTTAAGACATACATAAAATATTTATTCACATTAAAAATCTGAATTTTCCATACCTGCAATTAAAAGTTGTATGAAGTTCCTAGTCTTTGAAGCAAACAGTAGCAACCTGAGGACATCTTCCCCTCCTAGGTCATTCAAACTTTGAGATTAATTACTTGCAATTTGTTCATATGGGCCACAGTCAAAGCCTCATGCCTTTGCTGTTCAGACAGCCGCAGGCACACCACTGCCATGTATTTCACAAATTCGGCCAATTCAGATGATGAGGTGCTGGAGAAGAATTCTGATAATGCTTCTGTGCATGTCCGGGCCCCTTTTGACAGAAGCATGTGTTTTAACAACTTGCAACGTAATTGTAACAGGATTGTGCAGCAACAAACCAGGTGGAGCAGGGACTCCCCTCTGTGCTTACAAAGTCTACATTTGGTTATGTGTGCCAACGATTTCCAACTGGGATTTAGCTCTTTTGTTGGCAGGGGCAGGAGTCTGGTCTATTGAATGTTTTGGACCATTGAGGAGTGAAATATATCAAGCCACTGTACTGGCACTCGTCACTAATTTGTGGCTCCTCATTATTAGGAGCTATCAAGCCGGACCCTGAAATAAACCGTTTTATGGGCACCCCATGGTATTTTTAGCTCACCATTGTCCCACACATCTGCACTCCCCATCACAGCTTTCTACATAAAATATCCCCACCAGAGAGCCCTCTTGTGAGACCCATGGGGTTTGCAGCGCCGACCCCACGAGGAGCAAATGCCCAATGATAAAGCATGACCCCTTCACAGGTGTGTGAGGGCACCACTTCCTAAAAAAGAAAGAACCTCTCCCTAGTACTTACTGTCCACCTGTTCACACACTCTATAAGGAACTCCTACCCTACTATATTTTACATACTTGTTCTCGGAAGGAAGTGTACTGGTCCTCTCTGCAGCTCCCTGTCCCTCTCTGATTGTGTATTTTGTTCTATTTGCCTCATATGATGAGATGAAGCCTGGCTGCCTTCCCTTGCTAGACAGTTGAGTTTGTCTGCTTCCCGTGATAATTGATACGTTAATTTGTTCTAACATTCTTAATGGCAGCATAGCTCATCCCATCCATGAAACAGTTTTCAGTTGCCAAGCCCTGTGCCGCCATTGCTTTTTGCATGTGGCTGTGCCACGGATTGGCTGGTCCTTCGTATATTGGTTTAAGCAAATTTTTCAAGCATCCTACAGGTACCTTAAGGACTTCGTAATAATATTTTGCCTGTCTTCCCAAACATTCATAGTTTAGCTGGACAAGGACAAGCTCCAAACGGATCCGACTGTTGCCAGTATATTCAGGTTACTTAAAGATACGTTTGTACGCCAGACAGTGTGATTTTTCAAGCTAACAGTCCATTTGACCAGGGAAAGCTTGTGTTGCATAGCCTGCTATCACCAGTATTTTGCACTGTATAACCCTCCTGATTGGCACTGTCGTTGGACTGCACAGCTTCCTTTGAAGTTTGCATAAAGCATTGAATGTTGATTGAGCCTTGGAATTCATTCTATGTTGGTGTCAAGCTGCCTTCCCAGTGTCACTGAGCCATACCCAAGGCATTTATACGTTCTTGTGGTGGTAATTGTCTGGGAGCCCAGTCTCCATCTAAGTACAGCTTTTTTTGCGTATTGTCCAAAAGCCATTACTTTGGTCTTGTTTGAATTAACAACCCAGTCATTGCTTTCATTGTAGATGTTGAGCATCCAATCCCCTTTGCAGTCCAATTTTGGTGTGGTCCAATATTACCAAGTGGTTTGCATACTGTAATAAGTGAACTCTGTTTGGGCCAAATTTTGGGATTGCTTGGTTTGTATTTTGAAGTGTCTTGCCCAAATCTACTGTGCATAAATTAAAGAGTGACTGGGCACGGACACAGCACTGTTTTAGGCCTCAGTCAGTGTAGCATTTTTTCAAGATCCTTTCCCCTTTCAATTTAATTCTTATCCAAGGTTTGCTATTTAGGGAAATGACTGCATTCAAGAGGACTTCTGGATTGGTCCATTTCCTTAGATTGTTCCACAGCTTGTGCGGGAGACCCCATTAAACGCTGCAGAGTAGTCGACAAAGCAGACAAACACTGGCATTTTATTTTTGATGTTTGCTTGCTGGGCTAGGTAGGCTAGTGCAACTATGTAGTAAATTGTTGACCCACCTTTGCGGAACCAAAATAGGTATAGGGCAGGTATCTCTTTTTCTTCAATCTAGCTGTTTAGTTCTGCTAGTAGGGTGCTAGCATATGCTTTCCCTTCTCTATCTAGAAGATCAATCAGTCTGTAATTTTTTGAATCCCTATTCTCCCCCTTCTTGAATATTGGCTGTTGCAGAGAACCTCAAAACAACTCGGGGACGTCAGCTTACAACCTGCAGTCTGTATACAGGGTGGATAGAACTTCTCCCCAATATGGCGGGTTGTCCTTGAACATTCCGCCCGGGAGTCTCTTGGGGCCTGGTGCCCCCTCCCTTCTTCTCTTTTTTATTTTCTCCCTGACAGCTGGTGCTTCTTGATCTTTTCCTGCTCCATCCACCTGAGGGGTGCGAGCACTATTTACTCCATCACCCAAAGGTTTTTTCATAATAGCCTGTTGAATCCTTGCTTGCTTTTCTGTATAGATCTTGGCTACATGTGTTAGCCATACCTAGGCAGTGATGGAGTTGCGTATGTCAAGTTTCTCATTTTCTAGACGAGCAACGTATTCCCAAAATTGTTTGTGTTTCTGATTCTTAGATAGCTCACAGACTTTGATCCAATCCTCCTCAATGCACTTCTGTGTTAGGTTTCATATAAGGGGTTTTCGATCCAAGTGAAGTTCTCTCCACCTTTGCCTAGAGTCTGATGTGCCAGTTTTTAATAGATTTTTTTGCCCGTCTCAGCTTGCATGTGGATTCCCTAAGGATTTTGTTGTATTGCAAATTTTGCCCTGTTTTTAAACCTGATTCAGTGTGCTTTTCCTTGCTCCTCTCCCCCCCAGAGGGATGTTTGTAAATCCAATATCCAGTTTCCTCAATTTTTTATGATGTGTATGGGAGTTGGTAGTTTATCTCAACTTTCTTATACATTTTTCCATTCTGTTAGCTTGACTGCGTTTTGATTGTACCATCTGATCCTTTTGACTAATGAGTATTGTTAATCTTCTCGTGTGCGGCCGAGGCATTCAATTTGTTCACGTTTTTTGCCCTTTGGCCCTAGCTCCACTTCCTCATCACGCTGCCTCCCTGACCTGACTCCAGATTGGTATTGTTATAACTAGCCCACCGCCTGCATTGTAGACGCAATAGTTATATTATAACCAGCATCGTACGCCAGATTGCGTTATATCGCCTTTAAACCTGCTCTGTTCATATTACTAATTAGCATATCACCGCGAGTCGCCCATAGCACGCTGCAACGCTCTTGTAACCTACGCTGCCTTTATTGTCACTGTGTGCCTGACTATATCATTTTTTCAGCGTTTCACCATCTTTGTGCCCCAACCCTGCATCGCCTTTGGCTGACTGCCATTTTAGTTTGCTTGTTGTTGTTGTTTTGCCTTCCCTCCACGGCTCTCCACCCCGCCTCCCGCCTCCCAGCTGCTCCTCCCTCGCCCCTCCCCCCACTTTCCGCCTATGACAGATGCATTTTCGCGCAGCATTCACGCGCAGCGGTCGGCCCCATGCGCGCCGAAGGTGCGCCAAAGGTAAGCCCGTCTACGCCCGTCTGTGCCTGGACCGCGCCCAGCGCCAGACCCCCTGGTCCCTACCTTACCCAGCCCACTCGCTTCACGTATGATGCCACAACTCTCCTCGCCCTTAACCCCGGACACACACCACAATGCTACGAAGATGCCCCGGGACGTACCCACGGTCCCTTCGCCTGCCGCTCCTGCAAATTTACCAGCGATAAGACCCATACCACATCCACTAACCCCAAACACAGCTCCGACTCTAACCACCTAAAGTGCATCCTGCTGAACACCCGCTCGGTCCACAGACACACCACTGAACTCTGGGATCTACTTGACACTACATCACCGGACGTCGCCTTCCTTACTGAAACATGGATGAACGCATCATCAACACCCAACATCGCCATTGCCATCCCTGACAATTACAAGATCATCCGGAAAGACCGCACCGTCCAAACAGGAGGAGGCATCGCCATCGTCCAAAAGAACACCATCAAAATCACGACCAGCTCCGACGATAACCTTACAATCTCCAAACACCTCCACTTCCAGATCCACACCGACCCTAGGACCACACTCAGAGGCACCCTCATCTACAGGCCTCCAGGAACCCGTAAACAATTCAGCGAAGACATCACTGACCTGACTTCATCAGTCCACATGCCCTCGCCTCCAAGAACTACATTCTACTATGAGACCTCAACTTCCACCTTGAAAAGAAAAACGACAGCAACACCACCACCCTTCTTGACAACCTGGCCAATCTCGGCCTCAAACAACAACAGCTTCGAAAACAGTTCCAACGAACAATCCTCTCCACCCCCCTCAGAACCTAAACTGCCCTCTAACAACCTCAACGCCTGGAACCCAATCACCACTGAAGACACCATCCGCCTAATGAATTCCATCCACTCTGGCTCGCCAACCGACCTATGTCCCCACCACATCTACAACAAAGAAGACTCCATCATCGCACCCCATCTCCGTGATGTCATCAACTGCTCCTTCAACTCTGCTACCTTTCCAGAAAGATGGAAACATGCCGAAGTCAGCGCCCTCCTGAAGAAACCCACAGCAGACCCCTCTGAACTTAAAAACGACCGCCCCATATCCCTCCTCCCATTCCCGGCCAAAGTCATTGAGAAAGCCGTCAATAGCCAACTCGCCGCCTTTCTCGAATCCAACAACTCCCTCGATCCCTCACAATCCTGCTTTCGAGCCAAACACAGCACCGAAACCGCCCTCATCGCAGCAACAGACGACATCCGAACACTACTGGACAATGGAGAAACAGTGGCCCTCATTCTACTCGACCTCTCCGCCGCCTTCGACACTGTCTGTCACAGCACCCTCATACAACGCCTCAGCAACATCGGCATAAAAGGTAAAGCCTTGGACTGGATCATCTCGTTTCTCACCGGAAGAACCCAGAGAGTCTGCCTCCCCCATTCAAATCAGAGGCCACCGAAGTCATCTGCGGTGTAACACAAGGATCATCACTTAGTCCCACCCTCTTCAATGTTTACATGAGTCCACTCGCTTCCATCGCGCGCCAACACAACCTCAACATCATCTCCTACGCCGACGACACCCAGCTGATCCTTTCCCTCACCAAAGACCCCAACACCGCCAAAACCAATCTTCACAAAGGCATGAAAGAAGTAGCCATATGGATGAAAAACAGCCGCCTAAAACTTAACTCTGACAAAATGGAAGTGCTCATCCTAGGATCATCCCCCTCTGCCTGGGACGACTCATGGTGGCCTTCGGATCTGGGCTCTGCACCCATACCCACAGACCACGGACGTAACCTAGGCTTCATCCTAGACTCCTCCCTCTCGATGACCAGACAGGTCAACGCCGTCTCATTCTCCTGCTTCAACGTACTTCGTATGCTCAAAAAAATCTTCCATTGGATCCCCACCGAAACAAGAAAGACTGTCACCCACGCACTGGTTACGAGTCGACTAGACTACGGAAACACCCTCTATGCCGGAATTACATCCAAATTACAGAAAAAACTCCAACGCATCCGAAACGCATCGGCGAGACTCATTTTGGACATCCCTCGCCAAGATCACATTACCGGCCACCTGAAAGACCTCCACTGGCTTCCCGTCAACAAGAGAATAACATTCCGTCTCCTCCCCCACGCACACAAGGCCCTCTACAAACTAGGACCCGAATGCCTCAACACTCGACTATCCTTCTACACACCCACCCACCAACTAAGATCCTCCAATCAAGGCCTCGCTGCAGTCCCGCGTATCCAAAGATCCACCATGGGAGGTAGATCCTTCTCCTACTTGGCTGCCAAGACCTGGAACTCACTCCCAACTCACCTCCGCCTTACACAGAACCACATCTCCTTCAGAAAAGAACTTAAAACTTGGCTCTTCGATAAATAATGAACCCCCTCCCCAAGCGCCTTGAGACCCTCTGGGTGAGTAGTGCGCTATACAAATTCTTGAACTTGAACTTGAGCGCTGAGCGGTCACTTGTTTCATACTGATTCATTGAAAAGTGTGCCATACCTTGAATAAGATTACTACTAAGAAAAATATAATCAATCGTTGTTTGTAAAAATATTTGGTACATTTGATAGTTGGCTCTTGGTGCGTGACTCTGCAGGTATACATTTGTAGATTAGTAGAAAGCTGCTAAAAGTTTTTCTGCTGATGCATGACACCCTGTTCTGCTTACGTCTGCCCCCAGGTGATGAAGGTTAAAGCCCCAGTGATCACTGTGGCTGTAGATGGATGTGCACACAAAACTTCCTCAAGTGTAAGAATTGCAGTTCTAGTTGCCTCCAGCTTTGCATGATTCTGGGCATTGAGATCCACTTTAATTAATAACGGCGAAATTCTTCCTTCCTTACCCTTGTTTTTCTCCACTGTGAGCGCCTGCAGCATATCCGAGTCTGCCTTCATTTTTTTGACAGTGAGGTCAATTGCATGTTTTATGTATATCGAGAATCCACAAGATGGCCTGCCATAAAGCTGCATGTTGTTCGTGGTATGCAAAAGCATGCAAAGCCTTCCATGTATATGGCGTTTGTCACCCAGGTTTCTTGTAGGTAGATGATATTCCCTTCTGGCAGCATTTACTTAGCAGATTCACAGTGCAATACTCTCTGAATGCTGGCGACCTTCCAAGAGTTAACTTTAATGCCTGACTGTTTACATTTAGTAGTTCTCTGTTCTCCTCCCCCTACTTGAGTTGTAGAGGTGGTATCCTGCCGCTCTGAGTGCACCTACCTGGGGTTAGGAGTGGACATTGTTTTTGCCCACCTTGATGCAAATTGGTTGATGGCGTTCCCCCCTTTCAATTCCTCGCTATACATCAGGCATTACTATTCTTCTCTGGGTTGGGGTATCCTGAGATCTGAATTGTATACTCAGATTCTTGAAGTTCTGAAAAGACTGTGTATTTGGGACCCCTCTCAGTATGCTTTTCAGTGTCTTTCTGAGGGTATAGAGAGCTCTTGGAGAGTTCAATAGTCAAGTTAACATTTAAGGATGTTTTGCTGCTTTACTTGTTGGACCAAGATGCCACAATCTTAAAAGCTTTCTTTTTCCAGCAGAAACATTTCTGTAATGATGTAATTATTCCAGGTAACTATAGTGTCATCTTGTTAGTTGTTTTTATCTCTACTTTCAAACTGGACACTAACCAGGTCTTCACTTGTTATTCTAGATAGTGAGGAGGTGTGCTGGAATAGCCTCTAAATGTTTGCCATGTTGAGAGTAAGCTGCCTACCCCTTGACATTACCTGTGGTTGAAATCTAACTTTCACTGATTTGATTTCTTTAACATGAAGTGTTTCCCTTTTCTTTGACTACCTGTGGTTGTATAGTTCCTTGTTGGACGTACTCAATCAGTTGACTATGAGGAGGGACCGTTCCTTCCTATGTGCTAATTCTTGATTGTTCACTATTGTTTGATTTCTTTAAGTGAGGGCTCTTCATGCTTATCTGGATGATATTTTGGGCAGCTATCGCTCCACTCTGTCGGCCACAATTGGCAATTTTTAAGTCCGCCTTCTGACTGAGGTTGTATGATGTAATCCATTGCAGTAGCACCATGTAGTAGTAATTTTGCTCCCTGTGATTCGGAACTTCAAGATTCCTTGAGCTGAATTTAACTTTTTATAAGTATTGGATATGATTTTCTGTTTCCTAGGGCCTCCACCTCTGGAGTTAACAGCACTGACCACTGGGGAGGGGCATGGGGATGCTGTCCCCAGCTCCTTCTGACTTGTGTCTTCTTTTGAGTCTTCTGCTTTTTCCTTACCCTTTATTTCACATGCCTTGTCAAATTTTTGTTTTTGTCATGTGTGCGGACGCTACAGCTTTCCTGACTCATATCGCTTTGAGTAATAATATTTTTGTCTGTCATTGTTTGTAGGGGGCACTTGTTTGATCGTTCAGATGTTGGACACTCTGCTCCTGTATCCTTTTCGACTACATCTACTAAAGTCTGCATCGATAATTGGAGTCTAGTCCCACCTTCTTTTGAGTATGGTCTTACTTTGTAGTTCTGTGCTTTGGGGACATGACGGCTTGAGGTTTCTCAGGTCCCTTATCATTGTTAGTAGCACTTCGGGTAAGGTTGCAAGTTTTTCTACTATACCGCTGGAATGGCACTTCCCAGCTGTGAGGTCCTTCTCCATATTTTCAAGCTTAGCTGAGATTTTTACTATCGCAAGGGCTATTGTTTGTATTATGTCCATTTGAATCTCTCATTGATGTGATTGCCAGGTAAGTGCATTAGTCACCGAGGGTAAGAGTTGTATGTATTGATGACAATAACTTGTCTTGATCTTTTAAGAGATCAAAACATGAAGCAAGAATGCTATACAGGAGGTTGATGTATGACTTATCTGCCGGGAAACAGAGGCGCATTTGCTTGGTCCATGTTGGTATGCCACTACCCCTGGCATCAGAAGGGTTGTATCCCGTATCCAAGCCTTCAGAGTCACATGCCCTTGAGGTTGCTAAGCAGTTCCCCAACTGGCCCCCCTCTGCATTCTAAGCATATATCTCAACCACTACCATTATAGGTTCTTCATTTTCTGTTGCAGGCTTTTGTTGTCTGGCTTTGCCAGCCCAGGCTCACCCCACTCTCTGCAATTCCCACTCTTGGAAGACTTTATTAGAGTGGAAGTGGAGATGGAGGCTAGTTCAATTAATGACATTATGCTCGGATTAGAGATTGGGGTCACCTTTCCTTTGCTATGTTGTTTTGAATTATAATGCTGGTGGTTGGGTTCTCCTATGCATCCATGTCTAATTTGGGAGGAGCCACTATTGAGCCGGTTGGAGAACCCCCACCAGTGAGGTTAGCGACGCCCTTAGATAATTTTGGGAAATACTTAGTAAGTGTTTAAGCTTGTGCCCCTGTTTGCCCACCATTTATTTCCTTGTCCTGTTGATTATGCCTTGTATTGGTGTACCTGGGGCTTTATGTTTGCCTGTCCCTTCTCTATGCATATTGGCCTTAGGTAGAGGACATGCTTTAGCTGAGACTGCCACATTCTCCCTTGCCGTTGCTATGCTTTTTTGGTTTCTCATCTGTTGCTTCCGCTTATTCCCCTTCACCATTGCCAATGATCTCATTTGTAGAAATACCCTGTGGGCAATCGTCCAACCCTTCACAAAATGGGGGCTCTTTCTTTTCTTGGTAGTAGCAGTGTGCGTTCACCACTGTATGCTTCCTGTAAGATCTTTTGGGTGTACTCCTGGTGCATCCTTACTGCTCATTAAACTTTGTGGGAGTGGAGCTCCTGCACTTGTGGGTGAATTTTGTTTTGATTGTGGATTGAAGGATTGTTCAGAAACACTTTCTAGACCATCTTTAATTGGTTAGACCTAGCTGGAATTTTCCTTGAGGTTTGTGGCCATGAAGTCTGTGGCCTGTACATGGCTCTCAGCACTGTAGGTGATGGTCCTGCAATTGAGATGCTGTTTTCTGTTTCTGCTAATGTTCCGATTGATAAATTCTTAAGATGCTGTTTTCTGTTTGTACGACGGATGTACAGCCCTTGCTTCTTTCTTCTCTGGGGGTAGTGCTTAGTTGAGCTCCCCCTTTTAACCTACTCTGGACCGCTAGATGAAGTCACTTGAGTGTCTTCGTACACTCTTTTGTAAACTTTTGAATGAGTGTTGATCAGTTTGAGCTGGCTGTTAAGTGGATATTAGATGTTGACAGCTGCTAAATTGGCAGTCTCACTGGAGAGCGGGAGCTTACCCTTAGCTGCATTCCACACTTGACTTCCACAACCGGAGTGCTCAACCTGGTGCAGTGGTTCTAACACCACTGCCGCCCCTGTTTCACTTTAGTAGTAACACAAGACGATTATAGACGATTGTAGTGCTGCTAATGTTGAGCTGTGATTCTATTTTTCCCTTTTTTTCAGGCCTTAATAAGAGTAATCAGATGGTTTGATGACTGCTCACCTTGCTGTTGCTCTGATGCTCTGGTGCTCTGATGTTTCTGATGTTTCTGGCATCACCCACAGGAAACCGCTCTCAGCTTTTTTTTAAACTTATAAACGCAGCAGCTGCTCTCGGCCCCATAACGCCCCTCGGAGAAGGGCAGAGTGAACCGGTGCTATGGCACTGTGACACTCGGCCTGTTCAGTGGTGCAGAGCTTGTTAGGTCCAACACCGGCGGTACCGGGGATGATGATTAGGGATCCAGACCCCCTGACGCAGCACTAGTGGCACTCTCGGAGGCACTCTCGGCAGCTTGAAGGCATGATGCAGGATTTGGGGAGTGCCACACAAGCCGAGCTGATAGTACTGATACTGCTGGTGCCAATGGCAGTGAAGGTGGAGGGCTTAAAACAGCCGAGTCTACAGGAAGTTGCCGTTGCCACTGTCGGAGCCTATCGGCTTACGTCTGCTTGATTGCGTCTGTCCTAATGTTCTATATCTCAACATAAAATTCAATGGGAGGCTAAGGAGCTTCTCTGAAAATACCCCATACAACAGGAGCTAATCTTTTTACGACTCTCCAAACTGTTGGGGAGACTTCTGTGAAGACAATGCAGAAATGTGATTGTCTGTATCCTAGAGTGAGCAACAAAGATGCAGACACACAGTAACATGAACCTCTTGGTAAATATACCTTCTATTTGTATGACAGCTACGAAACAGTATCCCTAGTATCCCACTCATATTAGAACTAGGGATTAAAGGTAAGGTTGGAAAGATGGCTTTGCGACCAAGTGCTTAATTTGAGGAGGTGGTTAGCAGTGGGGGGTCACCAGCATTCATTTTTGGGGACCAGCACTAAACGTTTTCTGATCACACTTTCATTTAGGGAAATGAGAGAAAAACACAAAACACAGATTGAAACAGAAACAGAAAGATGGAAAAACGGTAGCAATTAGAAAAAGCAATGATAAGACAGATCAAGCAAGAGTGAATTATCGGGGCGGGGAGTGTCTGGGGCTGCATAAAAGAGCCATAAGTATGAATCAAGTCTACAAAGCCCTGATATTCAGCAACCCCAATATTCCTTTTAGGTCCCAAGACTTACTGTATTACAAATTATGCACTGCTCATTATTTTGTATTGTGTAGGTGTTAGACCTGACAGCTTTGGTGTGGTCTTCCCCTAACTTATTTGGGTCTTCCCTTCTAGTTGCTGACATTAATTTTTGTTGGCATCAGGACTCTGTGCACTTTACCATTGATAACCAATGCTATAGTGCTTGTGCTCTCTTATATAATCATATTAAAAATGGCCTACATCTGATTGACTCATTTATTTTACTTTTAAGCCCCTAGTAAAGTGGTTCCACATGTACCCAGGACCAGTAAGTTAGATATTGCTAGTGGGCTTGCAGCACTCATTGTGCCACTCACTAAAGAAGCCCTTAAAACATGTCTCAGGCCTATCTTTACCGCCTGTGTGCAGTTGTAAACTGCTAATCTGGCATATCAAAATAAACCTTTTGTCAGGTCTAAACTTTCCTTTCTTGATTACATATGTGACCCCTAAAGTAGGCCCTATACAGCTCCTGGGGCAGGGTGTATTGTATTTAAAAAGTAGGACATGTGCTTTTAAGTTTGAAATGTCCTAGTAGTGAAACATTTCTAAATTCCTTGTTTAGGACTGTGAAGCCTACCTCTTTCATAGGATAAGATTGGGTTACCTTATTTCATTTAATATGTGCTAACGTTGGATTGGAGCAGGTACAAATGTCATGTTTGCACTCAAATTAATTGTAATTTGAAATCTTTTTTAATAGTAAAGTCAGATTTTAGATTACAATTTTGAAAACACCACTTCTAGAAAGTTGCCATTTTCCTGCCCTAAGCTTTCTGGGGCCTTCTATGAGTTTCCGGCCGCCGGGGTCTGTTAATTGCTCCCCTATGAGGAATACATATTGGGTTGAGAGTGTGGACAATAGGACCTTAGTGTAGCTGAAAGAAGACCATACTGCCAGGGTAGGAGGGGTGGAGCTTTTATCTGCCCAATTTACATTTCAAAGGGCTGCCTACAGCACACTCACAAAGGAACGTAAAACTTGTCACCTGAGTAACTCTAAAGGTCAGTTGGCTAAGCTCCTGTTCTGAGCTGCAGGGACACACCACACTCCAAGGCCTACCTGACCTGCTGCAACTGATCAAGCCTGGACCTGCACCTAGACCTGGTGGAGGGAGTTCCTGAACTCCCAACAGGTGCCCCCACCGGTCCTTTGGCTGGAATCAGTTGAGCTCCGCCTGTGAAATTCTGAAGTTTTGAACTCTGTGTGCCAGACTTTGAGAAGGTAACTGTTTCATCAGAACTAACCTGGTCTCTGTATCTGGCTCATATTCCATCAAAGTCGGCCTCAACTGTGAAGTTGCCCCAGGCCCGTGCATCCAGATACCTGCGGTTGGTGCTTTCATTTTTTAGGTGCTATTTTTCACTACAAGTTTTAAAAATATCATGCCTGCGGCTCTACTGCCTGGATTTTTACCATTCTGGTATAATTGTATTAATTAAAATATTCTCTATTTTAGTAAATTGGTGTGGGTTCTTTACTGTTGGAGTACTGCATAAATACCTTACCCTTTGCCTCTAAGTAAAGCCTACGTTTAAGTAAAACTTATTTATTATTTACTTATAAAATGTTGAATATTGAATATTTTATAAATGAATGATAAATATGTACTATTTTCGTATATTTTAACATTAATTTAGATTGACTTATATTACAAGTATTTTATTTCAACATTATTTCCAGAGGGGTTGTTACTACCTCCATTATTTTCCATGGGAATGCATTGCAACACCACAGGTTGGCCTTTGCGCAGTGCTGGAATTGCTACAAAAGTTTAAGTTACTATCAAAGTGCAGTTTGCGAATACCCAAAAGTAGTAAAAATACAAAAAAGAGTACATTTACCCAAATGTGTAAGTAACCTTTGAGAATCCGGTCCATAGACTTTAAACTACAGATTGTTTAGAACATTTTTATTGAAAGTACAACAAGATTTAGAAGTGCAACAAAGACAATGAGCACATTCCATTCTTTTAAGGTATATGCGCATAGCACTTTGAAGTGCACATGAGATTAATGTGCATTAAACACTGATTCCATGACTGGCCTCCCCGCATGCCTGAGCACCTACCTATTCTCCTTCTTGTCCTTTTGGGGTTGTGCTCATTGGAGTCCGTTCGGCAGCGGCAGTGGCAGGCGCTTCTGGCGGCCGTTTAGATAGCTGTTTTGAGCAACGGGGTTTTGCTCGTGGTTTACTTCTGCGGTCTGGTTCTTGGGTTTTTGGGGGTTCGGCTGGATGTGGGTTGCCCGTAGGTCTTCAGGGCGGCGGGAGCGCCCCGGAATCTGAACTGCACTCCGCTTTCACTCCCACCCTAGTAGGATCAGTTTCAGTTCCCAGTTCGTTTGGGGCAGCATCAGCACATGCGGCCCCCAAAGGGAGCTGCAGAGAGTTAACAGAGCTGAGAGAGAGACGGCTCCAACGAGCAAAGAACTGATACAGCAGACAAAGCCACTCAATAAGGTAAATCCGGGACATGGCTTGAGCACAGGGTGCATGAATACTTTTTGCCCGCTTCTGATGAATGAAAAATTAACGGGTAAAGGGGGTGAGCTAGAGAGTGAGCCTCAAGTCTGTCTAAGGGGAAAGACCCAGTGGAAGGAAAAGTGGTAAATGCAGGTAGAGAAGTAATTCAGGGAAAAAGATATAAACTCCGATCAAATAATTTTCTTGGTAAGGCAGCAGGTTCTAAGGTGAAGTCACAAGCAGGACAGCCATTAGCGCTCCCGTCAGGAAAAAACAAGGACAAAAACCCCTCTGCTAAGATGGGGAGGAATACACCTGTAAGAGAAAGGAAGAAGAGATCGGTCCCACTAGCCACCAGAGTGACCCCTTCACTAAGGTCTTATTTTAAGTTAAACCCACAGATTAATGTCCAGTGTAATATGGAACTTTCAACTCCTACAGAGGCACAGACGGAGGTTGTGACACAGAATATTTCAACTTCACAATCAGCTAGCACATCAGCCAGTATACCAGCCATTTTGGTCTTGAATACGTACTCCACGCTGAGTGATTCTAGCACCTTCTCTAATGTGGAATCTGGGAGCTCAAAGATGTTAGAAAGGACCGACCAGACTTATGATATACTATCTAAAGAGGGTGCTAAATATATCTCAGGTTTAGAAGTGGTGATGGGCCTACTGAGCCAGCTCTCTCTTGAGATTGAAGATCGTTTCGCTACCTCAGAAGCCAATCAGAATAAAATCCAAGATACATGCAGCAGTTTGGAGGAGAACCTATCAGTATTAACGAAACGTGCGGAGGACTCAGAAAATAAAGTTCTAGAATTAGGGAAAGATGTACAAGATCACGCCCAGGAACTGGATAGACTCAAGTCAAAGGAAAAGGATTTATCGGACAGACTAGAAAGGATGGAAATTAATTCAAGGCGGAACAGTATCCAGATTCTTGATATAAAGGAGGGCGCAGAAGGGGAGATTGTTAAAGCCTTTGTGGTAGAGATCTTGTCTAAATCCTTCCCCCAAGTTGCCTCTGCTTCAGTTTGGGATGCAGAAATCCAGAGAGTGCACCGTGATACTTTCAGACTTAATCACGGTCGTAAGAAGCCTAGGAAAATCTTGGTGTACATACCATCGTATGCCCTCAAGGAAAATCTTTTAGGAGTCGCTTTAAAGCTAACAACTATTCAGGTTCAGGATTTTGCGTTTAAAATAAGGTCCGATGTATCTAGAGTCACTGAAGATAGAAGGTGGGAGCTGGGCAAGAGGATGGACCCCCTGAGGAAACTGGGTGCCCAAGTTCAGCTAAGGTCTCCAGCGTACAGTAAAGTGATGAGGGCCCATAAAATGTACAACTTTCACTCCCCTGAGTAGGTAGATGAATTTTTGTTAGGCTGTAAAGCAAGCAGTTAGCTGAGCAAATTCACAAGAAACAAAACGGATTAAGATGACTAGCTGCGGAGAGGTTAGCGCTCACAATGTTATAATGAAGGAGGGTGTTAGGTGTTGGTTTGCGGCTCAAATTGGCGCTAGCCAATAAGTAGGCAGGGAGGGTTCCCAGGGGAGGAGGGGGGTGGGATGGGGGCACTTGGTTGGTGGTGGGGAGCATGGTAGGGAGCATAGGGATAGAAAGTAAAAAAATTGAAAAAGCGTCCTCCTTTGATATAGCCGATATTACTGAAAGCAGAAGAATTAGAAAGACTGAAGATGGGGGATAGGAAACTGGCTATAGGTAGTGAGCGTTTGGGCATAATATGTTGAATCTAAATGGATTGAGAGTTAAAAGGAGACAGAGATTGGTTTTATAATGTCTGAAAAATACCTCCACGAACGTTCTTATGCTCCATTGAGACTCCTCCTTTGATGTCTGAGTGTCTGGCATTATTTAATAAACAGAAATGGGTAAATAAGGTGATAGCTACAGACCAACAATGCTGTTCTAAAGAAGTTGCAATAGTTATTAAAGAAAACTCCAGAATTGAACTGGGTAAAACGCAGGTGGATACCAAAGGGTGCTAGGTGGTCGCAGAGATAAAAACCTGCGCTGACACCTATACTCAGGCTAGGTATTATGGTCCAAATGAGGACGAGGTTAGTTTCTTGATCAGTCTTTGCTCCTCATTGCTTGAGTTTGAGGTCCTGTTGATAATTAGCAGGGATTTTAATTTATCAATGAACAATGAGTTAGATAGATCCTCACCCTGCACTCAAATCAATGCGCCCCGAGTTAGGGCTTGTCTTTTTACTATGCTATATAATCTAAATGGATGCGATGTATGGCAAACGAAAAAGGGAGATTTAAGGGACTATTCCTTTTTTAGTAAAAAGAATGGTCACTACTCTAGGATTGATTATATATTTATGGATCGTCTAGAAGTAGATCAAGAAAATTGAGTATTTGCCCATTCATATATCAGACCATGGAGCAATAGAACTAAGTATGGAATTCCCCACTATTCCATCGGTTAAGAGGTGGACATTGAATAGAAGACTGCTCTTACAAACTAGAGTTATGGAGAAAATTAAACTAGACACCGCAGCCTTTTTTAACCAAAACTTAGAGTCTGCGCTCATTCATTTGGTTTGGGACTCCTTCAAAGCCTGGCTGAGAGGAATGCTTAAGGGGGCGGCAGCAGGCTGGGTTAGATCGGAGAAGGAGAAGATGGCCTCTTTGGAGGAGCAGTTGAGAAAGTCTGAAGCTAGTCTTAAGCTCGGTCAAGCCCAAGGGGAGGAAAAAGATAAACTGATGGTTAAAATGGAGGATTTACAATGTGAATACAGGCTGACATTGGAAAGAATCATGTTACAGAAGTGGGAAGCGAGTAAAATAAGAGAGTTTGGTCAGGGTGAGGATTGTGGAAAATTTCTAGCAATAAAGAGTAGAATGGATAGGTCTCAAAACTTCATCAGAAGGATCAGATTAGAAAGTGGTGGTGAGCCTTCTGCTCAGTTTTCCAACGATAAGGGTGAGAATTTTTTCAGGACTTGTATAAGGAGGATCTCGAGATAGATAAACCAGCCTTAGATCAATGGCTTGTTTAAAAACAGCTTCCTAAGTTGAGCTCTGAAAGTTTAACACTACTCAACCAAGATATAACAGGGAGTGCAATTGTGGAAGCTCTGAAGAAAATCAAGAAAGGCAAAGCTGCAGGTCCAGATCTGATTCCCAATGAGATCTACTCGATACTAATGGATGAAGTTATTCCATTATGGTAAAAATTATTCAACAACATTCTGAGAGGGCACTCCCCACTACATGATACTTGGAAAGAGGGAGTTATTACACTGATTTTAAAACCTGGTAAAGATCCCAGACAATGTCAATCCTATCGCCCGATATCTTTGTTGAACTGCAACTATAAAACCTTTACCGGAATTATGAACGCTTGGTTAAGTAAAATCGCTGGGGCTATAATACATAAGGATCAGAAGGGTTTTCTTCCTGGGCGTCAGATGAAGGATCTTGTTATCTCCTTAATTGGTGCAATAGATTTGGCAACGGTGGGTGGAATTCCTTTAACAATTATAACGTTGGATGCCGCAAAAGCCTTTGATCATGTCAATTGGTGTTATCTTTCTGGTGTATTGGAGGTTTTTGGGTTTGACTGCACCTTCAGAGACCTGCTGGAAAAAATCTATAGTTAACCTCAAGTCCAAATCTTAGTGAACGGGAACCTTTCAGCTCCAGTAGCAATATGGCGTGGTACTAGACAGGGCTGTCCGTTGTCCCCTATTCATTTTGATCTATATATAGAGCCTTTCTATCAAAGTTTAAGGCTAAATAATGAAATACATTCCTTCTTATTGAATGGTTTCTCAAGGAAACTAGCTCTGTATGCTGATGACTTGATACTTTTTACGTCTAATGTTAATCAAGCTCTACCAAGCTTATTCAGGGAAGTGCAGGTCTTTGGAAAATTGTCAGGGTGTAAGATTAACAGCAGTAAGACCGAGAACATGTCACGGAAGTGCAGGGTTTTAGGGTCTCAAAGGAGTTAAGGTATTTGGGAATAACCATTACACAAGAGCTGACTGAACTCCCCAAAACAAATATAGCCAGTGTCTCTAAAGAAGTTAATACACTCTTGAAGAGATGGCAGAATCTCCCACTTACACATTATGGCAGGGCAAATCTGATTCAAATGTGTGCACTGCCAAAGTTCGCTTACCTTTTTAATAATATCCACCTGACTTTTGAAAAAATTCTTCCAAATAAAATTCAGGGAAAGATCTCTACTTTTACATGGGCTGGTAAAGGGATCGGACTATCATGGAAAAAGCTCAGATGAAAGCGTGCACACGGTGGCTTGGGCTTACCAGACTTACAATTATATTGTTGGGCATACCAACTGAAAAATAGTAGAATGCTCCTATATAGGCCAGATGATTGTCTGCTTGATTTTATGTTCAAGGCCATGCTTCACTAGAGTCCAGTTGAGGACTTTATGTATAAGTGTGACGCCCCTACATTTTTTTAAATGTTTGCCTGAAGATTCTACATGCTGCTGCCAAATTATGGTTCACCTGCCGCAGTACTTTAGGAATTTCCTATTATAGTGAGTGGGCTCCAGTGTGGGATTACCCAGGCACTCCGGAATGCCTGAATGACGCTTTATCTCAACCTTTGAAAGAGGCGGGGGTTTAAAGATGGGGTGACATAGTTGAAGGAAACAGCTCTGTCTTCCCTGGGACATATGGAGGAATTTAACGAAGAACAGGCTCTCCAGATTTAAATACTATCAACTTTTTACCTTGTGTGAGAATCAACACTGGCAATTTCCAGGAGACTGTGCAATGGAGGATGATCTCCAAGATCTAAGTCCAAGA
This sequence comes from Lissotriton vulgaris, assembly GCF_964263255.1. NCBI lineage: Eukaryota > Metazoa > Chordata > Amphibia > Caudata > Salamandridae > Lissotriton > Lissotriton vulgaris. The sequence goes on along the minus strand of NC_141689.1, from coordinate 1,169,956,625 downwards.
AAGAAGGAGATTGCCCCCTTGTGCAATCATCTACTTGAGGCAGCTGACTGGAAACTGGACCCCCCCCCTCCCATATGGTCTGGGAGAAGTGCTTGCAAGATGAAGAGCTGCAAACCTTATGGCAAGTATCTTTAGATAAAATATATCCTTTGATTTAAATATGCTGCCTTACAAAAGAACAGCCTTTTTACCCTTAATAGGATATATTGGTCTCCGCTCAAGATATCCAAAATGAGGGGAGGAGGAGATGCCAGTTGTACAAGATGCCGCACCCAAGAGGCAGATGATATCCACATGTTTTCCACCTGCCCAGTGTTGAAGGATTACTGAGATTATGTGGGTAATACTCTAGAAGAAATACTGGGCAAAGATATGTAAGCCTCGTTTTAATTTTCTTTGCCATAGTACAGCCTTCAGAGGGGAAGGTGGACATTACAGCTGAACGGGGTAAACTGGTGTTTTATTTGATTCTCCTAGCAAGAAGAGAAATATCCAACAGATGGCATCAGGCAGACCCTCCATCTTGGAGGGAATGGTGGAATTCAGTTAGATATTTTAAAGACCTAGATCAAAAGGTTAATTGCCATAGTAATAGAAGTGAGTGTGGCCTTTTCTGGAAACTACTAGATTAGAAGTAATGTGTATGCCTGGTAAGAACTGTCCAATGATTACACCTCTCGGTCAATCTACGATGTGCCATATGGGCCTGGTCCCATAGAATATCAGCTGAGATCAGACCCCAAAGATATAAGCATTTGGGTTGCTTCCATCAAGATGATACTTATACAAAAGTATGGAGGTTATATGAGGTCATAAAAAAAAGAAAGACCTGGCCCAGGGAAACATTTGATGGTGCTTCAGCCAAATTAGTAGGACGTAGGTGTTTGCATTCTGTGGGAATTGAGTTGAGTTGTATTGCAGATAATATAGTGGATCTGTGCTTTTCACATATAAGTATGCAACAAACGTTTATGTGCACACTGACTTACTGAAGGCTTACAGTTGAAATTCAGATTCACACAAGAACCTAAATGCATGCTCAAGATGCTCCAGCAGAACACATGTCAGTGTTTTTCCTACCATTTATCTTTAGCCTTTTCATTCTGTGACAGATACTGTAGATTTTTAGGTGCAGTCTGGGATACAATTGCGTGGATGGAAACTCGGTTAGAATTATTGGCTCCCCTATTGTGGAGATCAAGTACAGCATGACATAACATCTTTCACATGCAGAGTCTCACAGTGGTCTGCAATTTTACCCAGTCTCCTTTTCAGTCTCAAATTCTCTTTTGGTCTCAGTGTCCTTTCCTATGCAGATGTCATCCATCTGTTGCTGAGGTTTTTACCACCTGTTGTCCAGTTCATCAGCTGTAGAGGAAAGTGGTGGACTTCTGTCTGCAATTGGATAGCAGAACATTTCCTGAAAATGATTAGTTACAAATGAAGGATCTGTTTCTAGGGTAAAATAGAAACCGGGCCTCAACATATAAGTCAATTGCCTCTCCTGTACTTATGAACAAGGATTTCCGCAACATCTTCAACAAAGATCTTGTGACGGATGCCCAGATTCAAAGGGTATGGTCAAACATATTTTCACAACTGTGATTCTTACTGAAAAACCTACCTTGCATCCCATATGAGTTCAATGCAATCGCCATTGTGGCAAGTTTTCTTCCTCATCTGTATTATGGAAATGTTGTGCATCTAAAACTTTAAAATCATACGTATCATTCACTAGGCCATTTATATCACAGATCCAGTGCTATTGTGCAAGCTCTTTAACCAGCATGGCCTGGTGAGTCTTGAGAGCTGGACGTGTTATGTTAGCTTGACACTTGTAGAAGTAGATCTTTTAATTGCTCTAACCCAAAACTATGGAACACGCTCTCCACCTTATCCTCTGCCCTGTGGAAAATCACTGTCAGTTCTTGAGAGCTTTGATGTCCTTTCTGCTTTCTTACTCATCCTCTGGATCCTGATGTCAAGGGTTCATCCCCCTGCTGGCGGAGTATAGCTGTTTTCATTTTACCTTTTGCTTTTCCCTTGTGTACCAGTGCCGGGAAACCTGTAAGCGAATTTTGCACTTTATAAATAATGAAATGAATATAAAAGCAATACTTAAATGGTAATATGAAGTTAGTATCAGGCATTGGAAAGGGGGTATGATAATGGACAGGACATCTGCAATAAGAAAAAGAGGGTTAATTTAAACCAGGGCTGCCATAATTTCCAGGATGCCATTGATATCAAAATGAGGTAATCCATATGTTAGAACCACCATAATGACTAGATTGTTTACTCTGGGCAAAAGAAGAGCTACTTTATTTTAAGTCCACAATGATGCGTAGCTTCTGCACTGTATGTTAATTAAATCCCAGGTAAGCAGAGACATCATAATATTCGGGATTCCAACAATACTTGAGGGACTACCACATTAATCAAGAGCCACAAAAATGTTTCGACTGCCAATAATGCGCCAGTGAAAACCTATGCACAGATAATACTTAGAAAGCACACATTAAACAGGGATGTATATTTTATGTCATGAAAGCCTTATTTGCAAGCGAGGAACACCATATATCGTGAGGTAGTTGAAACTAAATGCCAGAGGGAGACAGCCACAAGATGCCAAGGGTTGGACATCATTATGCCAGTGTGCAGTGGTCACGGATACCAGGAGATAGTGCTCACTAGATGGCAGAGGTGGCTATCAAACACACACGCACACATGCACACATGCCCACAATCAAGCAAAGAGACACATGGATAAACACAATTAGATGCATAGATAAATGCTACACACACAAATACGTACACACAGAAAATGCATGCACACATACAGAAAAACATTCATACATACATACACACACATGTACACTCTCACCCTCCCCAATTGCAACATAACTCACCTGTCAGCCCTGTCTGAGTGGTGTTCCCTCTTGCTCCTCCACTCAATGCTCATTCACTACTGCAAGCCAGTGAGAGCATAGCACACTGTCACTCTTTCTGACAGAGCACTAAGTGCTTACACCCAAAAAAGCATTAATATTGATTGTGTGATAGGCCACTCAGCGAATGAAACATACACTGTTTCCTTTTGGTGCTGAACATTAAAGAGAATTACTGAATCTTTGCAGTGGCAACTTCTCAAATGTACCGAATGCTGTGACTTGTAGTTCAAGTTGCTATGAGTAACACCCTATCTGCAACTGGTACTCCAATACTTCCTGGAGCTTCAGACAATCCACAGCTGTGAAAAAGACGCTTAGCTGACTTTAATGTATATATATTTATACTTCTGAAAAATGTAAAATACAACCTCACAGCATACTCTCAGATTTAATAAAGTGATCGGAAGCTTTCCTCAAATTACTTTTATCCATCAAGGTGTCAGTTAAGTGACTACTTCTTGCTTTCCATAACCTTACCTCCATCAGTTTATAGATATTTGTTTGCAATCTTAATATTGGTATAGCCCCAGAGATGAGGTGAAATATACCTCAGTGTCTACATTGTCTTCTGTTTGCCCATTTCCTTGGATGTGCCCTCATTATAATACATCATAAATATTATTATTGGCAATTTCAATACATGGGCAAGTCCAGAAAGAGGAAATTATCTGTGGAACCTGCTCTTTCCAATCGGTTTCTTGGAAATCTTCAACAAATTGTTCCTCCAAGATGGCTATGTATGTCCGAAGTTATCCTGTCAATTCTGCCATTCCTATAACCTCGAAATCCCATGTCTCATTTTAAACCTCCCAGTATTTCCTCTGTGAACAAGAGTCTTAAGCAGGATCCTCCCTCACTGGAAAAGTCATCGTCAACTATTTCTATGGAACTTTTGCTCAAGGAAATTCATGCATTTAGGTATTTTATGGAAGAAACCAACAACGATATTCAACACTTAGACAACAAGAGGTTGACAATGGAAGCCAGAGTATCGTCGGTTGAACAAAGATTAAGTGATATTCAACACAAAGCAAATAAAACAGCGTCTTTGGAGAAGGAGATAACTCTTCCAAAGTGCCACACAGAAGATTTGGAGAATAAGACTAGATGCAATAACCTACACATACATAGTTTGCCTGAGGGTCTAGAGGGACTGATTCCTATTTCTTTTTCCTCTTCAAGGATGAAACACTTTTTGGATATTCCACAAACTATATCTTAAAACATTCAGAGAGAGCACAGACTCGGGCAATGTCCATCCTCCGCATCGCCTTCAGTCAAACCCAGAGATGCCATTATTTTCATTTTGGAGTTACTGATCTAATGAAGGTACTTCAGGCCACTAAACCTCCAAATCAGCGACTCTGGTCAGGGAAAAAGATTTGTATCATGCTAGATTTTTCTAATGCTACTGCATCTCAGTGTAAGGACTATTTGCACCTCCGCCCTATGCTCCGCTCCTTAGGAGCCAGATATGGTCTCTTTCATCACATACTCTTTCAAGGTGACCTATCAGAATAACACTACATCTTATGAAGATCTTGCGAAGCTCAGGATGTTTCTACAGTCTCATACTACTCTTTTGATGGACACTGCTGGATCTTTGAATGGTTGACTTTTTGGGCTGGAATAGTTTGCATTTGTATTGTTGTATCCCTTTAGCTTAAGGGACATTATATATTCTCTGCTCCTTAGTATTTGTGCCTTTTACCTCCTTATTTTCATGCATTTAATTATGTCATATTTCATATGCTGATTTTCTTTTTCATTTCAGTGCTTCTAAGACGGAAGGACATTATCTTCATCATTCTTCTCTTTTTTATTCTCCTTCTCCTCCTTCACTGGCCTGTCCACATTCTTGATGTGCTGCCTTTGTCTTGTGATGTCAAATTCCCATTTATTTTATTCTACAGACTCAGGAATTTTTGTATTTGTACAATCATTGCATGTTCAATATGTACTGTTGATTTTGTGTTATGCTTATCTCCCTTAACTCTAGCCCAAATGACCGTGCAATACCTGGGCTGCAAATACTATAAAAAACAAAATGGTATTCTGCAGGAATGTATAGTAATAATACACGTTTGCCACAGTGAATTCAACTTTTGACACTGGGACCTTATACTAAATCATTGTACAATCTTTAGTTGTCTGCATTATGTCTTCATTCATTGTTCAAATCTCTGAAATAAAACTGCAACTAAAAACATTACAATTATTAGAAATGTGGTCTCTACTTGCCAGAGGTTTGCACCCTGTCCAAGTAGGAATCACAATCCAAGCCAGGGTAAGCTACAACCACAATCTTAGTCAAGACCAAAACAACAAAAATCTATTCAGTAAAAGTCAAGATATGAATTTGCATATTGCTACCGAGCAACTTATCAAGGTTGCCTCTCTCATTGGTTGATGGTTGTCAATAAAGGCTTCACTTATGGATTTTTGTAATTACTAAAGACACTGCAACAACTAGGTGTTACTAGGTGTTGGAAATGGCCCTTTTTGCAGGATTATCCCCTAACTTTCTGCTTTTTCTTCCCTTTTTTTCCTGACATGTGGTTGTTGGCAATAGGACTCTGGGCACTTTACCACTGCTGATCAGTGCTAAAGTGCATAAGCTCTCTGTATAAATTGTAATTGTAATTGGTTATCCATGATTGGCATATTTGTTTTACCAAGAAGTCCCTAGTAAAGTGCCCTAAGTGTGCCAGGGCTGTTGATTCAAATGCTATTAGTGGGCCAGCAGCACTGATTGTGCCACCCACATGAGGAGCCCTAAAATGGTATCTCAGGCCTGCCACCACAGCAAGTGATGGTGTAGAACTGGAGTTTGATATTGAAATGTTAAGTGATTACAAAGTAGGTCAACTCAGACAGTTCTGCAGGAGCTTTGGATGTCCCATGGAGAGCAGCTCCAGGAAGGAGGAGCTACGGAGGGCCTTAAGGGCCTGTTGGGAGACCAAATAGGCTGGGGAGACAGGTGATGCAGAGGTGGATGAGGATGCACAAGGGGATGGTTTCAGGTCACAGGATCTGCCTGTGTCCAGAGAAGCTGTCAGGGCTGGCAGCATCCATTCTGTGAGAAGTTTTTCCCCAGAGGAGTTGGAGGAAAACCAAAGGGCTAGAGATCATGAGTTAGAAATCTTGAGGCTTGAGTTGAAGCTGAAGCTGATGGAAATAGAAGCCCAGAACGAGGCAGAGAAGAGCAAGATGTATGCCTTAGAAGAATTTAAATTAACCTTGGCACATAAATTAAGAATGAGGGAGCTTGATTTGAAGCTCGAGAGGCTTGAGGCCATGGGTGTCTCAGCTGAAGAAGAATTAGGGGCTCAAGATGTGAGCTTTGCTGAGTTGGAGGTGGAGTCCAGCTCAGATGGTGGCAGCAATATTATAGTTCCTAGTGCTGAGAGAAAGGTACACCCAGAGATGTGGCGCCTGGCTTGAGGGAGGGGGTTGACATACCCCACGGGGTTCAGGTTTATGATGTAGTTCCAGTGGTGTGCGGTGTCCCTGAAGTAGATTGGGGGACTGATACAGGGGATCCTATTCCTAGTGATGGGAGAGATGCTCTACTGACTCTAGATGAGAGGTACAGGGCGAGGTGTTCCCTCTTGGTAGAAACCTTGGTGTGTGAGTGTGAAGACCGTCAAGAAGAGTGTGGTTTGTGTGACAGAGACAGTAGGACACTGTCCTGCCAATCCAGGAGAGTGGTGTGGGACACTTGTGTGAGGCACGGTAGGGTGAGGCAAAGGGTAGCTTGGTTAACAACTGTGGGGGGCTGTGTGATTCATTTGTTGTAGAGCATATTTTAAGTCCCTGTTTTCCAGAGCTATGCCAGCACCCGGTGGATTGTGAGTTCTCTGATCCCCGGGAGCTTGGTTGGAGGCAGACCTCTTGGTGGATTCCAGAGAGTCTGAGGAGGCATTGGGGAGTGATCCCAAAAGGAGTGGCACAGACATCTTCCAATCCTGTGAGGTGGAAGAGGTTCAGTGTAACCCAGTTATGTCCCAGTGTAGTGGGGGGGTGAAGGGGGTCATGTCCGGTCTCAGTGGAGAAGGAGTGAGTGTGGGACGGTGTGTCTCACGGTGCCCGAAACCCAGTCTCAGGGCATGGAGGGTTCCTTAAGGGAACACCAGGATGGGGGCCTGGAAGGTGCTAGTAGGCCATTTGAGGAGGATCTCCTAATGTCTGGTGAACGGGGAGTGCCTGTAACCAGGCCTCCATCAGTTCTGGTGTCTGGCAGTGCCACTCCAGTTGGGATGGTGCAGAAGTCCGGACTGAGGGAGAGAGAGGGAAGGAGTCCCCAGTGGGAGAACCAGTGGGTCAGGGGCCAGCCAGAAGGGCTGAGTCTCCCAGGAGTGACCATGGTGACACCATTTCTGTCCTGGGGGATTTTTGCGCACTGTCAGGTGGACAGGGGTCAGGAGATCTGCGCTAGGCAAACTGTCACAGGACACATGAGTCATGTGTCACCCTCAGGGGGGTACTGTATGAGTCCCCAGAAGTCCTGGCGTGCCAGGCAAGTGCACAACCGCAGGAACTGGTGCCTGGGTTGGGAGACCAGGTTCAGGATCTGCCTGACCTGGAAGGAAGGACATCTGTAACCAGTGTCCTGACCAGTTTGGCTTCTAGGGGTACCCCTCCAGTATGGAGGGTGCAGCGCTCTGGAAGGGGGTACAGAGGGAGGGAGTCCTCGCCTCTAACCCTGGTGCAACCTGAGGGTTTAGACCCTAGGTTGGGAGACCAGTTGCTGGAGAGAGGTCCTGAACTGGTAGGAGAATTGTGGGTGCCTCTCCTGGGAGCAGAGTGTGGGAACCCAGTAGGCGGGGTACGGATAGGAGAGCCTCGCCCGTCACACCTGTTCAACCTGAGGGTAAAGACCTGGGGCTGACGGGCCAGTGTCAGGATGCCCTGCCTGACTTTGCAGGAGGGAAAGTGGAAGAAAGGTGCCAGGCACCTGGGGCTACTGCCCCCCACTTTCTGATGCCACAGAGGTTAGAGAGACCTGACATGCAGGAGGCCTGGCTCTCATCACTGACAGCTGTCAGTGGCCCCTGTGGCTGGTAGTCCTGGTGGACAGGGTTGCCCTTGGAACAAGGGCAGGAGTATCACCCTGGAGGTGGACTGGGCCACACAGTTGTGTTTGCCAGGTGGGTACTCTCTACCAGTGTGGGCACATCTGTGAGTGAAGTCCTGGTGCGCCGGGCAAGTGTTCAACCGCAGGGGTTTGCCCCTGGGTTGGGTAGCCAGTTGCAGGTGTTACCTGACCTGGAGGCTTAGGAGCCTAAGTTTGAGGGCCAGGTCCAGGGTGTCCCCCAGACCTAGAATCCCAGTTGCAGGATAGAAACCCTGAACTGGTGGGTGAATGGTGCAGGACACCTGCCACAGGTGCCCTGACAATTCCAGAAGGGGGTACCGCTCCAGGTGGGAGGGTACAGAGCCCAAAGGAAGAGGAGGACCGGTGTGGGGAAGCCCACCCCAACATTCTGTCAAGCTGCCGGATACAGGTCCGGGACTGGTGGGTTAGTGCCAGGATATCAGACGTGACCTGACAGGAGGGAGATTGGACAAAGGGTGCCGAGTACCTGGGGATACTGCCCCCCACCCTCTGACGCCACAAGGGTTTGAGAGCACTGAGAGGCATAAAGCCTGGGTCTCATCCCTGACCACTGTTTTGGGCACTGTGGCTTGCTGTCTGTCTGTTGGGACACACCTGTGAGTAAGTTAAGGTTAGGTGCTGCACAGGTGGTTTCCACAGAGGAGGAGAAGGGTTCCACATGGATTGGCTTGGTGGACCCTGAGAGTATGGATAGAGTGATCCAAATGCGTTCAGGCCTGCTGTTTGGCCAAGTTTCCATGTTATGTCGCCTTAAGCAGGGAATCTCATCGAGGTATCGTTTGGTCTACCCTGGCTTTTGGCTGTAATGGGGTTTTGTTGGAAATGACCCTTTTTGCAGGGTTATCCCCAAACTTTTTGCTTCTTCCTCCCTTATTTTTCCTGACCTGTGGTTGTTGGCAATAGGACTCTGGGCACTTTACCACTGCTGATCAGTGCTAAAGTGCATATGCTCTCTGTATAAATTGTAATTGTAATTGGTTATCCACCATTGGCATATTTGTATTACCAAGAAGTCCGTAGTAAAGTGCATTAAGTGTGCCAGGGCTGGTGATTCAAATGCTGCTAGTGGGCCTGCAGCACTGATTGTGCCACCCACATGAGTAGCCATGAAATTGTGTCTATGGCCTGCCACAGCAGTGTCTGTGTGCAGTCTGTGAACTGCCATGTCAACCTGGCCAGTGTCCCCACTGACCAGGCCTAACCCTTCCCTTTCTGTACACATTGGACACCCCTATGGAAGGCCCAAGGTACCCCCTTGGGCAGGGGGCAGTGTATGTGAAAGGTAGAGCATGTACTAGTGCATGTGACATGCTCTGGTAGTGAATTACAGCTATTCACTATTGTAAGGCTAGCTTGCCAATAGGCTATCATGGGGAATGCTGGCTACAGTGGCTACCAGCATATCTTCCCTTAGGAGCAAGGTAGGACATAAAAGTCTGGTATCCCAGAACTCAGACTTTCATAACACATCTTTTAGGAAAGGTGTTTTTTAAATCCTGTGTTTGAGAACAGCACTTTTAGAAAGTGGTTGTTCTCTTTTCTGACCTTTCTGTGTGCCTTGGCCTGTTTGTGAATTGACTGTCTGGTTTGAGATTGACAGGGGCTGGGGAGCCCCCAGGAGGCTGGCTGAGTCAGCCCTAGACTGAATAGCTCCATCTACATCTAGTCTGGTGGTAGAGGGTAGCACCTAGGCCCAAATAGGGCTGTGCCTGCCTTCAACAATGCAGGCTCCACCTCCTGCTGGGCGGCTGATGACCCTGCCCCTCTCTCTGAAAGGAAAGGAGAAGCCAGGAAAACAAAGTGCTCAAGGAACACCCAGAACTTGTTCAGACCAGGCTCAGAGCTCACCGGCACAAAGGGAACAAAGACTTTTAGAGGTATAAGTACAGGACCCCAGACTACAGAAAGTTAGGTCATCCTGGAATCAAGAAGGAACCTCTGCCAAGGAGAAAGCTGGAAGACTGAAGAAAGAAGACTTGCCTGCTGTTGCTTTACTGGACTGACCTGCAGTTGCTTTGCTGCCAAGGAGAAGGGAAGGACTTTGCTTTATGCAGTGTCCCCGTGCTTGAAGGACTCTCCAAGGTCCTGAAGAAGAGCTGGCTTCCTGTTAAGAAGTCCCAGGAACAAAAGGACTTCACCCCCAGCTTCCCAGAACTCTACTGAAAGAGTTCAGTCCTTCCTAGAGTTCTTAGGCCAGTTGTGATCACCTGCACTCTTTGCTCTTGGTGACGATGACTGAACTCCAATCTACCCAAGAGCTCCCCAAGGATCGGAACACTTAACACTCTACTCCACAAGAAGCCCCCGAAGGGAAAGGGGGAATAGGAAAGAAAGAGAGAGAGAGTCCTCTGGATTGTCTCTTGTGGGCAGGGAACTTCCTTCTTGAAATTCTGGAAGCAGTATTTTTGTAACTGGATCTAAGAGATGCACAATATTGACAGGTAAGTATTACAATATTCAGTAGAAAGGAGATTAATAAGACCTATAGCAATACTTAATTAACATATACCTATACCAAGGACTCTCTGCACAACTCTCTTATTTCTGGTGCATATTTTTTGAACTGCGTTTGATTCTTCTTATTACTTCTGTACTAAAATGGCAATACAGATATACATTGAGGAAAACATCTGAATAAACAATCCCTGACTCTTATAAATGATGATGGAATTTCTAACTGTTACCTCTCAATAATATGCACATAATTAAATACAATGTCCTCGAAGTTTGCACAGAGTCTGTTTAAGTTGAGGTTTTTTATCAGTTCAATCTGAGGTTCTTTAAGGTCCGTTGTATTTCATTGTTGGTTCTTGGATAACCTCTCCAAGATTCAGCAAACTAACATGCAGCAATAAACCGTTCTTTATCCTTGCCAAATGTTTGTACAAAATAACTCACCAGGAAAAAAAGTATTTGTTATTTCCACTTATCTGTGCTTGTTTGTTTGTCCTTTTTCTTTTTTAGGAAACCGGAAGACTTTTCAGTCGGAAGGGGATGTGAGCTGTTTTTTTTTGCTTTGGGGCCGGTCTTGCTGCTTACAAGGAGGAAGGATGAATTCTCAAGGCGGAAGAAACCCTTGAAGATGGAGCCTCGTGATTACCCAAGCGGAAGATGCAGGATAGCATGGGGATGTGCGATTCACATGCGGCAGAGCAAGAGCGTCGGGAAAGCCTGGGTCGTCTATGAGGAGATACCGTTAAGTGCTACCTCTGCCTAAGCTGTGAAAGAGGCCAAGCGCTTATGTCCTGAAGCGAGCGGTTTAAATACCCTCGTTCGCTCGCGTCGGTCTAAGGAGTCAGGATTCACATGTTGCCAGTTGACACATGTATATTTACATGAGCTTAGGACAATGTTTAATTCATGTGTATCTTTAGCAGTTTACCAGCGCGTGTACTTTTCAGCATGTGTGCTTTTCTTTTAGGAAAGTTTAAAAGGTGCAATCAAGTTAACATTAAAAACGCTGTTGCTAAGGAAGAGAAAACACATCTCTTATTCAGTCAAATATTAACCAAGGCATGCATGTCAGAGAGTTCTAACATTAACCAGGGCATGCATGTGTGCTCATGACAGTGCATCTGGAAGTTGTACCTCTGTTGCGAAGCTGGAACCAATATTTTAGAACTATCTGCAAGTTTTCATGTATTGCTCGCTTGCGGAGCGCATCCCCGACGGTGCAATAAAATTCCCGCCGCTGCAAAGATCGAGATCGTCGCAGCGCCTGTCATCGCTGGGTGAGATCGCAGCACCGCTTGCTTGCGGAACGCATCACGTCGCTGCGGGAGTCGTCGCAGAATCATCGCATCGAGGGGCCACGAGAGGAGAAGATCGACGCTGAGCCGCACATCGTCGTTGCACTGGAGATCGTCGCCGCCCCGAAGATCGTCGCATCGTACCTTTTGCGAGCCGCTTCCACCGAAACCTGTGCACCGGAATCCACGCAAGGTATAGCATCCCTCTCCATGCAGACTGGAGTCACCGCAACACGCCTGCTGAGTCCAGCAGGGTTGTCGGCTCACCTCCCCAGGGTCTAAGGAATGGCGCATTGCTTGCTTTTCAACGCTACAGCTTTCACTTGGATTTTTTGTCGCATCTAAAGGTACTGTTGGATAAAATGTGACGCAACTGTGGATTATTTTAACTCAACCTTAAGAACACTTTTGAAACCATATTCATGATCTGTGTATGTTTTGATTTTTGCCGTTTTGGTCTTGTTTAGTTCAGATTAAATACCTTTATTTTTCTAAACTGTTGTGGAGTCATTTGGTGGTGTTTTCACTGTATTACTGTGAGTGTTCGTAAAATACTTTACACATTGCCTTTGATAAGCCTGACTGCTTCTGCCAAGCTACCAAGGGGGTGAGCAGGGGTTATCTAAAGAGTGTATCCTCCTTACCCTGACTAGAAGCAAGGGTCCCTATTTGGACAGTGGTACCTACCTCTGCCAACCAGAGACCATCAGTTCTAACACTAGGTTTGTGCTTGCATCATCACCGCAATTTCTGGGCCACTAATTGAACTCCATGGACCTTAGAATATCAGTTGGACTTCCTTCCACATATAGTCATGATTGTTAGACTGACAGTAGATGTTCTTCAGTACATAGGTATCATCCATCTTAGATTTCTCGTGACTGATTGCACCAACTACACAGAGTTAGAAGACTTACCAGTGTAACAAACTGAATTTACGGGTATTGACTCTATACGTATGGAATTTTCACTAACACAAGTCTTTTGTGCCCCTGAGACTTCAGAAAACAGATAGAAAGCCAACAAGCTGTGAAACCTGTCTGCCAGGCTACCTGTAGAGGGGAATCGGTGCTTTGCGTGTTGCCATGACACTGCCAATTGAAATATAAGTACCTGCTCCTCCCATTCCTCCCTGCTCAGGAAGACCCATCATAACACAGATGAATGCAGATGAGTGCTCAGAATGCAGATGAGCTTACCCTCTATCTATGGCTGTCTAAAGGGAAAACTCAAAGTGCAGCTGTCACTCAACCCAGATGTGTATTGGAGACAGGCTGCAGGCACACAGAGCAAACTTAAGAGCTGAGAAATGTCCACTTTCTAAAAGTGGCTTTTCTAAAGTAGTAATGCCAAATCCACGTTACCACTAACGAGTATTTATCATTACTATTCCAGAAATATGATTTAGCTACTCCTGTCTAATCAGGAATTACATCGTTAAAGTGTTCAAGGAATTTCCAATGCTAATATATTAGATGAGTAGGCCTCGCAGCAGAGAAAAATTAATTTAGCTGTTTGTCACTACCAAGGGATGTAAAACATAAAATTACTTTTCCTTCCTTTTAGATACACAGCACTATTCCCATAGGGCCTGCATTATGAGTGACCTATCTGAAATAAAAGTAGATTTTAAGGCTTGGAAAGTGGCATGATTGTTCACCAAAAGGGCTCATGGCACAGAACAAATTTCTTGTCCAACTAATTTCCGCCACAATCACAGGACATCGCATAGAGGTTGAATCATCCCACACCATGATTTGTGTGTTAATGCTCCTGAACAATCTGTATATGCTTTTTGTGCTACTGGTCAGTGACCAAACTGGGCGTTAAGGTACTCCGGTCTTCTTAATCCTGAAGAGACCTTCAAACTATTTTGGGGCAAAACACATCAACAGAAGAAGTTGGAGGAATTATTTACAAAATGAAATAAACTTTGGAATGATATGAACTTGAAAAACGTGGATAGTACATGGGTGCCTGTGACTTTGATTTTGAAGACTACCTCCATGGGGAATGCAAGTTGACCAGATTGTGTAACCATTACTTTGAGTATATAATAAGGAAGGAAAGAGAGATTCTTTAAGGAATTTGATTTTGTTATGGTGATTATGTGCGTTGAAGGTGATGGGTTTCATGATAATATTGTAATTTTGTTTAGTGGAAGGCTTTGCTTCAGGGATTTGAACAATGATTGAAGACATAATACAGGCAACAATATGTAACTGTTAGATTAATTGTATTGCTATGACTTAGTCTCAGGTCCAAGTGTCTAAATTAAAAGAAATGACTGTGGCAAAAGTGTATTAATACAATTTGACCCAGCAACATACCATTTTGTTTTTAAAAACCCCATCAAACAGAGAGTTTTATCTCATCTTGCTAAGTATAAACCAGACATTGTTCTTTTAAAGGACCCCCACCTCATAGAAAGTGAGGTTCAAAAACTCATAAAGGTTGGGTGGATTTGCTGGTTGTACCCCCATCAGCTAATAAGAAAAAGGGTGTTGTTATTCTCTGTAACAGACACCTTGATCTTTTCTATTATCACATGAATTAGATAATGAGTGTAGATGGATTGTGGTTCACCTTCTTATCAATAAAATTCCGATAACCGTCTTTAATGTCGATGGGGCTGAATATGACTTTGATGCAGCTGTGCTGGCTCTCTGCCAGCACAGCTGCAGCAAACCCACGCAAGGACTACCCACTGTATTACGAGTGGAAAGAGTTCAACTCGTTATATGGTGTGTGGTTCTTTGCTCTTCCTATGGTGGTGCCTAGAAAACCTGTGCATATTTTACTTTGCACCGGGGAGTTTGTCAAGGTTGTACTTTATTGCCACTATTATTCATTTAGGAGCTGGAGCCTTTTCTTTCTCATATTCGTCATGATTCCTCAATTTTGGGATTCTCCTAAGGGGATAAACAATTGAAACTTGCTGTCTAAATGGATGATATACCTTTCTTCATTTCAAATGCAGATAGTACTATGCCTCCTCTTCTAACTTAAATATCATCTTATCTGATAAGTCTGAAAATCTTCCACTCAGCAAGTACTGCCTTCAATCTTCCTTTCGATCCTCCGGGTTTCTTTACAACTCGTCTAAGATCAAATACCTAAGTATATGGTTCACCAATGATATTTCTCAAACAGGGCATACTAATCTCAAATAAAGCCTGAATAAAATAGAATCTTTATTACAGTTCTGGAAACCTTTGTTTTTATCCTGGTGGGGTTGCGTAGACTTGATCAGCATGATGATTTCCCCAATGCTATTGTTTAAGTTGCCAGTGTACCAGTCAGTATTCCTATTCTGTACTCTTTTTTAAATGTACTTGTTTCTTTCTCAATTTTTATGGAGCCACAAAAAGTCAAGAATATCACTATCTAAGCTCAAACGATCTAAGTTAACTGGTGGAGTACATTTTCTTGATTCCGTAGATACCATCATACTTTTTGCTTACAACAAGTGTCTCTTTTGCTCCAAAACAAGTTATCCACTTTATCCCCATTGTGACTGGTCATTGGTTCGCCACTTTACCTCACCGTTTGTTATCCTTCTCCTTCCCTTCAGATTAGCCACACTCTCCACTCCATACTTTTTGTTTGCTAAAACCAAGTTTGTGCTCCTTTATTACCTCCCAGGATTATTTTTTAGAGTACCCTCTGTGGTACAAGTTGGTCAGGTATAAAATAAATGCCCCTCTTGGAGGACTAGTAGTATAGTCTGGGTTGCTGATTTATTTAGACACAATGTACCCTTTTATTGAATATAACATTAGATGTGTTTCTTTCTTCAGAAGACAAATTCTCCTCTATCTCATCGGACTAAACCAATAATCAATGTAATGTATTTCACCTCAAGTTTCTTAGAGAGGAAAATCCAAGGTAGATATATTCAGGGAATCAGATTTGGGTTTTTCATTGCCCTCTAAACTTGCAATAAAATTTGGGAGAAACTCTATAAAACCTGTAGAACAGCTAATATGACCCAAAGGTTATTCTTTATTTATAACAGGTTATATATCACCCCTTCTAGATTGGCTACATTCTCTCAAGGAAGCAGTGGTTAATGCTGGCCCTGTGACTCTCCTACTAGTGATTTAACCCTTATGCTGTTTTGGTCCCTCCCACTCTTTCCTTTTGGCACAAGGTTTGCCGTCAAATTAGCACTATTTCCATACTCACTATCCCTTCAAAATTCGATATCATAAAAGTACACAAAACGCATACATAATGCACACCAAATAAATACAGTATCACAAATTCATGTACACAAAGCAATAGAAAACATAAAAAGGAGGGTGGCCTAAGGTGTGGGCAATAAACAGGAGCTTAACATGCATGCAATCGGGTAGAAGCCCCTTAAGACTTCTGGGAGGAAAGACAGCATTAATTACTTGCTGTTGCTTTCCAACTAGATTACTTTCAATTGGAAATGTTCTTCTACCATTTCATACAAAACCTATTGGTATTGTATTTGTTCTCAACATAAATTGGATAGGGCTTTTAGGTCCTCTAACGGTACTAAGAAAAAAGATGAATTATTCTGGTTACCTCTTACTACCTTTTTAAATAATAGTAGTAAACAAAATTATGCATGGCATTTTTTCAGAAAATGTAAAACCACCCTGAACATGATGTTTACCCCGTGCCATTGTTCTCCTTTGATATTCAGCTTCTTATTGTAATTGCTTTGATTGGATCTGTTTTACATTTTAAGATTACCAGTCACTAGAATTGAGTAGCAGTTTATGATCTATTTATACTCTTCTCTGGCACATAATCCTTGGGTGTCCTTCCCATTATCTCCCATCCTCATCATTTCCTTTCCCATATTTTATTTTAAAATGTTTTTAAAAATGGGCTTCTTATGTATTTATTCAACATGAGATAGCAGTGTATCTTCAACATCATATAACTTGTTTTTTGCTTTATTTTGAAAGCTTTTTTTGACATAAAATATTCACTATTATTAAAATGATATGATTGTCAAACTACTCTGCTCATAGTTTCAATGAAGACTTTTTGGGAAAAAAAGGAGATGCAGGTCTAAAAGCTAAACATTTTTGGTGCTTACTTTTAAAGCATTTATGAGAACAGGATATAGTACTACAGGAGTACTATTGTGTTCACTGTCATATGCCTTTGTGTAAAGGCACCAACACACACAAATTCTGATACATAAAGGTGCAATGAGGACAGTCCAATCTATTTGTACTAATTGTGTATGAATATTCCCTATTTTTCACATTTAGTTACCAAGTTTGATGCTTTGGGGCTGATTTAAAGTCAGCATGTAAGAATCCATGAGTATTAAAGTAGTACTATTGGCATACACTGAAATAGCTGTTTGAATAGTCCACTATGGATTGGGTGATGTGTAACTTATTTTGGTCACCTAAAAGAGTAACTCACATTGAATTTGTGACTAAAATTAATGCATATTATCATTTGGATGTGTTTCTGTTATTCAGGAAGAAACTTGATAATTATTAAGAGTCTAATGTATGAATTGCATTTTGTGTAAAGGACACTAAAGTAATTTCTGTGACACAATCACACAACGCAGCAAATTAACTGCATTAGCAAGACACTGAAAAGAACACAGGCAGCAAAAAATGTCTATTGAGGGATAATAATCTGTTCACAGTCAGCAATGTACTGAAAAAGGTATTTGCTGACCGACAGGGCTGGAGAACTAGACAGCATCAGATGGCTAAATGTCTGTGGCATACAAATTGTAATGCTCTTCATGCCAAGCAGCTTTATCTGTTTATATGGCAAACTCTCTTGATGAAACAAAGTTGCACCTGGTGCACCTACAATTTAAATCAGAAATTACTTTTACCTAGTAGAAGTTTTGATTGGAAATAGGACATGAGTAATTAAGGGTCTCATTTACGATTGTTTGATGCAGGGAAGTGCAGCAAGTCACTGCTCTGCTTCAAAAGAAAATAGTTGAAATGCACTATATCTCTGGGATAAAGCCCATTCCTGTGCTGTTCCACTGCGCTGGTGCCATTTTGCTGCTTTGTGCCTATGCAGACACCATTGCACAATGGCACAAGGGTGCCTGTAATGTAGGAATGATTGTTTTTGTGCAGGAATGGGCAACTCCCTGCACAAAATAATCAATGGAGGCGTTTTTCTCCTTCTATGTGTGCTGCAAAATGCAGCACACATAGAAAGAGGAAGGAATTAGATACTCTAGGTTTTTGACACATTCCCAGGTTCAATGGTCCTTGTAGATCTGTGAATGCATCATAAACCCTGGGTGCTGCGTGGAAACACCCACCATAGCACCCATAGAATGCCTCTTTGCGCTGCTTTGTCTTACTCTATATCTATGAGGCCATGAAAAGCCATGGAAAGTGGCTTAGCGTGGCTTTGTAGAAATAATTGAGAGGCTTGCGCTGATGGAGCTATGTAAATGAGGCCCTTTGTATGAATACATTGACTCCCCTTAGATGATCTCAGCTGATTCATAGCTTTTAGCTTTACTTTTAACATGCTGTCTTGCAAGTGTGGATGTGTTCATTTCTAAGCATTATTGGATGATGTGTGCAAATTACATGAGTTGTCAGTAGAGCTAACAGATCAGTTCTCTTAAAGTGAACATTAGAAGCGTTTTTTAAAGCATGATCTTTGCCAAGGCTTTGGACTGATTCTCTGCTCAAATAAAGAACTGGAACACAGATTTTTTTGCCGGCTCTTTAAATAGTGGTTGAGGAAGAAACATCAGTCTGGCACCTTCGTTCAAACTAGGGGGCATATTTATAAGGCGCCTGTGCCGCTGCAGCATCACTTTATTGAAGCAGCGTTGGTGCAGAGTGCAGGTCCCATATTTACCAGGCCACACAAAGCCACTTTACATGGCTTTTCATGACCTCGGAGATACAAAGTGAGGCAAAGCAGCGCAAGTCACATTTATTTATTTATTTATTTATTTGTGGTTTTGTATAGCGCTAGAATCACTCCGGCAGGAGTATCTCTGCGCTTTTGACCGGTAACTGTACGAACATACTGATATACTGATGTGTTTAGATTTCATTTTTGAATAGAATAGTTTTTAGTTGCTTACGGAATGTTAAATGTTCTTTACATTGTCTTAAGGTCAGTGGTAGTTTGTTCCACAACTTTGGACCTAATGTGGATAGAGCTCTACCTCCATGCCTGGCCTTTTTAACATGGGGGACCACAAGTAAGAGATTGGTACTTGATCTGAGGGACCGCGCTGGGACATAAGGAACAAATCTTCGTTCAAGATAAGTAGGTCCCTGTCCGTTCAGACACTTGTAGATTAAGCAGCAAATTTTAAATTTGGCCCTTTGTCTAACTGGGAGCCAGTGCAGTTGCTCAAGGAGGGGTTTGGAGGGAGTTCTCGGAGGGGCATTCAGAACAAGGCGAGCTGCCGTGTTCTGAATGACCTGCAGTTTATCTAGCACTCCTTCATTGGCTGAAATTAACAGACCATTGCAATAGTCTATCTGACTCAGTATAAGTGCTTGAACGAGGGTTTTCCTCACTGAGTTAGGTAAAAGAGGGAAGACTTTGCGAAGCAGGCCGATAGTATGGAAGCATATCCCTGATATATAACTGGTATGCTGTTTAAGAGACAGATCATGGTCCAGCCGAATACCCAAGTTCTTCACAATCTGTTTGGGTTCAGGGACAGCCCCCAGCTCTGCAGGCCACCAATCCGGAGTCCAGAGTATCTTAGCTTCCCCAAATAGCATGATCTCCGTTTTGCTGACATTACATTGGAGATAGTTGGAAGACATCCAATGTGCCACTGCTTTCATGCCAGCTGAGAAAGAGTTCCTAACTTCGGCGGAAAGAGATTTGAAGGGGAACAGGAGTTGAGTGTCATCTGCGTAGGATACGGGGACAAAGCTGTATCTACGCAATCTCCTGCCAGGGGTGCCACATAGATATTAAAGAGCGTGGGGCTCAGACATGAGCCCTGTGGCACCCCCTTAGAGATCTCAATTTCCGCCGAGCGGTATGTGCCCATGGTGACTCTCTGGGTACGATCAGCTAGGAAACTCTTTAGCCACTCCAGGGCTTTGTTCTTAAGGCCAGCGCTCGACAACCGTTGGATTAAGATGGAATGAGATACGGTGTCGAACGCTGCCGATAGATCTAATAGAACCAAGATGACTGATAGGCCCTTGTCCTGGTAGGCATGGAGATCATCAGTAACCGACAACAAAGTAGATTCGGTACTGTGTTTGGGGCGGAATCCAGATTGAGACTCATCCAAGGCCTGTACTTGTTCAATATGTCTAGATAGATGTCGATTGACATATTTTTCTATGACTTTCCCCAAGAAAGGTAGCAGAGAGATGGGTCTTAAATTTGTCAGGTCAGACCATGGTAGGGCGGTGTTTTTCCTCAAAGGCCTGACGAGAGCTCGCTTCCATTCCTTGGGGACAGTGCCTGAGATGAGTGAGAGATTCACTAGTTCTGTGATTAATGGACTAAGTTGTTCATCCAAAGTGGGTATTAGTCTGGCTGGTATAGCATCCTCTGGACTACCACTTTTAATCTGTTTTATAAGACTCGATATTTCTTGAAGTGAAACAGGGGGAAAGGTATCCAGGGATTGTGAGTCCGGTATAGAGTTAGAGAGAGTAGGTAAGGGGTTCATCGGGATTATAATTGAAGCTTGATTGGTACATAAAATTTTATCGTAGATTTTATCAATTTTGTTAGTGAAGAAACATGAAATCTCATCACACAGCTGTTGGGATGAAGTATCAGGAGCTTCACATGCTGTCGGTTTAGCAAATGTCGGCAGTATTTGAAAAAGAACTCGAGGGGAGTTTCCAGCTTCTTGTATTTGAGTGGCAATATGTGCTTTACGCGCGCAACGTATTGCTTTATTGTAGGAAGATAATGCACTCCAATATTTTTCTTTATCTTCTAGAAGATGGGATGTTCTCCATATTTTTTCTAATTTCCTGGCTCCTTGTTTAAGAGTTCTTAGTTTGTCAGAAAACCAGACTTCTTGCTTCCTGACTGGCCTGGATTTAAAAAGTTTTAGTGGAGCAATTCTGTCTATAGTTTTCCTGGTTTCACCATCAAATTTCTTGAGAGCTGCTTCAATGTCATCCGAGTGTCGTAGTATAGGAGGGTTAAAATTATCTTTAAAAGTAGAATTAGTAACTTTATGCCACTGTCTACGGATGCAAGGTAATGTGCTGGGGTGCGTGGGTTTAGGCGCCTGAGGGGGGGTAATAAATTCCACAACGAAGTGATCAGTCCAGCTCACCTGGATAGCAGGCGGGCATGAAATCGTGTGAACATTAGAAAAAACTAAGTCTAAAGTATGACCAGCCTGATGCGTAGGTCCAGTATTCTTTAGTGTCAGACCTAAAGTTGATAGGTCTGTTATTAATGATTGAGCATCATTGCAATCATGTTTCTCACCATGGACATTAAAATCTCCAACTAATGTGAACTCACCGTCATCAATTATATGTGGGGCAAGTAATTCAATTAAATTATTGGAAAAGTTTTTGTAAGTGCCAGGTGGCCTATAAACTAGGGCACCTTTATAGTTTTCCTTAGAGGACTGTATCTTAAATATCAGAATTTCTATGTCAGGGGAACAAAATGCTTCTAAAATTGTAGCTTTCAATTCTTCTTTGTATACCACAGCGATTCCGCCACCAGTTTTTATAGGGCGGTCCAGTCGCAATAATTTGTAATTGCACGGAATAGCGAGAGTGATGGCCGGTGTGCAGTGTGGTTTGAGCCATGTTTCGGTGAGAAAGCACAGCTCCGGTTGACTAGAAGATATCATATCCCATACCTCGGCCGTGTGTTTTGATAGGGACCTAATATTGCATAGGATATTTTTCCTACCTCGTGGGGCGGTATCTACGCCTGGAGAGGGCATGGGTATCATCAACTGATCACAATGTATACGAGAGATCACTGTGTGAGCAGCAGTAAATTGGGTGCGACAGAATTTGCAGGTAAAGGGGCCTTCCACCTCTAACTGGGAGGAGCACTTAGCATTTAGTGAGTGAGGAACATTTAAACAGCGCAATACCTTAGAGGAATATGTTAATCTCGTCGCGGCGCGGGAAGGCGGTGAAACAGCAGGTCCTGCCATAGCCCCTAGCCCGGTCTAGCGCGGACGGGCGCAGACGGGCAGGTCTTTGGCTTGTCTTAGGCGCGTCTGAGGCGCCCCCTGCGCGCAATCGCTGCGCGCTTGTTCCCGACGAGTGGCTAAATAGCCCCAGTTGCAGCAAGGCTAGAGCGCTAACCGCTCTGTACTACTGTGGGAACAGGAAGTGTGTCACCCAGGCTCGTACCTGACCCGCCCTCCGCTCAACGGTATTGGATACCGAGTCGGACCGGGGCGGGCAGCCTGAATCACAGAGCACTGTGTGTTTGTTTACCAAGTTTGAACCCCTGGCAGCGCCTAAGGAGAGCGTCTGAGCCCAGATAAGGTATATATTATTAGTCAATCAACTCTGACAAAATTAAAATTCCTACTTTTCAGTCACTTTAAAATCAGCGTTTTTTTAACGCTTCCCATGAGGGATTGAGGCATCCCATGGGCATTTTGGTTGGTGTTGGTACGCAACACTTGTGGATTTTGATGCTTTTTCCAGATTTACAAGGACTTGTAAACCTATGAATGATAGTCTCCTCCAGTGCTTAATTTGAGCAGGTGCTTTCAGGTGCTCAGCACCGGCACTTCTTTCACAGGGCCAGGGCTACAATTTCTGACCCCGCAGGTGGTGGTCTCAATTTTAATTGTTCAAATTCAAAATAAAAAGAATAACATACATTGCATGGTGACTGGCTGGTAAATGTTCATAGACAGGCCAGTATACGACTGGCCAGGCAGGCATGATTGTGTATCACCACGTTACTGATGATTTCATCACGACGATCACAAATCAAAGAAATCATCGACAAACTATGGCTTGCATTCTATTCCCCAAAGTCTGCCGCACCCTGCCACTGCCTGAGTCTAAGCCTCCTATTGGATAATTGTAGCTGGGGCTGGCTCATGACGGAGTTGAGGCAAGGAAGCTGCAAGAGCGCATTTGCAACTTTAGAGTGAGGGCTCTTGAGGGAGAATAAACAAAAGTAAGTGTGGACTTTCCACTTGCTGCGTTGCCAGAGTGGCATATCCTACAGCCCTGTGGACCAACACAACTTTTGTGTGCCATGGCGTCACCTGTAGAATCTGTGCGCTGCACCGCAGCATGGAAATTGCAAAGTGTGCGTGAGTCCAGTCGGCACCACCGCCATACTTACCGGCATTGGCAGCATTACGGCTGGGGACAATGCCTGTGCTGTAGCAGGCAGGGTCACAGCAAGCTGAGCAGGGGATGCCGATGCCATTCCTGGACCTACTAATTACAGGTAGCACTAGCAGTGACATCACCTGCTGTGCTCGAGCAGCCATCTGTTCCGCAATAAACCCAGTCATACCACACTGATTAATATGTGCAAAAAAAGCCTTTTCATTTGGTGTACATTTTGTTTTTGCACTCGGTGTAGGTAAGAAAGTAAAACACGCGATCTTCCACTCCTTTAGCAATGACAACAGGAAAATGCAGAGTTCAAAATAGCAGGGACATGTACAGGCTGACGACAGGGGTCACAGGCAGCAGCAGTGTTATAGATGAGAGAGATAGCAGGAGTTAAGAGGAGAAAGAAACAACAGGAACGGAGAGAGATAAGACAGAGCTAAGTAGAAGAAAAGGAGAGCAAATCAGATACAAAGAGAAAGCAGCCATGATGTGAAGAAGAGAGCATTAAGAAGAGAGAAGATAGAATGGAAGGATGTAGAGGACAGGACAGAGGGAAAAAAGCAGACAAATGAAGCAAGCATTGGCATAGCCAATAGGTCTCACATTTGGGACCTTGTAAGTGTTTGCCATGCAACAGTTGATGTTGTTGCATCAAAGGATATTGTGCTGCATAACAAAATACTTATTAGGTCCCAAAAGAAAGACCTATTGGCTTTGCCAATGCTTGTTGTACTTCATTTCTGGCTAGATACACCCACCTTACATTTATAAAGTTTTCATCCAGCTGTGAGACTTCTCATCAATATTTGCAGCCCTTTAGCCTCATAGCTGCTATTACACATTCCTCCCCAGTGCTGCGCTGTCCATTAGAACTAGTGCTGAATGGACGTTCAATGGTCGTGCGCAGCACTGGGGAGGTAGCGCTGCTCACGACCATTGGCCGTCAGCAGCACTTAAGGGGTTAAGCCTCAACTCTGTTGTGCAGTGAGTAATTTGTGACAGTGGTTCACAGTTTATTATGACACCGATGGTGACTCGCTTTTTTCGTCATCGGACTTTAAAGCAGATGAAGACTGAAAAAGGCAGAAGGGAAGACAGAACTAGGAAGGCACATCGAAGATACTGTGTAAAGGGGAATAAATTGGAAAGAAAAGATCTTCTGTGAGTGGGGTTAAGAAAATGGTAGTGTACCGTCGTCAGGCGTGCAACACCCATTGGACTCAAAGGGCGTTCTGGGGGGATACATTTATCAGTAACAGATAGTGACACGTGTATTAAGTTTTAAACAGAGGCACATGTAAAGTGTATGAAGGAGGCACACATGTCTGAAGCATTACATAAGTGTACATGTGTGGAGTATTAGGGAGGGTCCATGGATGAAGTTTTGGGGGATACACATATGGAGAATTAGGAGGGTGGGGGGGTTGAAGAATTATGGAAGGCTATATATATTGAATGCTAGGGATGGACACACATGTGGATTATTAGGGAGGGCCCAGGTAGAATTGTGGAGAACACAGGGATATAGGTTTGAGAAAACATGTATGCGTTGTTGGTGAGGGACATCTATTTAAAGTGGTGGGTAAAAGGAAAGCAGATCTATAACGTTTTGGGAGACACACAACTGTATTATTGGGCACATGCATTGAGTGTTGGGTGGGTTAATGCCCGGAGTTTTGAAAAACTGCTGGTGGATTTCATGTTGTAGAGTTTTGCCATATAGCACGTGTATTTCATTTGGGAGAATGGCACATGCAATGGTTTTTTAAAGGGAACGTTTGAAATTTTGAGGATTGGCACTTGTGTTTAGTTGTGGCCCATGTCTGTTTATACTTTTGGGGCATGATAATTTTATGTACATTGAGGGGAAATGCCATGTTTGCAGTTATGAGGCAAGTATGTAATTTTAGGGAATGGGACAAGTGGGCAGTTTTCAGCAAAGTAGCGTGCATGCACTTTGGAGAAATCGCACGTTCAAAAAGTTTTAAAGCAATGCATGTGTATGAATGCTGGAAGATTGGTACGGAGTGGCGTGAAGTTCTAAGAAGAGGTGGCTGTGATGTTTTGAAGAACCGTATACATATGAAATAGTTGGAATTGACGTTTAGGGGAAAGCACATGGGTGAAGTCTGTAAACGTGATCTGTACAAGTCCTTTGGGGGCGTGGTCCATGTAGGACAAATTCACCTAGGGAAAGGGCACGTGTATACATTTTGGGTCATGAAGGTGTGTGTCTGCTTTTTCATTAATATTTTTTAACATAAATATATGAACTTTGGGGGAATTTACGGGTAGAAGTTGCTGAGTTTGGAGGAGTGACAGGTATGGAATTTATGGAAGTAGTATACGATTGAGATTTATGGGTAGGCTCCGTCTATGGAGTTTCGGGGAAGGGTATTTCTTTGTCCTTATGTTGACTTTTGAGTGCCGACTTCACCGAATAGAGAAAAGGTTGAAACAAACTGACTTTATCTTTAAAGGTGGAGTGTTTTGTGGGGGGAGGAGGGGGGTGTGGGCAGGACATGTCTGTGGCAATATGCAAACTACAGGGACTGATTTATTTATGCAGCTAGTTTATTTACGGATAACATATTTTTAGCCCAGAGCCTCATTTCCTTCAGGGAAGTGATGCGCAGTTACCAGGAAGTGGTCGCTTCTCTCTGTACCGGTGATCACCCAGAGATGGAAGCCCCTTGCAGCGCTCCGGACTGGTGGAGCAAAATGTAGGGCTGAGAGCAGCATCAAGGCTGTGAAAGTGCGACAGCAGCGAGTCTTATTCCAAAAATAAGGCATATATACGGGATATAAGAGGTTGACCAGCATTACATCGCGGTGCCGCGATAGTGAAACTAATATTTTCAACAATTGGTTCATTCGGGGGTGCAGTATTTCTTTCACATTCCGTCTCCTCACCCACGCACACAACGCCCTACACGATCAAGGCCCGAGCTACCTCAACAACCGCATCAACTTCTACGCTCCCAAACGCCTTCTCCGATCAGCCAGTCACGCCCTCGCCGCCGTCCCCCGCATCCGAAGAACGACAACAGGAGGAAGGTCCTTCTCCTACCTGGCCGCCAAGACCTGGAACTCCCTCCCGACCGACCTGCGCCTGACCCAAGACCACCTCTTCTTCAGGAAGAAGCTCAAGACCTGGCTGTTCGAGCAGTAGCAGCACCCCCTCCCCCCCCCCAAGCGCCTTGAGACCCTCCGGGTAAGTAGTGCGCTCTATAAATGTCTTTGATTGATTGATTGATTGATACTTACTCATAATTTATGCAGTATTTAGAGCAAAGATCAGAATCCAACACCATCTATATATTTATGTACTATTTTATGAATTATAGTCATCCATAAATACTTTTAGTAAATTGCAAGATAGGCTGTACAAAAAGGTGAAAAAACAGTGCAAATAGTGACTTATAGTGCTCAGTGCTGGCGGCGCAAAGGTGACCAAACAACTGTACAATGATTATATACAAAGGGGATACAAACAATAGTTTAGCTTGGTCTATGTTATTTCAATTATACAACTGTACACTGCATTTGTCAGTAATAGATACAGGATATTGATGCAACAGATCCACTCATAGGTCGGCGTTTCGACCCTCAACAACCACACATGGGGTGTCAGACACAGGTCTTCATCAGGACTGTGGGGACAATGAACAGCCTTCATGTAAACCCAACCGGGTTTAAGGTGGAGCTTGAACTTTATTTATCTGTTCTTTCGGTGTAGCAGTGAATTGCTCCCCCGACGATTGTTCTATTAAATGGCTTGCCAATGTTATAGGCCAAGCCTCTCCCCTAACTGGGTGTCGATATCGATATTCTACCCAGTTGGAGTTCAAAAGTAGTTCGGTATAGGATTCAACAAATAAGGAATGGAGGTATTCTAGATCGCACTTTACGGGTATTCAGTTTGAAAAAACGGATGCTGTACGCTGAAGGAGAAACATCTTCCTGTTCGGCGTAGCCCCAAAGTAGTTTTACACACTAGGCTGGGACACCGCTAATATACATCAGCGGTTACGTATATTAGCGGTGTCCCAGCCTGGTGTGTAAAACTACTTGGGGCTACGCCGAACAGGAAGATGTTTCTCCTTCAGCGTACAGCATCCGTTTTTTCAAACTGAATACCCGTAAAGTGGGATCTAGAATAACTCCATCCCTTGTTTGGTGAATCCTATACCGAACTACTTTTGAACTCCAACTAGGTAGGATATCGATATCGACACCCAGTTAGGAGAGAAGCTTGGCCTATAACATTGGCAAGCCGTTTAATAGAACAATCGTCAGGGGAGCAATTCACTGCTACGTCAACAGAACAGATAAATACAGTTCAAGCTCCACCTTAAACCCGGTTGGGTTTAAATGAAGGCTGTTCATTGTCCCCCACAGTCCTGATGAAGACCCGTGTCTGACGCTCCATGTGCACTTGTTGAGGGTCGAAACGTCGACGAACGAGTGGATCTGTTGCATCAATATCCTGTATCTATTACTGACAAATGCAGTGTACAGTTGTATAATTGAAATAGCATAGACCAAGCTAAACTATTGTTTGTATCCCCTTTGTATATAATCATTGTACAGTTGTTTAGTCACCTTTGCGCCGCCAACACTGAGCACTATAAGTCACTATTTGCACTGTTTTTTCACCTTTTTGTACAGCCTATCTTGCAATTTACTAAAAGTATTTATGGATGACCATAATTCATAAAATAGTACATAAATACATAGATGGTGTTGGATTCTGATCTTTGCTCTAAATACTACATAAATTATGAGTAAGTAAAAGAAATACTGCACACCTGAATGAACCAATTGTTGAAAATATTGACTAACTGCCCAGGTTCATAGGGATACTGGGTTGACCCCATCTGAGACTTAGCGAAAGTGAAACTAATCGCGGCGCCGCAAAAGTGAAAGTAATTGCGTACATATTTAAAAAATGAGGCGACATGGGGGATTAATAGGAGACACAAGCGGGTCGGTCAGACTAGTGCAGTGAGGGGTGGGAGAGCCTTTCATGGAATGCAGGGTCTGCAGGGGGCACACAATGTATAAAAAAAAAGCGAGTGGCGAAGCCAGTAGTGCACGTGTGCGCGACGTGAAAAAGTGCTGTGCACGTCACGCGCACCTGTGCACGTTCTGGCAAGCTGATCCCGCTTTGGGAGCACATCTCACAGCCCTCCCACATGTCTCTCCGAGCAGCGCATGCGCGCTGACTCAGCGAGCCCTTAAAATGGAGACACAGCTAATCACTGCTAGAAAAGTGATAGCAAAGAGCCAAGATCGAGTGGAGAGAGAGCAGAGCATGGATGAAAGTGAAGAGGAAAAAGGGCAGGGCTAGAATGAATAGAGGGCAAATCAGAAATACAGGGAATAAGGTAACACACCAGGTGTGACAAAGATGATAGAAAACAATTAGAGAGGTGAGAGGATAGACTCTTAGAGCAGACTTAGGGGACAGACAACAGATCAAGGTTAGAAGGTAGAGACTGAGGCAGTGAGAGTGTTGAAAGTGGGGCTCACCGGAGGAAGAAGTGAGCTGTGGCCTCCTTGGCAACATTTTCAGCACCTACACTTCTTTTTTTACTAATTAAACACTGGTCTCCTCAGAGCAGGTGTAACAAGGCGAAATATATTGTTTTTCCTTGTTTTTCCTCTTTCTATGTGTGCTGCATATGCAGCACACATAGAAATCGGGGAAATAAATATGCATCTAGGTGTCAATCATCTTTCTTGAAACATGTCAAAAGTAATAAATAATTAAAAAGCTATTAACTAGTTTAGTAATCAGTGCTGGCTTAAACAGCTCACTTTTGCTGTGATATGCAGGCCACGAGTTGAAAGCAAGGACTACTCTCCATTTCTTTCCAAAGAAGATGAAAAAAAGTAGGGTTTCGGCATTCTAAATGGCTTGTTTGAAGTGTATGCCTGTACATACTTCCAGCCTGACAATATTAACTCAAAAACTCTGATTTCATGCTACATCACTGGACTGGCTGCCTTTTGAAGCCAGAATACATTTGAAAATCGCCTGCATGACACACAAGGCTCTACACCTGAGCTCTCCCAGATACCTCACTCAGAAGCTGTCAATCTCTGGCGGCTCTAGAATCACTAGAGGCACAGACAATCTTCTGCTAAAACCTCGAAGATTCCGGAAGGTAAAAACATATAAACGCTCTTTCTCAGGAATGGCACCCAGGATCTGGAACTCACTCCGCCCTGAAACCAGGCTCATCTCCTCCTTCACTCTTTTTAAGAAAGAAGTAAAAGCCATTTTTATGGCCAAATACACTTGACCGATTAGCGTGGTTTTCGGAAGACCCTACTCCGACCTGTATTACTTTGCTCGAACTCTATGCATGTATGAACATGTATGATTATGTATTTCACCTGAATTATTGTTGCTACTACCATCTACGCACACATTTAAATCGCTGTTCGAACTTTATGACTATGTATCTCACCTGTATTATCGATGCTACTGACTATCTATGCACACATTTAACTGTTATATTTGTATTATTGATGTGTTGTTCTACCTATGTGTAACCCCAATCTCTTGCTGGCATTCCCAGCCGTGTAAAGCGCTCTGATATCTGCAAAGATCCTGTTCGCGCTATATAAAACTTTCAAATAAATAAAATAAAATAAATAAATCACTATTGAATTTCTATTACAAATTACATGTATTATCATGAAGCAGACATTTTTTTGTGATTCAGTTCAACAATAAAAGAGTGGGAACATTGAGATTCCTGGAGAAGAGGCAAGGTTCTGTCCATTCTGAACCTCGCAAGAATCGAGGTTTCTGGGATTTATTAAACAGTCCACATGACTTTTCATGACATTTCTGACTAATTAAAAGTCCTCCAAAAATCTTGAAATCTTGAATCAGGCACAAATGGGAATTTGCACCCAAATCAAGAGTCCAAGATATGTGTACATCATCACAACTGCAAGTTTTCCCCACATGATTTTTACTTCGCAATCTGTTGGATTTAGAGTAGGTAAAAAGCAGCATTCAGAATTTCTACAAGCACCTCGGAATGGGGATAAGCACAATGTTATATTGAGTTATCCTCCATATCAAGGTGCAGAGCTCAAAATTACATGGTAGTACTTCTCACAATCGAATACCACACTTTAAGGAATCAAGATTTAGAGGTATTGCTTTGACCTATATTTTCAGGGTGTGTAGGGGGGTGGAGATGTTAGCACATTAAAAAAAGAAACCCTTGGGAGCTGTGGCCTGGCAGGACAAGAAACAGGGACCAAGTACAGAGGCTGCCACTCTTTTCTGCCCACAAAGTTGTTGATAAGGGCTTCCAGGTTCTAAAACACACCATATTCTTGGCAGCCATGGCCTGTGCAGGTAAGAGCGGTGGGGTGGTTGGGCCAGGTGGGGGGTATCGACAGACGATGATGAGGGAAAAATAAATATTTATTTAATTTTTCATCGCGGTCATCTGTCGGATATCCCCAACCCGGTCGTACTGCACTTACCTACACGGGCCTCGCCTGATCGTTGGTACTACCCCCTTGCGAAGTGGGTAGAAGTTGTTAAATGAACGAGTGGCAAAGGAAACTACAGTCACTGCTGAGGGAGAGGTGCCAGAGGATATCATATACACCAGTCTAGCCTCCGGTGTAGCAGTTGAGCCAGCCAGGATTGGATGAGCCATAGCCAGATATGGGGTTGGCACTAAAGAGGGTCGCACAGGAAGAGCATACCGGCAGCTTCCATCTGCCTCACCTGACCTGCTGGAGATGAGGCAGCCCTGGAGTGAGGGGTGCACATTGCACTTTGGTAGGGGCAGGTAGAGAGGCATCCTTCTGAATGAGAGGGC